>NC_137823.1:2589998-3034998 GCF_963921795.1 Nannobrachium achirus
TAGGTTCATGAAACAGGGATGTTGTGTTGATTGAGTTAATGGAAGTGTTGTTGTGGAAGTGTTCATAATACTATAATTATTGCCTATAATTATTGCCACGGACACATTTGTCTGTAGGCTAGCGCCGCTTGTACAATTCACTCTTTGTCAAGTCCCGCCCCATGTCGCTTTGTTACTAGGTGGGACAAAAAAGCCAGGGAAGAAGTCCTGTTTTTATAATGGAAGTGAAGGGGGGAAAAAAATAAAATCATAGCCTCATTATTGCTATTTAAAGTACCAAAAGGAAAACATCTATGTAATATTAATAAAAAAGGAACAAAAAAGTACAGTTTTCCCCCGAAAATATATGTTAAAATGTTTTTACTTTTTAATCATTTAAAATATATGTACGCAATCGAATATCTTACTTACATCGATATCTTTCATGTGAACTAGCTTGTAAAAGCTTATTCATTGTCATTATCAAAATCGCTATGACCGCCCGCGTCTCACCGTGCCGCGGCCGTACCGAGCCGCATCGCACCGCACTGCATGTCTATGTCAACACTAGTAATCCACATAGCGATTTCTTTATCATTTGAACAAATATTCACTGTGTATTCACAAATATTGTTTTCCAAAATGTTCCTATTTATCATGACAAAGCAAAAAATTAAATATCAATTTAAAACTACACTCTTCCCATTTATGTGAATGAAAGAAAGAGGACTTTGTGCCACTGCATATATCGTATTTTTCTGGTTGGCCAGTCAGGGACCAATCAGAAGGCTGACAAAGGGTGAAGTGTGTCCCTGGATTGAAACGGGTGCCCCTGCCCCTGTCCCAGTAATGCTCCAGGTGCTGTACAAGCTGAAGACAGCCAAGGTGTTTGAGCGAAGCCGGTCCAAGGAGGAGAAGGGCAGCCAGGAAGTGTCAGACGAGGACCCGTTTGCCATCCAGATCATGGCCTTCTGCCCCGAGAGCAGGATGCTGTGCGTCGCCGGCGTCTCGGGCAACATCATCATCTATCGCTTCAGCAAGCTGGAGATAACCACTGAGGTGGTGCAGGTGTGTGAAATATCTGTTTGCTCGTTTAGTCTGGGATCCCTACAGGGACGTGCTGGGCCCCTGATTCAGCCTGGGAAAAAGAGTTGTAGAGGCCCTCATTACGTGCTATAGAGAGAGATCGCTCTCTATAGCTAATCAAAGATTTGCCATTTCATGACAAGTGACAAGCCAGTGGGCCAATTACATGAGTTATATTTTGTCGTTGTCGGGTGGAAACCTTGTATGTTCAAAACCGTTTGTTTTGTATTTATCATTTTAAAAATGATTTAAACTAGTGAAAACAGCATATCTACAAGCACACAACGCCTCGCACACGAGGCGTTGTGTGCTTGTAGATCTGCTGTTTTCACTACTTTTGTGCGACGGCCTTGTATGATGAAGCAGGGCTTTGCTTTGCGAAAGAATCTACAAATTTGAAACTTGCAGATACGAGGTTTCTGCCCAGCCTGGACCGGCCGGGAATGAACCGGACGTTCGGGAGTTGTCCCGCTTTTCCCAATGGCCAGCACGTCCCTGGATCCCTTCACTTTTCGGGGTTCGATCCTGTAGGGAGCGGAAACCACTTTACGTCATGTTGTACAGTAGTTCTCAAAGGACTACAATTTGTCTGGAAAAATCAAACCCCTGCATAATAACAATTCCCCTGCACTCAAGGACTTTTAGGGCCTACCTAATAAACCCCTTGATGCAACATAGTTTTGCTTTTGGAAAATTAGTTTGGTATATGCATCTTTTATTCCAACTCGTAGCGACTGGCAAGACTACACTAGGCTACTCGAGCATTTTAATAGGGATTGGGGAAACAAACGGGGGGAACCAAAACAAAGCGACGCCACTTCTTCTGCTTGTTGTTTCCGCCTAGACCGGATCAAACGGCCCGTTGTAAACGAACACCAGGCTTTCCCCCGTGACGTGAGGTTATTGCTCGTTAAAGTGCCCCCCTACCCCCACGGGATTCGAACCCGCGACACGCTGTCAGGCTGGCATTGCAGCCTAGGGTGAACAGCTCTTACTGGAAGTCAGAAATAGCACCTAAACATCCTAGTGAATGCGTTCATTGTACGACAGCAAGAGTAACAAAAATAGCAGCCAAACTCATGATGCGTCACATTTTTTAAAATATATCCATTGGAACAGGTTCTTGTTTCCATTTCCTGATGTAACGGTATTGTACATGCAAGTGCAAAGACACACACACACACACACACACACACACACACACACACACACACACACACACACACACACACACACACACACACACACACACACACACACACACACACACACACACACACAGGTTTGCAATTGCTACTTTGTGGGGACATTACACATAGTCTACTATCTTTGTGGGGACATTCCATTCATTTTAACCCTAACCCTAAACCCTAACCCTAACCCTTAACCTAACCCCTAAAGACCTTGTGGGGACGTATTAATTTGTCCCCACATGTTTTTTTCCCTGGATTGTACTATCTTTGTGGGGACATGAGGTCTCCACAAAGATAGCTTTGCAAGCCCACACACACAAACACACACACACACACACACACACACACACTCTCTCTGCCGAGTCAAAGGCAGTGGGGTTGTCATGCCAACAGACAAAGCAGTGAACGCACTAAGCTATCATTATATTTGTGCCTTGTCAGTAATGGCAAGCGGTGGGATGGGAGCCTGTGAGATGTGTTTAATGACAAAGAGCAAAGCCACACACACACACACACACACACACACACACACACACACACACACACACACACACACACACACACACACACACACACACACACACACACACACACACACACAAGCACATTCACGTGTCCGTATGACAAGGCATTTGTTGTATCCAGTTCCATGCCCTCGCTGTGTAACACAGCCCGCGTTGATGCGGGCTGAACGAGCCGAATGCGAGTTCCGTAGGCAGCGCAGAAGTGCCGATAATCATGATAACGCACACCCTCAAGTGTAATATTGCGATTATACAACAGTCAAGCCCTTTGCACACAGGACAGTTGCGTTTTTTTCGTTTGCTGCATGAATAAAACGCATTGGATTTGGTGTGCAATGCTGTGCGGAATCAACGCTGCGGATCCCAAAAGGAGTCATAAAAGGAGTGATGAGTTTTTTACCGCATGCGACAAGACGCACAAATCAAACTGGGTTCTTCGGATCCGATGTGCATGAGGTCGTAGAGAATCATTGTTTTCTTTTTAAAAAATGAAATTGTCCGTTTTATCCGTGCGGATAAACGCGCCTGTGTGTAAATAAGGGCTTTACCCTTTAAAATGTCTACATTTTGAATGTCACATTTAGCTACTACAGCTAAATGTCCCTGAACTTCACATGAAAACTGCTAGCGTAGCCGCCTAGCATAGTGTTGGGAGAGGGAGCTCTTTTGCGACCGGCACAGCTGATTTCTTTGTTTGACGAGACCCATTCCATAATGCTCATTATCTTTTATATCTATTTTCAAGAGATTTGTACAGTATACATTTGAAAACTTGAAATGGGATATTCTGCACAATGAGTGCTTTTGACTTTAGTTTGATACCAATACTTTTGTTCTTTTGCTCAAGTACATTTTTAATTCCGTACTTAAACAGTATTTCTATATTGGTATTTTTACTTGAGTAAGGAATTTGAGTACTTTTCTCCACCACTGAGGACTGGATATGAATAAACGTGCCTTGAGATTTTGACTTCCCCGTTGCCGTTGGTGTGCCTCGCCACACAACGTTTGAAAACCAGCTCCACGGTGGGGTTCAGGGCTAGAGGCATTCAGCTGTGTTGAGAGAAGAGGCTCCCCTAACATAATGGCTTCCACCTAATGATAACCTGGGAGAAATCTGAGCTTGAGAGAGAGAGAGAGAGAAGTCACTTATGTAGACTTAGGGACGCCAGTGATCTAATTAGACTCCGAATACGGAGGTGAGCTTTTGGGCTATGTGTGTGAACATGGGCATTAGTAAGTAGCCTTAAGGAAGCAATTACTAGTGTCAGGCACGTGCACACATAGACAACAAAGGGGGCTTGAGCCCCTGCCCTTTTATCCCTCTGAAAAAGTGTCCTCTCCAGACTATGAATGCAGTTTTTACTGTGGTGAAAGAAATGCAAATGCCATACCTGAAGGCAGCATTCAAGAATTGCCTTGTCCAAACTCTCCCTCTCGATCTTCTCTATGTAGAAATCCATGCTGTACACCACATCTCCAGTATTGACTTGATTATGTTCTTGACTTGTTTAGTTCAGTGTGGTATCAAGCACCGAAAATAGCCGACCTCCAAGCTCACAACGCGTTGTGAGCTTGGAGGTCTGCTATTTTCGTATTTACACCAAAAGGCCCTTTTAGAAATGTTAGCCCCTGCCTGTCTAACATCCTCTGCACGTCCTTGAGAATATCTGTAGAATATCTCAATATTAAATTGTAGAGTATCTCAGTACTGAAGAGCCTGAGTTACCCTCAGTCTATGCACGCACGCACGCGCGAGTGCATGTGCACACACAGAATGGAGATTTTGTCCAAGCAATCCACATCATCCAAATTACGTTATGTGAACATCCATGGGTATCATTATGGGCAAAGTGTTCTATTCTTATCCTTTGAAGAATTTCTGAGCAATAATAGTTTTTTTGGCCTGGGAAATGTTCCCTTTAATCCTCTTCTCCATTCCATAATCTTCCTCTCGTGCTTATTAACTCTCACGCTTCCACTTTTTGTGAACGTTTGTGCGCTGATCGGCACGTGTTTGTCTGTCCCTCCCGCAGTTACTAGAGGTGCGTCTGCAGTGCGATCCCAACGACACGGACTCTCCGGAGGGCGGCGGTGGGGAGCAGACGCCGGTGTACGCCACCCCGGGGGCGTCGCCTCTGACGGGCGCTCCACCCTTGCACCCTTCCACCAGCAGCAACAACTCTGACGGAGGCAACATGCCCTGTCTCAAGTATGAACCAGTTCACACATTACTGCACATGCCTGCACACTAGGGCTTCAATATTCCTCAAAATATTACATTCGAATATTGGTCTTAGAAATTGGCCCGAATATCGAATATATTCAAATATTAAAAAATAAATAAAAATAATAATAATAATAAAAAAATAAAAATAAAACTTTTTTTTTTCTCTATTAAATATTATCGTCAATATTGGCCATGGTCTTCAGTTTCAAAGAGATTTATTTATAAAGCTGATGAAAATTGTTTTACACAAAAAAGTAAATGCAATTAAGCTATAAAACCATTAAAAGCAAAAAAGTAAAGTAAATAGCCACTGTAAGTTCTCTGTTACCATTATCAAAATAGATGGGTGTGTTGCCAAATCTTTTGAGAGGAATAAGCAACCAGGTCTATGAAAACAAGCCCAAAATAAGTGAATATAGGCCACATGATTACTTTAAACCTATACATTGGCTATTTGAAAACAGCTGGTCTGATCTACAAGCTCACAATCACAACCACCATTATTTACAAGCAACTTTACAACAAAAAAGAAACAAGCCCAACATGGCTTATAAATATCAGACTTGGCAACACTGAGACATACGTTCCTCTCCTTCACTCGCAGTCAGTCAGTCAGTCAGTCAGTCAGTCAGAGACAGCCGCTGTCTGGCTAGGCTACTAGAGCCTATGTTGCAAATGCATGCTGGTGTAAGATCAATGAGGAGAAATCTACAAGCTAAGCTGTGGTCACCCTGCTATCTGCAACAGTTTGTAACTCACAGAGACACAGCCAGAGGGTGAAGCTATCAAGCTGAAGCTAACGTTAGCAGCTTCTCATAACAACGTGTGATGAGACCTCTAGAGAGAGCGGCCAGAGTTATGTTTCGTAGTACCACCGTGGATGGCCGGAGTTATGTTTCGGTAGTACTACAGTGGATGGCCGAAGTTATGTTTCGTAGTACCACCGTGGATGGCCGGAGTTATGTTTCGTAGTACCACCGTGGATGGCCGGATTTTTTTTTTCCCTTTTTTTTTTTTTTTTTTTTTATAATTCGAATATTAATTTTTATGATCGAATATGCATTTTTCCCCCATATTCGACGAATATCCGATATTCGAATATTAATTTGGCAGCCCTACTGCACACACACACACACACACACACACACACACACACACACACACACACACACACACACACACACACACACACACACTCTCTAAAACAGCACCAAGGGAGCATACACTCTAACACTCGTATCCAGAAGTCAAGGGTCTTGCCACAAACACACTCACACAGTCTTAGTGCCTGGAGTGTCTCTTCACCCACAAACACACAGCCACACATGCACACATGCACACACACATAGTGTTGTCACAATACTGGATTTCTACCTTCGATACGATATTTTAAATAAATATTGATACTCGATACCATTTTCGATACCACACAACCACAGAGATTTTAGTGCAAAAAGTGCTTCTTGAGGTAGATGGTGATGCACTTTTAAAGGCCTGCCTTTGATGTTTTCACATTCTAAGTACAAATAGGCCTTTAAAATAACTAGGAATAAGCCAAAGTAGGAAGAATACACATAAAAGTAACTTTGGTGTAAACCAATGAGAGAGGTAAAAACTGAGTATCAATATTATCCATACTATGGAAAAGTCATATTGAAAATTGATACTATATTCAAAATCGATACTTGAATATTATATATATATATATATATATATATATATATATATTTTTTTTTTTACAACACTACTCACACACACACTCTCACACAGTCTGGAGACTGTACCGCTACAGTAGCTTTCATTCACTTTCAGAAATAAAGTTTCTTTGTTTCTTGTCTCGCTTTCCTCCTCTCCTCTCTCTCTCATCGTCCTCAGAGTGCGCAGCACCCCTCTGAAGCAGTCTCCAGGGTACCAGGTAGAGCTGGTGGTCCAGTTAGTGTGGGTGAGTGGAGAGCCTCCCCAACAGATCACCTGTCTGGCCCTCAACTCATCTTTTGGCCTGTAAGTACCAATTTCTTTTTCCTTTTTGTTCCTGCCTTTCAAGCCCATTCAATGATTTCCCCAGACCAGTGGCTCTCAAATTGGATTCCAGGGACTCTGTGGGTTCCTTTAGGGGGGTCTAAATTGACCCATACAAGCCTGTAACTCTGACAGTGTACAAATGTACACTGTAAGAGCTAAGGGGAGACCTTGACCTTTGAAAGTTTGAGAAACACTGCCCCAGACGTATCAGTAGGTTGAGATTTCTGATCATGACGCGAGACATAGTATCCAAGTGGCTCAGTTTCAACTGCTGTCCCACCTGTTTTAAAGCTGCAATCCGCACGTTTAATGTCCTATGCAGGATTCTTTCGGGCCCCAGTTCCCCCGCACAAACAGTTTCTACTGTTGAGCCTCCTATAAAGGAGGTGAGATATTTTCTTTGAATTTCATGTGACCAGTGACTGGTCAACCAGTGGTGGTCCTACCTGACCTCTATAAGAAGTAGAAGGCCAGGTACAACCACTACATTTGTGTTAGTTGTTGTATTTATTGAATCTATCATACAGACTAGTCGAAATACATTTTATTCAATAATAACGTTTATGGATTGCAGCTTTAAATAGAGCGCAAACTGACAAGAAGATATTGCCAACAAAGTGTCCACGTTTAGTGAGCTGGCAACAACTTGAGAAGCTACTGTAGAAAGGACATGCAACCCAGCAATGAACCATGTCCAAATGAATTATACTGCATAGCCGTGAGTGTCCGCACATAGCGTAGACCTATGTGCGTGGTTCTGATTACTTTGTAGGGGCGTAACGATATAGTAACTGAATAAAAAAATCGTTTTTAATTTGCAATGATCTACTATATATCGATATGCAAATGCTAATATCGTACCGTTTGCCTCTGTATTTCGTATCGTACCGTTTTGCAATGCAAATAATCTGTATCAAATTTTGCAATGCAAATAATCCGTATCAAATTTTGCAATGCAAATAATCTGTATCAAATGTTGCAATGCAAATAATCTGTATCAAATTTTGCAATGCAAATTAATCGACTGTATGGAAACTAAGCTCCCCTATAGCTACCCTTGATAAATCGATTGATAAATCGATAAATGTGTGTAATCTCCGTGTTCATGTCCAGGTGCGGGTTTGTCCATATGTGTTGCAATATTGTCCACATTTTTGCTAAAGAATCACAGTGTTTACTTATTTATATCCATAATAATAGATTGTTACCTTAAAAAATCTGCTCTATTGACACGTTTCACACAGATTTAATTTGTAAAATTGTTACCATACAGTATAGATTTTAAATCATTGAATCGAATCGTATCGTATCGCCATGAATGAACCAATATTGTCCATGTATCGTATCGTCAACCATGTATCGTGATGCGTATCGTATCGTTGTTCAAATGTATCGTTACACCCCTAATACTTTGGTGTCTGCAACATTCAAGTGCAAGAGCAACATGACAACCACTCGATACAAGCCATAATTTAATGACCATCCAAACAAGATGGCAAGAAGCCATTGTGAGAATAGATCCACTGTCCTGGTTTTTGAGTCTTGTTTCACTCTGAAGACCTCCAAGCTAATGATGTTCCTTCGGCAAATCTGTAGTCCAGGTTTTTATTCTATTCTGCTTCTACACCATTTAACAAACCTGCCAATGAACACCACTTTAAGCTCAAGTTCTTTATTTTCACATACTATAAGTGGTCAAGGTCAAGGTCAAGGTAAACTTTATTTGTCCACAAGGGAAATTTGTCTTGGGCTTTCACCCCTGCTACAGCCACACACAAAACATCAGTAACAAAACACGTAATAGAAATACATGACACCGGGGGGACACAACATTACACAAGTGCACAGTGATTAATCAATACTCTCAGTCAGTGCTGTTTCAGGGCCTGTTTCAAGTGGGTACTGGGTAGAGAAATGCTCAAACAGAGCATACTGTACATTCTTCTGTAATAACACATTTTAATAGTGCAGTCAGCTTACTTGTACAGTATACACTTAAAGTACTGTACACACATTCACAAAAGCCGGGAGGCACGCAGATGTCGGTGAGGACACAAGAAGGCGGTGACAAAACGTAATGACGCCAGTGTACCCTCGTGGCTGTGCGGACACCGCGAGTATATCATTTGGCCGCGAGTGGTTTGATCTGAGCGCAGTTAGCTTAATGTCCTCATTCAAGGAGCCGAAGGCGTCGTGTTTACCTCTGATGTACGTTCCCTTCCAGCTCAGCTCAATGCTAGACCGACACCTGGCCTTTCCAACACAACATATCGTCACTGTCGGGCAGAAACCTCGTATCTCCAAGTTTCAAATGTGCACGTTTTTTTTCGCGAAGTAAAGCACTGCTTCATCAGACAAGGCCGTCGCACAAAAGTAGTCAAAACAGCAGATCTGCAAGCACACAGCGCCTCGCGGCGCGCGGCGTTGTGTGCTTGTAGATCGACTGTTTTCACTTGTTTAGTTCATTTTTTTCATGACAAAAACTGAGCGGTTTTGGACTTACAAGGTTTCCACCCGACAACGACGATATGGCTTTGCCAAGAGAACCGTCAGCTTCTCTGGAGCCTCTCGCTGCTCCAACTGTGTTTTTAATCTCCGAAATGGAAACTGACACTGATATCATTGCCCTGTGGTTTTTTCCTCTTTTACTCATTTCATTATTCTGTTTTGGTCGTTGCTTGTGTATCCACCTCCAGCCCCCCTAGTTTCTTCTTCTTTGAGCTGTTTTTGTTTTTTTCGCACTGATTGTTGATATTGCAGTATTAGGTTGTGTTAGTAGTTTCTGAGTATTTTGCTTTGTTTAACAATGACAGTGAGATTCTGAGATACTTGTTGCACTAACTAGCATTGACTGCTACGGTCTCTTTGGACTCTGGATCTCTGTGGACACTACTATTTTGATAGTTGTGCCCTAAGACACTTTATGTATATATATATATATATATATATATATATATATATATATATATATATATATATATATATATATATATATTTGGCCCCCCCTCTCTTGATGCACCTTCTCTTTACTGTTACAGTACTGTTCTTGTTTCTTCCTACCTTTTTCTTACTTCTCTGTAACTTTGTAAATAACTGTATACTGCTGTGCTACCACTGGGCAACTGAGTTTCCCCCTTGGGATAATAAAGGTATCTATCTATCTATCTATCTATCTATCTATCTATCTATCTATCTATCTATCTATCTATCTATCTATCTATCTATCTATCTATCTATCTATCTATCCCCCTGCTACTTCATCTCTTCAGGGTGGTGTTTGGCAACAGCAGCGGCCTGGCGGTGGTGGACTACATCCAGAAGGCAGTGCTCTTGAACCTGGGGGTGATGGAGCTGTACGGCTCCAGCGACCCCTTTCAGAGGCAGCCCCGGTCGCCGCGCAAGACACGACAGCCCTCTGGAGGTAAACAAGGGATAACGGATAAGACATGCAGGGAGACGTTGGGAGGCTTCTTGCAGGCCCTCTGCTGTTAGTTGGGATTGTTCATTCTTCTTGTCTTTATTCTCCTTTTTTATATTAACCTAGCATCCATATTCTGAGAACTTTAGCCAAAAATATGTTCGGCAAAGAGGTTTGGTGTAGAGGGGAAAAAGACCAGACTAAGTACAGAGTGAAAGGTCAAGTCTATTAAAGGTGATGCACCATGACATTTCACTTTTCCTATTTTAAAACCTTTTTTTGGGGTCCCACTAGCACCTTCTATCTTCACAAAGTCCCATTTCTGACCGTTGTGTCTTTCTCTGGTTTTGAGAAGGCGAAGGTTAAAAGTATCCCACGGGTTCTCAAAACAGGCTGTCCAGATTTGCTGCCGATTGTGACGTCATCTGCCGATTGTGACGTCATCATCACACACAAAAAAAGGTGGTACTGCAGCTGAAATGCTCTGAGAGCCATTCACAAATGAGAGAGGCTCTCTATTCAGGAGTGGTAATTTAGCCTCAAATCTTTTGAAAAACGTTTTTGGGACATAAACAATATGACATAAATACTTTTTAAATGCATGGTGTATCACCTTTAAGTATTGACGGTTCAAGTGGTTAAATATCTGAAAACACAAATTGACATGAATCCAAAATACACAATCATTGTTCTGTCAAACGGTGAAACTATATGGAATCTATGAAAAGGTTGTGGGGGTCCCTTTGATTGATTGAAGACTTTATTAGAAGTTTGCATAGAAAAAGGTACAGTTTCATGACGGTACAGTTCACTGGTACAAGGTCAACTAAAAGGAGATCCTAGAAAAGACTAAGCTTATTTCCATAGGAAACCATTGAAGTATCTCATATAAATATGCTTTATCTCTCTCTCAACTAAGGGGTCCTTGGCCTGAAAACATTGAAGAACCCCTGTTCTTGTCCACATTTCAGGATCACATCACATGGAGAACGCTCAGTTTATAAGATCTTTTGAGCCAAAACAATATGTCTTCCAAAGACGAATGACTTCAAACCCATGGCACTTTTACACTCGTTGTCTACATTTAGGGTTTTGGTCAGAGCTAGGTTACTCCTGTGAGGTTATGTTAGGGGTTTTAAATATGGAAGAAGACTGTTTAGGTTTCGTTTTTTTTTTTTCAAGTTTTGTTGATTTCCACCTTTGAATTTTGTCCACACGATTACAGCGAACTGTAGAGCGGCATTGCTCTGTATCGTGCCTCAGCGCTGTGTGTGTACAGCAGGGTTCCCCAATTGGTTTTCCCCAAGGGCCGAATTATGTCTAGGGTACCAAGCCGATGGCCACAACATTGCAGGGGGCGACGGTGGCGTTCCCACTACTCCAGCGACAGTTTTCGGTTTTGTCGGGTGAAAATCTTGTCCAAAACCGTTAGTTTTGAATTTATCATTTTAAATATGATTTAAACTAGTGAAAACAGCCGATCTACAAGACCTACAATGCTTGTAGATCTGCTGTTTTCACTACTTTTGTGCGACGGCCTTGTATGATTTGCAAAAGAACGTACAAATTTGGAGATATGAGATTTCCACTCGACAAGGAAGATATACTAGTGTTGTTGCTGCTCTTATACCACCATTATTACTGGGGTTGGTGTGGGCCAGACAATAGCCCCCCACGGGCCGCAAATGGCCCGTGGGCCGCCTATTGGGGAACCCTGGTGTACAGTATGTTGTCACCTGACTGCCAGGGATAGAAGCTTTCACAACACTAATCACACTAATTCTTCATTGGATCTGGATTTAGACATGCTCTTTCTTGCTTCTCCCCCAGTCTATCTCCCCCCATTCTCTCTCTCTCTCTCTCTCTCTCTCTCTCTCTCTCTCTCTCTCTCTCTCTCTCTCTCTCTCTCTCTATCTCTCTCGCTCTCCCTCTCAGTCCCTCTCTCGCTTTCTCTCCATCGCGACGCGCTGTGAGCTTGTACATTGGCCAACTGTTGCTATTTTGGAAAACATTCGAAAATTGCACAATTTCGCCGAGTGAGGCACTGAGAACCCTCTTTGAAACCGAGCCATAGCCTTCAAATCCAGACTGTGTGAAATACGTTTAGACGGCACTTGGTCATTGTAGTGGAACGGAGCCAGAACACCCAGCCCTTTAAACACACCCTGCCTCTGCAGCATCACTGTAACAGTGAAGGATAACAGCAGGTGTACAGCGTCCAGCATGGACACACTGCCACCCTGTGTTTCATTTAGGCACTGCAGCCCGGCCATAATGCTCTGTGATGCCGCAGTGTTGTGAATGCACTGTGACTCTCCTACCTCAGCAACCGTTGGATGGATGGCAGCCAGGCACGTGCACACATAAGACATGAAAGGGGGCTTGAGCCCCTGCCCTTTTATCAGTCTGTAAAGAGTGCCCTCTCCAGACCATGAATGCAGTTTTTACTATGGTGAAAGACATGCAAATGCCATACCCAAAGGAAGCATTCAAGAGAATTGTCTTGTTCAAACTCTCCTGAACTTGAATGCAGCATCTTATGTTGTAAGAATTGCCCTCACTGAGGGGGCACGGTGGCGCAGTGGTTAGCGCTTCGCCTCACAGCTAGAAGGTTCTGGGTTTGATTCTCACCGGGGGACGCTGTGGGTGCTGGGGGCGTGTTCCTCCCTCCGCATCATCAGCGCCCGGAAAGCAGAGCCCAAAATGGGTTACAAAATCGTGGGATAAAAATGATAGAAAAGAATTGCCCTCACTGTCCAGAAAATCACACCACATCTCCAGTATTGCCTTTTTTATGCTTAATTTAGTGTGGTATCAAGTACCGAAAATAGCCGACCTCCAGCGTGAGCTTGGAGGTCTGCTATTTTCAATATTTCCACCAAAAGGCCCTTTTAGAAATGTCAGCCCCTGCCTCTCTAACATTCTCTGCACGTCCCTGATGGATGGTGATGATAGAGGGATTTATTTGTTGATATGTGTCATGTATGTGTGCAAAAGGCAGGCACACACGCTCACACACACACACACACACACACACACACACACACACACACACACACACACACACACACACACACACACACACACACACACACACAGCATCTGGTGTCATTGACTGGTAAGCAGTGGCCTGGCACCTGTCAGAGCTCCGTTGGTATAAGCAGTAATCAGCGGGCCAGCTGTGACGCTTTGCCCACGGAGGCTGCTGTGAGGCTTTCCGCCTCACAGGGCAATGTCACACATACATGCACACACACACACACACACACGCACACGCACACGCACACACACACACACACACACACACACACACACACGTGCACGCACACACACACACACACACACACACACACACACACACACACACACACACACACACACACGTGCACGCACGCACGCACACACACACATTCTTATGAAAGGGAGGAATTCACGAGAGCAGACATAAAATCTTATTATCCATCCTGAAACCGCCTGGCATTTCAGAATAATTGCATCTCATTCTAAACAAACACGGTGGCAATTAGCAGTTAATCTTAGCTATTAATTGTTTTACTGTAGGTCTTGACTTGGGGGCATTTGACAGGGTATTTCTTTGCTTTAGTTTTTATAGAATAGTAGCGAGAAACTGAAGAAGGTATGAAACACAAGTCGTGAGTTGTGAGCATGTAGATCGGCTATTTTCATAATTTCTGCCTCTAATATTTGACAATTTGGGCAATGTTTAATGTGCAGATACCCTCTATAAACTTAAACTTTATGTTGGTTTGTTTACTTTTCAGTGAGGAAATAATGTTTCACATTAAAGGGCCAGTTCACCTCTGGGACAACCAGATCTTATTTTATTGTCTTTTGGGACACGATTAACACAATCCTGAGTTATTTTTTGTGTTCAAACTGTGTTTTGAGATATTTTAGTATTTCAGCATGAATGATGATACATTTTGCATCATATGAGTCATCATGCTGCATCGTGTCCCAAACAACAATAAAATAAGATCTGGTTGTCCCAGAGGTGAACTGGCCCTTTAAGTTAATCATCTGGGGACCCCACAAAATAATTTGGGGAGTCCCCTGGGGGTCCCGACCCACAGGTTGAGAACCACTGCCCCCGATTGACACCCTTGTATGTTCTGTGCTTCCAGGTCTGTGTGACATCAACGAGGGGTCCGCCACGTCAGAGGACCACTGCAAGTCGCCCACCTCAGGTAACCTGTCCTGCAGAGATTTACATAGACAGAGACAGACATTTGAAATGTATGGGTACACAGTAAAATCCTGCTTGTTAATCTAACTTCCATTTTGATACATTTTGGATAACCTCAGAGCTACAAATTCACAAATTAACACTCATATACTTACTGTGTACATACATGTACACTGTATAACATATCTTGATTTAAGACAGACAGTATCAGCATATCTTTTTCAATTACATTTCATGTTGTTCTTAAAATGAGTGTTGGTTCGAAGAGGATCTATTATTAGTAGGCTTGTACTTCTTTTTCAGTATTTTATTGAAAGTATTGCTCTCCAAGGTGTAGGAAGAGTTGGATTGCAACTTTTCCATTTAAAGGCAAGTTCAGTAGACTGGAATGCAGTACATCTGATTCAATCTGTTTCATGATGGAATGTAGAGATGTTAGCAATGAACTCACTCAACCGCAGTCACTATGTTTATAAATTGATGCTTAGAGTGAGCGCTAAAACAGAAACAGCAGACTGGAAAGTGAATCGTTAATCCCGTATCAATGTTAATATGTTGTGGTCCTGGATATTATGCTAAAGGAATGTAATACTTTGTCACTCACACTCACACACACACATACACACGCACACGCGCGCGTGCGCACACACACACACACACACACACACACACACACACACACACACACACACACACACACACACACACACACACACACACACACACGCACACCCACCCTTATGGATTTGCATCCTTAAGATCATCAAACTGTATGTATCAAATGGACATTTATATATGACTATTCAAACTAAAGTAGAGTATTGGTTTTCCAGTGTCATTCTGTGATTTGCCAGGATGTGAATAAAGCTGTGCTCTAGGATTTCATCCTGAAGGCAAACTTGTACAGTGTTTTGTCACACGACCCTTTCGGATAAGCGTTTGCTCGCCTAAAGGCCGAGATGAAATTGTTAATCAATTGGACATTTATTGCTGCAGCTGCCTGTTGTGCTCCACTGGGTCACATTGTCTTTCGTCACTGTCGGGCAGAAACCTTGTATCTCCAAGTTTCAAATGTGTATGTTTTTTTGCAAAGTAAAGCACTGCTTCATCATACAAGGCCGTCGCACAAAAGCAGTGAAAACAGCTGATCTACAAGCACACAACGCCTCGCACCGCGAGGCGTTGTGTGCTTGTAGATCGGCTGTTTTCACTAGTTTAAATAATTTTAAAATGATAAATACAAAACAAAAGGTTTTGGACATACAAGGTTTCCACCCGACAACGACGATATTCTAGTATATTTCCTAGAAAAGTAGCTTTGTCTGAGGAAGCTCTCGCCAGGATATGTTCAAAATATCCATAGGCTTTCATAAAAGACCTGTTTGATTCTTGTCCTTCCACCTTAACTCACTTGACCAACTATGGTCTGATCGTCTGGCCCTTCCACTAACCCATAAGTGTTCTTTTTATTTTCAAAATTTTTATCCCACGATTTTATAAGTCATTTTTCACCCGGTGTCAATTATCTAATGTAATCCTGGGCGCTACACTCCCTCTGCCAACCTGAGGAGACAACGGACTGACCTCATGCTTCCTTCTATGCATGAGGAGTCCAAGTTGCTTCTTTACACCTGACAGGGGGGAGTTTCCCCGGTGGGAGGTAGCGCGTGGAAGGAACACGTTATTCCAACCAGTTCCTTTCCCCTCCATCAGGCGCCCCGGCTGGCCAGGGGGAGGCAGTATAGAGACCAGGATTACTGCATGTTTTTTGTGAGGGTACTGGTACCTAACCTTGGGGACACAGGGAGAACATGCAAACTCCACACAGAATCTTATTTAAAGTGCCTCAGTCAGAACCCCAGTGTTGCAGCACTGACTGAGGCACTTTAAATAAGTTTGTTCTTACTCTTACTCACTTACTTCTTATTACACGGCTTCGTTGGATGCTTGATTCTGATTCGTCAATCGCTGAATTCAGCTGTGTGTTCTTTCTTGATAATGACCGCTCCACTCTATACCAGACCGATGTCTAATCAAAGGCTGAGAGCACCTGCTACACTGCTTGAATTTATGCCTTATCCAACACGAAAGCTGTGTAAACAAACACATTTGCAACTAAACATTGCTCTGAAGAATGTTTTTGAAAACCTTTAAAGCGAGAAGTAGATGATGCAGTAACCGGAAATCAATTCTATTTGATCAACACTTCCTTGTTTTCCGTGGCGACCGTGTTGTGCCGGGGCGGACGGCCAGCGCAACACTTATGGAATACTTAGGTTCATTACCTTAAAACCCATTTAGAACGGGTACACAACGTGCTTCAACTATTAAAAAACAGTGCCGCGCTGCAAGCTTATAGATCTGCTATTTTTGAAAAATTGTGAAAATTAGAATTTTGACCCGATTCTATAAGTGTCTTTTGAGGGTGCATCTCTCCATTCCGACATGTCTCCTTTCCGACAGATACTAACCCTATCTCTTACCCTAACGCTAACATTAACCTCTATGGAAGTGTTGCCACTCCGACAATAAGAAGTCACTGTCGGAGTGGCGACATGTCGGAATGGAGAGAGCCCCCCGTCTTTTGAATCCTTCTAAGGTTTTTTGAAAAACCTGTTTCTATGTCAGCAATCTGGCCAGCCATCGTCAAAGAAAAGGTCCTTTTCACTTAACTGGAGCTCAGTTAGTCTGTTCTTGAGAGACTACTATGTCAGTGGTTCTCAAACCTTTTCATGTCAAGGACCCCCAAACTGATATTTATTTGGCCACGGACCCGCATCTCAAAATATCTAGTTCCAGGGACCCCCACTCGGTGCCACGCTGTGAGCTTGTAGATCTGCTATTTTTCAGTAGTTAAAGCATTCAATAATTCTAGGCCTAAATGGGTTAACAAGGAAATACTTTGTTTTGTTGTTACTTCTGGGTCAGTTTATGAATGTATTTATTAAGATGTATAATAAGCAGGATGCGTCGCTGCCTAATCATCCTGTCAGGATTTATTTCTTGATAATGACCGCCGACCTGTTCATTATCCCTTACTTAAACGAGTAGACAAAAATTCGATTACAATAAATTTACCCCCATTGATTCAAGATTGCTGCCCAACTAGGGCCCAAGGTGGAGGGGCCTGGAATTATTTTATACTTTAGCTAGTGAAAAATAGCAGATATACAAGCGTGCTGCGAGCTTGAAGATCTGTTATTTTTGAAAAGTCGTGAAAATGTGTGCAAATCTTTGAATATATGTATTTTTTTTAGCGAACATTTGTAACTCAAATTTTGCTTTTGGGGGGTCTCTGGAATTAAATATTTTGAGATGGGCGTCCATGGCCAAATAAATATCATTTTGAGGGTCCTTCACATGAAAAAGTTTGAGCACCACTGACACAGAAACATAGGTTTTTCAAAAAACCTTAGAAGGATTTGAAATATTCAAAGGCTTGCACATATTTTCACGATTTTTCAAAAATAGTTAAAGTACCCAGGGCCCAGAATTTGGTGCGACACCCTTGCCTCCAGACCTTGGTCTGCTGCTTTATTCATAGTAGAGAGGCAGTAGATGAGATTGCAGACCAGATCTCAGCGTGTGCCTCTCTCTCTCTCGCTTTAGGGGGCGATCACACTGAGACGCTGCGCCACGCCACGCCAAAAAAATAACGCCTTGTCAAAACGGGCAAAGCTGCGCGGTGCACCTGTGGAGCGGACCTACATGCGTAACCAGATGATCAAATAATGAATCAGCGGGGAAAAGAATATCAAGCAGACCAAGTGCAAACTACATTTTCCATCCTCTCCCCGAGTCCCCGTTGATAACAGTACCAACATCATAACAGGAAGGAGCATTTTGTGACTGCACTAAAAAAGGAGAGAACTCTCTGTAGCCGGGGATCTAGTCTCTCAAAATGGGAGAGGACCTGTGATGTTCTGCCGCACTTTTTATTTCTGTTTTATCTATTAGTTTGGTCATTAAGGTCCACAGAATGAGAGGCCTGCTCTGACGGAAACATCGCGAAAAAAAAGTTATGGCCATTTGTATATTCACTGTCCCATTGACTCCACTAGAAATATTAAAAAAAAAGAAAAAAATGAAAAATCTGCTTTAAGTAATCTGAGGGGTCAAACTAGGGGTTCTTCATGATACAAATGGCCATAACTTTTTTTTTCGCAATGTTTCTGGCAGAGCAGACCTCTCATTCTGTGGACCTTAATGACCAAACTAATAGATAAAACAGAAATAAAAAGTGCGGTAGAACATCACAGGTTCAACCCTATTCCATGAGCTTTTGGGCATGTGGATCCCCGACTACTGACAAAAAGTTTAGTTTTGGAGAGAGTATGGACTGGCCTCTGTGTTACAAATGTTCTCTTTAAAAATATATATATTCAAAGATTTGCTAAAGATTTCATGTTTTTTCAAAAATAGCAGATCTACAAGCTTGCAGCGGGCACTCGGTGCCGCGCTGTGAGCTTGTATATCTGCTTTTTTTCGATAGCTAAAGTATAAAATAATTCCGGGTGAATAAAGTCATGGAACCATCATGGTAAATCATGGTAGTCATCTTGCAATCTTGCAGTCTTGAAAAGGATATGTTTTCTAACAGCACATCTACTTTACTTCCCCACCCTCAAAAGTGTTGATGTCAAACACCAATCTACAGCAGTTCTACAATGGAGGTGGTAGAGGAGGTAAGATGTTGTAGAACTGTTGTAGAGAACCTTGTCTGTCTGTAGCGGCAAGAAATGGGCTAGAAAATGCACGCGCACAAACCACACTTTGACAAAGTTTAGGCGCACACACACTGCATGCTACATGTGTATGTAGCACGGGTGTCACTGTAAATGTGCCTGCGTGTGACGTTTGTCGTGAACTGCTGCAAGAGTTGCCCCGCCTTCACGTGAGTCACATGATTGGCTGTCTTGTCTACACTAGAGTCTGTTGTATACGACGTCACAAAGCTGAGAGATTTTCGGTCATTTGTCGAACCGCACTAGTGCTTGTCAACCTTCCTTCTTGGGTTGAGGAACTAGGTTGCTCTTAGCATACGGTCCCTTCACTTTTCTGGGTTTGATCCGGTCGGGAGCGGAAACCACTCTACGTCATGTTGTAGTCCTAGACGGACTACAATTTGGCCGTAACTATCAAACCGGAAACGGTTTTAACCCAAAATAATTCCCCTGCGCTCAAGGACATACTTTTAGGGCCTACCTAATAAACCCCTTGATGCGGCGTAGTTTTGCTTTTGGAAAATGTGTTTGGTATAAGCATCTTTTAGTCCAACTCCTAGCACCTGGCCTACACTAGGCTACTGGAGCATTTTAATAGGGAGGGAACCAAAACAAAGCAATGCCGCTTCTTCTGCTTGTGGTTTCCGCCTAGACCGGATCAAACTGCCCGTTGAAAACGATGCAACCTAACGCAAGGTTAGCCATTTAAGTCACTAGCAAATAAATATGAATACATTTGAATAACATATATGACTGAAGAGCGACTTGAAATAACCTGACAGTGCACTAGTGTTTGTCTACCTCTTCTCGTAGTTGAGGAACTAGGTTGCTCTAGGCATTTACAGGGAAACACACACCGGACGCGGAGGCGGCGCGGACGGCGGCGCGGAGGCGGCGCGTCAAAACTTACGGCCCTATTATTTTCAATGAACTAACCCACACCGGCGGTGCCAGACGCTCGCACCGATACAACACTGTTCTATTTTTCCAGCGTTGGCACTTCGGGCACGTCAATACTGCGACGCGACGCTGCGCAGCCGCCCGCGTCCGTTGTGTGTTCCCCTTAAGTCACTAGCAAATAAATATGAACACATTTGAATAACATTCGTAACTACAGGTTGACTTGAAATAACCTGACAGTGCCTTTGACTGTCTTTTCCACTGTCTACTTCCATCCTTTGCTCACTTCCTGCTTTCCTACTTCCTGTTTCCTTGTTTCTTATTTCCTGGTTCATGGTGCATGCTCCTCTGGCATGAGGGTTCCTCCTGAATGACGCGTCTCACACTCCTCTCTTCCAGGGCAGTGCGTATGCGGCCAGAGCTTTACCTCCTTTGTTCTGTCTGTCACGGCATGCCTCAGTGATTCACAGGGTTGTCTTTACGCAGTTTGTCTCTCCGTCTGTGTAAAGCTGTCTCCGCTTTCTCTGTAGTCAATGAAGCAGTTCCCCAGCCAATTACTTGTATTGCAAAGCTTCTTGTTTGTTTCTGTACTTTTATCTTCTTCATGCACAACCCTACTCAAGTGGTAGCTAGCTAGCTTTGCATGGCATCTTGTATTAGCTTAGACGTGTGTTTGTAAAGAGGGATGTTTTCTTTTTTCCAGCAAGGATGTCACGGAAATTAAGTTTGCCTACTGAGCTAAAGCCAGACTTGGGTAAGCCTTAACTTCGTGTTTACAAAAAAGAAAAAAAGATAAAAGAAATGTGTGAAATTGTTCTATTCACCCCAACTGGACTTCACCACATTACATCAGTCCAATTAGCCCTATTCACGACCCGCCCACTCAGCATCCCCCGAGTGCTGAAGTCCCGTTTTGAAGGGGAAAATCCTACTATAAGCCTATAGAGTTAGCACAGAAATCGCAAATGTAATGCAATTTCCGAATAGTAAAGTATAAAATACGGCTAGCATGATCAAGAACATAAGATAGTAAACGGCACAAAGCATTATAATGTACTTTACCGTTAGAAATAACGATTTGTTGGCTTTAAGTCCAGTATAGTTTCCCCTTCTAAATTGAAGTCAGCACCCGGGGGATACTGAGAAACGGAAGTAGGTGGGCGGGCCGTGAATAGGGCTAATAATGTCCAATATAAAGGTTGCTATGAACCTTAAAATTGTTGGAAATTTTGGAAAGTTCCACAATGAAATCAGATCTTACTTTAGCTCGACAGTGTAGAGCCTACCTGAAGACACCCTACAGGTTTAATGAGAAATGTTTTTCATTTAAAAATGTAACAAAATCTGACCTCAACCGAAAATCGAATCTATCTGTAATGAATTCAATGAAATATTTTCTGGTGTACTTTGAATTAGGGCATTAACGACTTGTGATTTTTGCAAGTCGACTCGACTCAGTAAAAAGTTGAGTTGAAGTCGACTTTATCGTTTGATGACGTCATCGCATCACACATGACCCCCCAATTATTTTGAGGGGTCCACAGATGATTAACTTAATGTGCAACATTGTTTTCTCACTCAACTGTAAACAAACCAACATAAAGTTTAAGTATATAGAGGGTATCTGCACATTTCTACTTTCTAATACCTCTAAAATGACAAATTAAACATTGTCAAAATTGTCAAATATAGGCTATAGAGGCAGAAATTGTGAAAATAGCACAATTGTGAAAATCACAACGCCTCACAATTGTGAGCATGTAGATCTGCTATTTTCACAATAGAACCATGTTATACCAAATGTAACGCCTCATATAGTGCTCGTCGGGGTGGGGGTCCCCAGTTAAAATATGATTATTCTGGGGGTCACGGCCTGAAAATGTTGAGCCACTGTAATATCATTCTGTCCTTGACAATAAGCAATCCTACCTTTTGAATGCTGTACAGACGCACACATGGAGCAAAAATAATGATAGTAAAAAATACAAAGGAATTTTCGACTTTCTCTGGTGGGAGTCAACTTGTTTTTATAGACGTTAATGCCCTACTTTGAATTGATCTCACAGACCTCCCTGCTTGTTGGGGTGTTCTCCTGTAGGTCGCTGGTGCCAAGCTAAACTGTCCTGCTTCATCTCACCACAAAGCCTTCCATGCCGTCTGCCTCTTACTCTCTCTCTCTCTCTCTTTCACATTTCTCTATCTCTTTCCCTCTGGGTTCTTTTAAAATGTGTGAAGAAAAAATAAATACGTAGACATGTAACAGATTTCTCTCCATTAGGTGTAGGGATGGGACGATAATCTCACAATATACTCACGATATATTTGTCACCGCTAGATCGAGAATCAGTTCGAGAACCGGAGCGCTCGTCGTGCGGCGCGGGGCAGAACAAGCGGTCGCTTTGATCCACAACGACAACGTAGCGTCGGCAGGAGTGATAGTGCCTCACCCCACGGAGGTTAGGGTTAGGCATAGTTTTACTGAGGTTGAGGTTAGGGTTAGGGTTAGAGTAAGGCATAGTAAGCTAATGGCTGAACAGAGCTGAGCTAGGCTAGTAGATAAACAAAGAAAGAGTGTTTGCGAAGTGACGTCAGCGACTACACAAGTGAATGGCTGTTGTCGCCATCTCATGGTGATTACGCAGAATTACACAGGTGCGCTGATAAGAGACTATCAAAGTGAATTGATCCAGGTGGCGGTAGGGTAGGGGTGTGTGGTGAACGACAAAACGAGTGCTCTTACCAAGATCTAACTGAGTTGCCCAATCTAACTGTAACATACCGTATACTCACAATAATCGTATCGTGGAGATTTTTTTTTATCTTAGAATTATCATCCATCGTGCAGTGGGATCAATCCACCTTTAATTTGCCAAGCTGCATATCCGGTACCACTTAAACCCTCCAAATATCTTTGCCCAAAAATATCCGATCTACAAACTCACAAGGCGTCGCAACGCGTTGTGAGCTTGTAGATCCGCTAATTTGTTTGCAGATAATATCGTAAATCGTTATCTTTTGGTCACAATAAGTGTGACACGAAATTTTCATATCGTCCCATCCCTATTTAGTTGAGAGAAGAGACATAAAGACCTCTCAGTTCTAATTATACTAAAATGCCTTCGTTTGTGCATTGAAGAAGCAAGAAACTTCAAAGGAAGGTTTTTTAGGGGTGAAATTAAGTGCCAAAAAGGTTCACAATTCTTTGTGTAGTTTTAGAATTAGGGGTTTGCTAAGTGCTGTTTATTCAATACAAATAGGACGGTTGTTTGGGTAAACTGTTGCAGTGCGTTTTAAACTCTGCACACTGTGTTATTGGCACTGCCACACAAGTGTACAACGGAAAGTTGTAAAATCAAAGTGACAAACATTTGTTTGCCAAGTCTTCCTGTCCATTTGCCAAATAACAATTAATATCACATGCACTCCATCTGTCCCTCAGATATATATATTTACCTTTACCTTGCAACTGGAACCTCAGATTCTTTGGGATTATTCTGTTTGTAAGGGGATAAACTCATCGCATCGCCATTTTCAGTACCATATTAATCCACACATGGTCATAAACACAATATGTCTTTTTCACAGTTGGTATCAAATAATTACATGTGTAGACTATTTGAAATTCTTTGTTGCTGCTCACTTGAGTGTACAGCAAATGTATACATTTATTGACCATTAACTCTAAACTTTCTCATGTTGTTTTTAGTTTATTTTCACAAAATATTATTTGAATTTGTGCCTTGAACTTTTGTCATTCGTCTGTGTACCGGTAATCACTGTTGTTTTTCCATGATTGTGTAAAAGTGTATGCTCTATTGTGTCTGTCCAGTGGTATAAAGTACATTTACTTAAGTACTGTACTTAAGTACAACATTGAGGTATTTGTAGGCTACTAGGCTACTTTGCTACTTTGTATTTCCAATTTCTAATACTTTTACTTCTACTCCTCTTGGATCCAAATATCTTACTTTTTAGTTTAGTTCTTTAGTTGAAAACTTGAGTCACTAGTTACTTCTAGTTATTTGTTAGTTATATGTTACAAAACATATATTAACCACTCCAGCCCTATATACATTTCTGCCATTTGAAAATAGCCAATCTACAAGCTCACTTGTAGATCTGCTATTTTCAAAATATTTTGTATCCACAAGTTTCCGCGGGAGTTTACTGGAGACTATCAGGACCAAACTTCCGGGTTTAACAGCAGACATACAAGCTCACGTCGCGTCGCAGATGCAACCCGTTGTGAGCTTGTAAATCGGCGGCGGAAGATCGATGCAGACGTTTGCGCAATGCACTATGGGGCGTAGGAAACTCGTGGATACATTTGCAAACTTGTGAAACAGGACATTCTGCATATTGAGTACCTTCTACTTTTGTTGCCAATACCTTTGTACCTTTACTCAAGTACATTTTGAATTCCAGACGTTTACTTGAAACAGAGTATTTCTACATTGCAGTATTGATACTTTCACTTAAGTAAAACATTTGAGTACTTTTTAGTCGGGGGCGTTAGGGAGATAACATGGACATTTCACGCTATATTAGTCTAAAAGTGCCACATTTTGCACAGATGTAGCCCAGGGCATGCTCTAATGATTTAGCTAGGGCGCCCGAGTCGGCGACCTTCGGGGTCGCCACAGCGGCCAAATCAAGTTGACTTTCTATACAGGAGGAAAATACCCAGATTTCTTTTTCTTTTTCTGGGTATTTAAGTAGGATGTGAGGGGTCTAACTAGGGGTTTCTCATGATGCTGAATCCATTGCAAGCATTTGTTTTGCACAAAAAACATTCCTTGGGCTATAAATGGCCCCAGAAAACGATGGTTTAGTGATGAAAAGTGATGAGTCATCACTTTTCACCGTTTTGTGGGTGTTTTCTGGGGCCATTTATAGCCCAAGGAATGTTTTTTGTGCAAAGCAAATGCTGTCGACCCCGAAGGTCGCCGACTCGGGCGCCCTAGCTAAATTATTAGAGCATGCCCTGGGCTACATCTGTGCAAAGTTTGGCGCTTTTAGACTAACGCCCCCGACTATTTCCCACCACTGCGTCTGTCCAGCGTTCTCGCTGCTTGCCCGGTGCTTTACTTCTCTCTTGTCTTGTCCGTGCTGTCCTCCTGTCCGTGTGTCCTCCGCGGGGCGCTAACCCACTAGACCACAGGGACAACTCCTTCAGCCGCTCGCGCTCCTCCAGCGTCACCAGCATCGACAAGGAGTCGCGGGAGGCCATCACCTCCTTCCACTTCTGCGACACATACGTCCGCAAGGGCGACGGCGCACCGACGCCCTGCCTGTACGTGGGCACCTCCCTCGGCACCGTGCTGGCCGTGGCCATCACGTTGCCCCCCGCTGGGGAACAGAGGCAACTGCAGCCCGTCATCGCCTCGCCCAGTGGTACGTTGGTGGGGGGAGGGGGGGGGGGGGGGGGGGGGGGGGGTGGAATTATGGGAGGGAACAGGCACATGCACACATAGACATCAAAGAGGGCTTGAGCCCCTGCCCTTTTATGCATCTGTAAAAAAGTGCCCTCTCCAGACCATGAATGCAGTTTTTACTATGGGGAAAGAAATGTAAATGCCCTTCTTTCCATGCCATACCTGAAGGCAGCATTCAAGAGAATTGCCTTGTCCAAACTCTCCTGAACTTTAATGCAACATCTTATGTTGAAAGAATTGCCCTCTCTGTGTAGAAATCCATGTTGTTACGCCACATCTCCAGTATTCACTTGATTAAGCTTAGTTCAGTGTGGTATCAATTATCGAAAATATGTTCGATGTTTTCACCAAAAATGCCCTTTTAGGAATTTCAGCCCCTGCCTCTCTGACATTCTCTGCACGTCCCTGGGAGGGAAGGTGAAGAGAGTTCAGTAAATCCGCAGTCATTTTGACGTGTAAACACAGGTGTTACTGTGTGCGAACAGAACTGCATTTACCTGTTAAAATGGTCTCTGTTAAACAGGTCCATTGAACATAGATCTTGGCTGGGTGTATAAAATGGAGAGGATTGTAAGAGGGTGGGGTAGAGGGGCTGCTTGGCAACCGGAAGGTTATCAGTTAGAATAATTCGAATACTAAAAATCGCTATTGGTGAATGCCCTAGTGCAGGGGTTTTCAAAGTGTGTGACGGGGCACCCAGTCCAGGGGTGCCACGAGATCATTTGATAATATTTGAAATTTTGGACACTTGAAAAAATATCATTTAGTATAATTTTAAACTTGTACAAAGTTATTTTCAGGCAGTTCTTACCAAAATGGCTGTTATCTCAACGTTTTCCTCGCAACATAATCACTAAAATATCGTCACTGTCGGGCAGAAACCTCGTATCTCCAAGTTTCAAATGTGTACGTCTTTTGGTAAAGCCCTGCTTCATCATACAAGACTGTCGCACAAAACTAGTGAAAACAGCTGACCTACAAGCACACAACGCCTCGCGATCACACGGGCGTTGTGTGCTTGTAGATCTGCTGTTTTCACTAGTTTAGTACATTTTATAGATGATAAATACAAAACGAACGGTTTTGGACATACAAGGTTTCCACCCGACAACGACGATATGCTATAAATATAAGGTGCTGGGAGTGAAAATTATAATGTAGGGGTGCCTCGGATTAAAACAAATATTTATGGAGTGCCCTGAGACAAAAAAAATTGGGAACCCCTGGTCTAGTGCATGGCTGCATCAACGTATTAGGGTGCGTACAGCATACAGGAAGACATACGGGGGACACTGATGCAATCTCTCGAGTGGAAAGGTTTACGAGTGTTCCTTTTGTTTATCACCCGACACCAACAGGCATGTTGGTGCGGCTCAAGGGCAGCATCATGCGGATGTCCTTCCTGGACTCCTCGGGGTCCGTCCTGCCCCCCGCCTCCGAGCCCTGGTACGAGCCCAACGTCACGGCCGACGGCGAGGAGCGCGTCCGCAAGCGGCGCCCCGTCTCCGTGTCGCCGACCACCTCCCAGGACCTGAGCGAGAGCCTGTACGCCGTGGTGTGCTCGGAGAAGCAGGCCGAGGTCCTGGCGCTGCCCTCCCAGAGCTGCGCCCACAAGCACAACATCACGGAGAACTCCTTCGTCCTGCGGGCCGACGTGGTGACGATGGAGCGAGGCGTCTGTCTGGCGTGTTTCTGCGCCAACGGCCACATCATGACTCTCAGGTTAGTGTTGATTCCATACCTAACCTGAATCCTTCTTCTTCTTCTTTCGTGTATCATCATCCTTGATGATTGGTTGACAACATTTTATTTCACAAGATTTCTTGTTACTGTCGTCTTCTCCCCTTGCTGAAGTCGGCTTAGGCAGGGTTTGAACCACTCACCTTCCGTATGAAGGGCATATGCACTAACCACTACACTAACGTCGCGCCCCAACCTGAATCCAAAATAGTGGAAATAGCAGATCTACAAGCTCACAAGTTCTTTTTAAAGTATATAAGTTGTCAAATATGTAATCAATTTCTTTGTATATTTATATTTATACTGTGATGTCACACCAACACAATCCCTTTTATGCCCATATATGGAGTTTTCTGATGTCATCAATATTAAGCCCATATCTAACATATGGGAATGCCCATATATGGAGGCCACATCGGCCACATACCACACTAAGACAATCCATATATAGCCAAGACAGATGGTCAAGACAGCCCATAATCATTATGTGTCATATCTGCCATGTGCAACTTCAAAGCCTAAAAATCTAAAGGAAATGTAATTGTCAACGACAATAAACAGTTAAATCATTAATCGCAATGATTTGAGTGACAATTAATCGTCATTTAAAATGTCATAATCGTGACAGCCCTATTTCTTCACTGATGAAAACGAAATAAAAAACAATCAAAAACTAAGCTATGATGACTAAAACTAAGACTAAATATATTGACAATTTCGTCAACAAATGAAAACTATAACATTGTAAGGGATTAGTGGAGAAGAGATCCAGTAGAATGAAAGGACAACTCTACAAGTTTATGTTTGGTTGCGCTCGGGTGTTGCACTCCGAAAATAGCTGATCTACAAGCTCACAACGTGTCGCGCTGTGAGCTTGTAGATCGGCTATTTTCAGCATGCAATTAAGTGTAAAGTCAGCCATTACGTCGCCATCAAGGCTCACCAAAATACATTTTAGTCGACTAAATCAATTGTAGATTTAGTCGACTAAACTAAGAGTAAATCATTTCAGATAACTTAAATATGACTAAAACTAAAACTAAAGTGCTCTCAGGTTGGCCAGATGGCCGCCTGATTGCCCGCTGACGCTACTATGTTTTCCTACCAGATCTGAGCAGAGGCCACGGCCAACGCGGAAGTGCCTCTCTTGCCGTTTTGGCCGATAAAGTATAGTTATTGACCGCGACGGAGGCGCGCCGTCTCACAACGTTCAGCACGGCAACTCGCTCGCTTTGGCTCGCTCTGTGGTGCCTTTCGTAGCGCAAGGTCGCTTGGGCCGACTCAGCGCAGTGTTGTTTTTTACAGCAAATTTTGATTTAGTTTTAGTCATAGTCTTTTGAATAAAATGTCATGTTTTTGTCATAATTTAGTCACCTGAAAAGTATTAGTTTTAGTCTAATTTTAGTCGACTAAACATCATAAGATTTTAGGTGACTGAATCTTCAGTTTCTTTAGTCAACTGAAATGTATTTTGGCAGGCCTTGATGGCATCATAATGACTGATTTTACACTTGATTGCGTGTTGAAAATAGCAGATCTACAAGCTCACAGCGTGTCGCGTCGCGTTGTGAGCTTGTAGATCTGCTATTTTCAGCACGCAACACCTGAGAGCAACCAAACATAAAATGACTCTCTTCAGCACTAGTTCCTCCCTAACGTTTTAGTCTAGTTTTTATTTTGTTGACAAAATTGTCAATATATTTAGTCTTAGATTTAGTCATCACAGCTTAGTTTTTATTTAGTTTTTATTTAGTTTTCGTCAGTGAAAAAAACGCAGTCGACAAACATTTTTCGTCATAGTTTTAGTCGCCAAAATCAACACTGACTCAGCGCCGCGTGAGTTGCGACCTGATAGGGACAGAATTGTAAATAATGTTTAGGCGAGAGTGTTTGGCTACTGCGCGTCCTTGCACAAGCTCTTCCCCTTCCTCTACTCAGATCCGGTAGGAATGGCACACGCGATCAAAATGAGGCGTTCACATTATCCTGTCGTATGCTGCTCTGTTTGGCCTAACTGTCATGAGTGCATGCGTGCATGTGGGTGCACGTGCAATGTTTTAACAGGGATCCTGTAAAACACACTCATTCAGATTCAGATTCAGATTACTTTATTAACCATTGTGTAATACACATAGGAATTTGCTTTGGCATACTACATTTTTGCATTCAAATCATTTTTTCACATATAACATAAAAACAACAAACAGACAAACACCAAACAACACCGACAGAACGCAACACGTAGTCACCACAGCAGCCATGGGCGGCGCTATCTACCGCTGACTCAGACAAAGTTATCAGTGTCTGATATACTCAACTCTGTTCTTCAAGGTTAAACAAACCAAATATTGCGGGAAATGAAACAGAACAGGAAAATCCATCACAAAATAATTCCCCAGATTGGCTTAAGCCAATATTAGCGAGGCGCCAGGTGGCAATTCTGAGACGCTGGCAGAGACAGATGAACGCATGCCGCTGTTGTGACAGGAAGAGGATTATTAGAGTATTTCATCAATTAGAGCTCTCCTTTTGTCCTGGCATTTTGGCAAAGTCAGACAAACATGAGCACGCACACACACACACACACACACACACACACACACACACGCACGCACGCACGCACGCACGCGCGCACTCACGCACGCACGCACGCACACACACACACACGCACGGCAGGTTGATATGGATGCTCTTTAGAGATGGATACATGAGAGGAGGTGGATTGCATTATTCTACCCTTCAGTCTCATTCGTCTTCCCACTCTGGAGGAGAGACAAGGGCAGAGTGCAGTCTCCCATCTGGGTCTCTGGTTTGACAAGGACACTGGACAGGTGTCCTCCTGTCTCTATCCCTGACCGTGTGTGTGTGTGTCTGTGTGTGTGTGTGTGTGTGTGTGTGTGTGTGTGTGTGTGTGTGTGTGTGTGTGTGTGTGTGTGTGTGTGTGTGTGTGTGTGTGTGTGTGTGTGTGTGTGTGTGTGTGTGTGTGTGTGTGTGTGTGTGTGTGTGTGTGTGTGTGTGCATACGTGCGTGCGTGCGTGCATGCGTGCGTGCGTGCGTGCGCACAAGTGCATTCCTGCACACGTGCGTGTGTGCTTGTATAACCATAGTTATGTTTTTTTTCTTTATTTCTCCAACTATAGCTACATTTTAGTTGCATTTTGATTGAGAGGTCATCAACACAAACTCAGTGTTCCTTGTATCCCATAGACTTTTTTCATATCGCGTCATATAAGAACCGTGTTCCAAACATAAACCAATGGTCTCAGCGGTTTGACTCATATGGATATGAAGAATCAACTGATGGTGAGAAAACACTAATGTTACTGTCGCCCAATTAGTTAAATTTTAAACAGACTGTATCAAATATGAGTGACTGACTATCATAAACCATACAGAGCCACCTCCCCAACAATATCGCAAAGGCCGTGTGTTTATTTTTGGACCACAATGCTTACATGAGATGATTTTAAGATGACTCAATGTTATTCTCCATAGAGAAATGTCTTCCGCGAACCGGGGGATGAGCTAGTCACGTCATGACTTCGTTACTCTATTTAAAAGAAGATATGAAATATTGTCACAACACAAACCTGCATAAACATGTGAAACATTGTGTGTCCCTTGGGTCCAGTTTGCCGGGGCTCAGACCGCTCATGGACGTGAACTACCTGCCGCTGACGGACATGAGGATAGCCAGGACCTTCTGCTTCTCCAACATGGGCCAGGCCATGTACCTCACCTCCCCCACAGAGATCCAGAGGATCACCTACAGCCAGGAGACCTGTGAGAACCTGCAGGTTGGTTTCTGAACCACAGGAAATTATATATATATATATATATATATATATATATATATATATATATATATATATATATATGTATTAGTTTTTATTCTTATTTTAGTTTTTTAGTTTTTTTTTTAATGTATTCAATTAAAGGACAACTCCGCCCTAAATCACTTCTAGGCTCATTTTCCTACTTATATTGATCCAAAATGACTGTCCATGGGGTCTATTAGGCAGAAACACCCCTGTTGTCCAGTTTCCCCAGCAGAACCCAGCAGCTCTCATAGCATAGAGTGGAGCCTACAGTTTACAGTTTACAGTTTAGGCATTTAGCAGACACTTTTAATCCAAAGCGACTTACAATAAGCAGATAATACAGTACTATAATAACAAGATAACATGTCAGAACATCAACAACAATATAACCAGTAAGACTCCCTAATAGGGAGATAAGCGACCGTCAGGTCGCAGCGTGATTTTAGGGCAAAATGTGTAGGAGTAGTGTCCAAAAATGTGTTTGAAGAAATTGGCCTGTTGGTGGCGCTATATGGGACAGATCCATATTCATGAGATGAGTGTAGACACACTGTGTACCGATTTGCGGGATTTTAGGGCAAAATCTGTAGGAGCAGTGTCCAAAAATGTAGAGGGTCATGTGTGAATTGATGGGTGGAGGTTGTGATTTGGCAGGCAAGGAGTATGTGTGCAAAATTGATTATTAAATAATACAAATAATAACGTGCGCGGCGCTGCGCTGCACTAGACGTCTGACACAGTGACTCGATCGCTGCACACTCATTCTGCAAGTTTCTGCACCTGGAAAATAGCAGATCTACAAGCTCACAACGCGTCGCGGATGCGAGGTGTTGTGAACTTGTAGATCAGCCACTTTTGTCACGGAACACGCCACGATGAAGAAGTATAAAAGCCAGGATTTACTTGAGTGATGTGATGTGTGTTGAACGGACGGACGAACGGACGGACGGACGAACGGACGGACGGACGGACGGACGGACGGACGGACGGACGGACGGACGGACGAGGCTGGCACAGTGCACTGCGACTGCACACAACAGCGCCGAAAAATAAACATCCAATGCAAGGGACAGTAGTGGGAACACAAGCTAGGAGCTCCATTCAGCGGCACGCCACTTCCAATCAAACCACAACAACGCGTTTACCTCAGCGTGGGACTTTTCTCCATGCTCAGAGTTTTGTCTCCGTGGCTGCAGCATTAGCGTGAGCAGCACACACACACACACACACACACACACACACACACACACACACACACACACACACACACACACACACACACACACACACACACACAGTGCTGCCACACATACAGGCAGCTGCGTGCATCATCAGAGAGAGTGCATGATGCATGTCATAGGTAGGCAGGGGCTATATCAACAATATGTCCAACCCGAATCGACATCCGACAATTAATTATGAAAATGCGTCCGTTCCGAGGGGTTCCCACGGGTTTTCAGTCGGGTATCCCAGCTCTAATAGGAATGGCCCTGGATGGGGAGTGTCTGATAAAATGAATATCAAATATCTACATATTGAATCATGCAAAAATAAAAACTGTCCAGGGTGTTCACAAAAGCCTGAATAGACGATAAAATGACCAAAAGTTTTTTTTTAAGTAAATGTGTGAGTACTTGTGTTTCCAGGAGATGCTGGGGGAGCTGTTCACGCCTGTGGAGACACCGGAGGCTCCCAACAGAGGCTTCTTCAAGGGTTTCTTTGGAGGAGGAGTCACGTCACTGGACAGGGAGGAGCTATGTCAGTCCAACACACAGGCATATTCACTCACATCACTTTTTTTCTATTGATTACTCACCTTTGATTTGATTACAATACATTTACCCCCATTGATTCCGGATGGGGACCCAAATTTACTACAATCACTACGTGAATTTCTGAACACACACAACTTACTTCAGCCTCAACAATCTGGTTTCAGACCAGGTCATAGCACGGTGACAGCTACAACACTGGTCACAAACAATATTCTAGACGGTCTGGATAAACACAAACACTGTGCAGCCATTTTTATTGATCTCTCTAAAGCTTTTGACACCGTGGACCATCTTATCTTAATACAGAGGCTATCCTCCTATGGCTTGGATGACCCTTCTGTCAGATGGTTTTCAAACTATTTAACAGGGAGAACACAGTCCGTTGTTGCGGATGGCTTAAAATCCAGTTCTCTCGTAATAAGTAAAGGTGTTCCGCAGGGTTCAATTTTAGGCCCCCTTTTATTCACTCTTTACATGAATAACATTGCGCGTCCCTCCTTGCACTGTGATGTCCATTTTTATGCGGACGTCACAATTCTGTACAGTATTGGACCGACTATTGAAGTGGCCACTGCAAACCTGCAGACTGCCTTCAATAGGTTCCAACTGGCTCTATTTAGGCTTAAATTAGTTCTAAATTCAAACAAAACTAAATGTATGTTATTTACCAGATCTGCTAACGTAAATGCCTCTATAGGTATATTCACGCTTAAAGGCGAACAAATCGAACTAGTGACATCTTACAAATATCTGGGTATTTGGCTAGATGAGAAGCTTTCATTTAAGATCCATGTAGAGCACTTAAACAAAAAATTAAGAGGACAAATTGGGTTTCTCTACAGGAATAGGTCTTGTTTTTCTCTGGTTAATAGAAAGACTATTGTTCAGTCTGTCATAATGTCTGTGTTTGATTATGGTGATGTGCTGTACATGCACGCCTCACTTTCCACACTGAAGCCTCTTGACGCTGTCTACCACAGTGCCCTGCGGTTTATCACTGGCGATGGTTATCTTACCCATCATTGTTTGTTATATGAAAAAGTGGGTTGGTCATCTCTCACAGTTCGAAGAGAGAAACACTGTATTTTATATATTTACAAGGCCTTGTGCGGTAAGCTACCTGTGTACCTATCCTCGCTCTTAGAGCCAAAAGTCACAGGTCAATCAACTCGTTCACAGGCACATATTCGATTTACCTGCCCCCCTATGAACAGTGAGAAAGGAAAGACTGCCTTCATGTTTTATGCTCCACATAAATGGGACAAACTTCAGGATTCGCTGAAATTGGTTCGGCTGGCCTCAATAGAGACATTCAAAGTGCTTCTGGAAGGCACACTACACAGTGTCTGTTCTTGCTTCACTTAATATATATATATTTTGTTTTTTGCATTTGTAACAGTGTACCATGATTTGATTGTCTATTGTATTATCATTGCTTGTATTGTGTCATATGCTGTGATCAGGGTGTCCTCGAAAAAGAGAGCTTGCTCTCAATGGGCTCCCCTGAATAAATAAAGTATAAAGAAAGAAAGAAGAAAGATTTTTTGTATTAGGAATGCGACAAAAAACTAAACAAACATTGAACTCAAGTCCCCATGAGGTGAGAGGGAAAAAAAAGTTGTTTTGAGCGTGAACTACTCCTTTAACTATTTTACTGCCAGATGTAGGCTAAGCTAAAACATTGTATGCCTTGCCCTTGCCAGCAAATCGGGGTGTTTTCACGTACCTTTTAAAATTCATAGAATATTATCCATCCATTATTTCCATCCGCGATGGGTTAAAAAAAATAATAATAATTGACGGCCCCCCACCCTGACGAGCACTAAGAGTTGAGGCATTACATTTTGCATAACATGGTTCTGGCGTTGTGAGCATGTAGATCTGCTATTTTCACGATCTGCCTCTAATATTTGACAAGTTGGCCAATGTTTAATTTGTCATTTTAGAGGTATTAAAAAGTCCTCAAATTGTCACTTTAGAAATGTTCAGATACCCTCTATACACTTTAAACCTTTATGGTGGTTTGTTTACAGTTGAGTGAGAAAACAATGTTGCACATTAAGTTGGTCATCTGGGGACCCCCCAAAATAAATTTGTCCCGACCCACAGGTTGAGAACCACTGGTGTAGACCGTGTGTAAAATTACGAACGTGTTCATTATAAGCGTCAAGAGTTAAATGAACACTGTGGATTTTTATGGTGCAGTGAGGTCCAAATGCTGTCTTCTCTTACATGTTCTGCTAGAGGTGTAACGATAACCGCATGCAAAATCACTGTGTTTACTTATTTATATCCATAATAATACATTATTTCCCTAAAACCTGCACTCTCCACACGTTTCACAGATTTTTTTGCTAGATTTTTACTGTATCGATTTCAAATCATTGAATCGTATCGTATCGTATGGCCACGAATGAACCAATATCGTCCATGTATCGTATTGTCAACCATGTATCGTGATGCGTATCGTATCGTTACACCCCTATATATATTGTACTGTTCATCTCTTCCGATCTCTCTATTCCTTCCATAATTCCTTCCTTGCTTCAACCAGTCGGTGAGACGGCTGCCGGCAAGGCGTCCAGGAGTCTAGCCCAGCACATTCCAGGCCCACAGGGCCTAGAGGGCATGAAAGGGGCAGCCTCTGGCGTGGTGGGGGACCTGGCGCGCGCCCGGATAGCGCTGGACGAGCGAGGCCAGAAGCTGGGCGAGCTGGAGGAGAGAACGGCCGCCATGATGTCCAGCGCAGACAACTTCTCCAAACACGCCCACGATGTAAGGAGACTGTCTGTTTTCCTCCATCCTTAAACTTCTTTGCCTTGTTTTACTATTTTGAAAAAATATTTTAAATTGTTCAAATAGTTGGCTATTTGAAGTATTTTAAAATGTTTTTAAAAATAGTAAAAAAAGGCAAAGAAGTTTAGGGATAAGTGTGGGATTCTCTGAGCGACGTGAGCTTGTATGTCTGCTGTTAACCGGAAGTGTCCCACAGATAATGCTACATTAAATTCTCGTGGAAACAGGTGGATATATGCAATGATGTGCAATTGTTACATTTAGCCACCAGGGGGCAGTATATCCATGTCCTGTATTGAGCCCTGTACTAGATAATTACAGTAATTGATGCCCTGATAGTTTCTATTGGAGTACGGCATCTATAAAGCACTTTGTATATTAATTTTGAAAGGCGCTATATAAATATAGATTATTATAATCTAACTAATTATTATTATTATTATTATTAAAAGAGGTTTAACCCATGTGTATCATTATTTTATGCTTTAACTATTGAAAAATAGCAGATCTACAAGCTCACAGTGAGTGCCGCGCGCTTGTAGATCTGCTATTTTTGAAAAATCGTGAAAATTTGAATTTTGACCCGATTCTATAAGTGTCTTTTGAATCCTTCTAAGATTTTTTGAAAAACCTATGTTTCTATGTCAGCAATCTGGCCAGCCATCGTCAAAGAAAAGGTCCTTTTCACTTAACTGGAGCTCAGTTAGTCTGTTCTTGAGAGACTACTATGTCAGTGGTTCTCATACTTTTTCATGTGAAGGACGCCCAAACTGATATGTATTTGGCCACGGACCCGCATCTAAAAAATATTTAGTTCCAGGGACCACCCAGAAGCAAAATTTGAGTTACAAACGTTCGCTTTGAAAATACATATATTCAAAGATTTGCACACATTTTCACGACTTTTTCGAAGAGTGCCGCACTGTGAGCTTGCATATCTGCTATTTTTCACTGGTTAAAGCATTCAATAATTCTAGGCCTATAGCCTTCAGGAAATTGACATTATTATAATTACAGAAAGTGCAGCCTAGTACTGAGAAGTTCCTCTGCAACACTCTGCTCTGTGCCACCAGATGATGCTGAAGTGCAAGGACAAAAAGTGGTACCAGTTCTGATCCGAGAGGAGGAGGAGGAGGGGGGGCGGCGGGGGGTGGAGCTCCGTGGTCGCGAAGGTCGCCTTCACCACCGCCTCGTTTTGGACTTGACGAAGGGCTCCCCCTCCTTCTCTCTCGGTCTCATCTCGTCGCCCCGTCCCGCAGACGCCTCCTTCATCGGGACGACACGCTGGGATTCTCTTTACTAGCACAATGTTGAATTCTGTTCCTTACCTCAGTCTCCGGGTGGAACTGAGGAGCGGACCTTTGGACAGAACAGACAACCTCTTGAGGGAGCAAACGAACAGTGTCCTATTCTTTGTTTTTTTATGTTCTCGTCTGAACTGTTGGTTTTGTCCGCTCGGGCCTCCTCGGCTCTGACGCTAGCCGGTTGGCCCGCGGAGCGGCCGAGAGCTTGTCCATTTTCATTCGCCGATAGCGGTCTTTTTTGCTGTTGCCTCTGCTCCGCAAATCGCAGCGGTGGCACGAGGTATTCAAACAGACGAACACAAGCTGGAGAAAAAAAAAAAAGAAAAAGAGAAACGAATGATTCAGAAGCGAGGACTAACAAACAAAAAAAATATGTTAAAATGTAAAAAGGAGGAAAAAATATCTATATACATAACTATATATACATACATAAATCTATATAAATGAGCAACACTGTATCCACTTCCTACCTAAGTACAAAAGAAATGGGACTGCTCCAAAAAAGGAGACTCGTCGGGGTAGGCGGGCCAAAGGAAGCACTATATTTGGAGAACCACAGGAAGTGATGTCACAATGACGCCTCCTCTATGCAGAGCGTCGCCGGGGGAAAAAAAAGACAAAGTCATTTTGATGTACAATGGATTCTCCTGTTCTCGCTCGAACTTAAGACGATCCCCATCCGCTGTATCGTACAGACTTTCATATCACAGCCATCAGTATGTTTTGATTTCCATTTTAATACCATTTCTCAATTTGTTTCCGGTTTGGTTTGGCTCTCTCTCTCTCTCTCTCATGTATTAACGGTAAATCTCTTATTTTTCTATCGTTGTGAAAGTGATATATTTGGATTTGTCGCAGACGTGTTTTATTTGTGTGGCTTTCCGTCAAACGACCTCTCGTTCATTTCTCCTTTATGAAAAGGGCTGGAATCTATAATGGAGGGCAAGGATTTAAAAGGCATAATTATCATCGAGCACTTATCATCACCACGGCCACGTCTGGACGTTTTCAGATTATCTCAAGTCAAGATCTTATAAGCCGCGAATAGTTCCTCGTGATATCTGAGGTTTTGATTTATCAACTTACAGTGTAAAAGATAATGTTATACCTGCCTCCCGCACCCTCTAAACGCCATAAGCATCAAGTTTGTCTTTGTGCGTGTGTGTTTGTGCGTGTGTGTTTGTGTGTGTGTGTGTCCTAGGGCATTAACAGACAAGAGTGAGTCGACTACATTACACAAGTCGACTCCCACCAGAGAAAGTCGAAGTAAAAAAAAAAGAAATCCTTTGTATTTTTTTCTATCATTATTTTTGCTCCATGTGTGAGTCTGTACAGCATTCAAACAGTAGGATTGCTTATTGTCAAGGACGGAATGATCCAATATTACAGTGCTACATTACATTTGGTATAACATGCTCACAACGCCTCGCGTCGCGAGGCGTTGTGAGCATGTAGATCGGCTATTTTCACAATTTCTGCCTCTATCCACAACTTTCCAACATCCGATCGTGCATTGCGCAGAATGTCCAGGCAGCTTCCGGCGCCGCAGCCGAGAGTGATCTACAAGCTCACAACGGTTGCATCTGCGACGCGACGTGAGCTTGTATGTCTGCTGTTAACCGGCAGTGTCCCGCAAATAATGTTACAGTAAATTCTCGCAGAAAGAAGTGGATATATTTGACAATTTGGACAATGTTTAATTTGTCATCTTAGAGGTATCAAAAAGTCCTTAAATTGGCACTTTAGAAATATGCAGAAACCCTATACACTTAAACTTTATGTTGGTTTGTTTACTGTTGAGTGAGAAAACAATGTTGCACATTAAGTTAATCATCTGTGGGGAGGGGTGCCTGCTGGCCTGGTGGTCAAGGCGCATACCACATACTAGGCTATGATGCCTGCTGGCGTCGCCGGTTCGATTCCCGATCCGGACGACCTTTGCCACATGTCATTCCCCATCTCTCTCCCCATTTCCTGTCAGTCTACTGTCCTGTCAATAAAGGCATAAAAAGCCCAAAAACAAATCTTAAAAAAAAAAAAAAATCATCTGTGGGGACCCCCCAAAATAATTGGGGGGGTCGTGTGTGACGTGATGACGTCATCAAAGGATAAAGTCGACTTCAACTCAACTTTTTTACTGAGTCGAGTCGAATTGCAAAAATCACAAGTCGTTGATGCCCTAGTGTGTGCGAGCGTGCGTGTGCGTGCGTGAAATGCTGACAAGCTCAGTGTTGTGCTGACACTGATTGTCCAGCCATATACTTTGGCTTTTTTCTTTTTCAGGTGTTTCCAAATGGACTTAAATCCTGGATTGCACATCAATATGGAGATTATAAACACATGATGGGTAGAAAACCTATTTGTGTTTGTTCATATATGCAGGATTCTATGTAAATTATATGGATGTACATTCCTTATAAGGCATACATTTCAGAGCATATTTTTGTTGTTTTCCCTTGACAATTGTCTGTATGAGGACACGTGTGTGCGTGCTTGTGTGTGTGTGTGTGTGTGTGTGTGTGTGTGTGTGTGTGTGTGTGTGTGTGTGTGTGTGTGTGTGATAGGGCATTCCCGAATAGTCATGTTTAGTATTCGAATTATTCGACCTCAAAGTATTCGAATAGTCAAATATTCGACAGGCCTGGCCAAACTGTTAAATATTAAGTAAGCAAGAGGCGAACATTGTGAAAATCGCAGATAATATCTACGTTGCGAGGCGTTGTGAGCATGTAGATCTGCTATTTTCACAATATTTATCTGCGAAACCGAGTCACATTAAATGTAATACCTACAATTCCAAGTGCTTGTCAGGGTGGGGGTCCCCAGTTCAAATATGTTTATTTCGCCGGTCACGGCCTAAAAAGGTTTGAGAATCCCTAGAGCATTAACAAATTCATCCACCAGGGGCATTGACAACTCATTCTTATGACTTCCTATCTAGCCAAGCTTTCTAAACTATATATTTTTCAAAGAGAAAACAATAAAAAAAGCGAATATTCGACTTCGGTGAACAGCGTCGAATAGTGACTTTGATATTCGAATATTTCGAATATTTGAATATTTGGTGAATGCCCTAGTGTGTGAGTGGTGTGTTGAAATGTATTTATTTATTGATGTAAGAGACACTGCGGTGCGCTCGCTGTCCACCAGTGTCTCCCTCTAGTTTTCCCATATCGGTAGTAGAACTCAACAATGTGGTGTCTCTTACTGCGTCTGCCAAGCTTGTATCCGTTCTTCTGTACATAGGTAAATAGTTTGACAATCTAAGACCAATTGGAAAGTAAACATTGAAGTTGCTTGAGCAACACACAAGAGGACAGTGGCCATATTTTTTCCGACGCCAAAGAATTACTTTAGTTTTTTCGTTGAATTGTGTCATCAATAAACCTTTCACTTGCGTCCAGTCTCCAAATCAGACGTTATGGGTTGGCATGGCGACCACAATATTTTTTGAAAAATGTGCGTCACTTACTTGGCAAGGTAGGAAATATCAACATGTTAGGTAGGAAATATCAACATCATTTCCTTTCTGGAGCTTAATTTATAGTCTGTCACGTGGCTGTCACTTGCCGACAGGGAACTGATTTACCGGCGATGTGACACATCAGCTCGTAAACCAATTTGTCGTTGGCAAGCCACACCATTGTGCAAAGCAGTATAAATTAGGCCAGGGTTCCCCAATAGGCAGCCCGCGGGCCGCAACTGTCTGGCCCCCACCAACCCCAGTAATAATGGTGGTATAAGAGCAGCAACAACACTAGTATATCGTCATTGTTGGGTGGAAACCTCGTATCTCAAAATGTGTACGTTCTTTCACAAAGTAAAGCCCTGCTTCATCATACGAGGCCGTCGCACAAAAGTAGTGAAAACAGCAGATCTACAAGCACACAACGCCTCGCACCGCGAGGCGTTGTGTGCTTGTAGATCGGCTGTTTTCACTAGTTTAAATCGTTTTTTAAAATGATAAATGCAAAACAAACGGTTTTGGACATACAAGATTTTCACCCGACAACGACGATATCTGAACTGTCACTGGAGTAGCGGCAACGCCACCGTCGCCCCCTGCAATGTTGTGGCCCTCGGCTTGGTACCCTAGACATAATTCGGCCCTTGGGGAAAACTAATCGGGGAACCCTGAATTAGGCATTCGGCTTCCCTAGTTTTAGTGAGGGGGGACATGTTTCCAAGTGGGCCTTGGCCATGTGTTGTCAGCCACAATGCTGTTTCATAATGTGATGTTTGGACAAACGTTAAGCAGTCTAACCAACTGCACCATTCTACTGCAGCTCAACCACAACAGTATTTCATTGTGTTCAAGTGTGTGTACAGTATGTGTGTGTCTGTGTGTGTGTGTGTCCGTGTGTGTGTGTGTGTGGGAGGGGGTATCCCTTATGTTCTGTTAATTTAAGTAACTTAAGTTATTGTTATTTTTTTACGTTTTAATCATGTGGTTTGTGACGTCTCAAAAGCTCGATTTCTCATTATCAGTCGTCTGTTTCAGTTGACTATCATTCGTAACAAATGCCCATCGATGACATGGAAAAGGTCACGATAACGGGACCGTTAGCATTGGCGGATGACCTCTGAATTGTAGGATAATTATGCTTCCACACCTTTTCGACAATCTTTCTCCAATCCGTCGTTATCTGTTTTTTTCTCCCTGTCAGAGATATTATCTTCCTTCGGTGACTGTTCCAGTGACTCCATTGGTTGCTACAATAAGTCCAATAAATCTGGTCTTCTTATGTCTAGTATAGGCTACGTTGTTGTGTGGATATCGGGTTACAAATTGATTTTTTTGCAAGAGGTCATCCCCAAGAACCTGTTTGTAGCCTATTGTCTCGTTTACTGAAGTTTTTATTTATTCTTTTTTTTTTCTTTTCTCTGTCTTGTGTTTTGTTTCTTTTGTTTCTCATCGACATACATTTAAGTATGCAGTGTTACCTAATGGTCCACACACTTCGTCGTTGTCTGGCAGAAACCTTGTATGTCCAAGTTTCAAATGTGTATGTTCTTTCGCAAAGCAAAGCCCTGCTTCATCGCACAAGGCCGTCGCACAAAAGTAGTGAAAACAGCAGGTCTACAAGCACACAACGCCTCGCGGTGCGAAGCGTTGTGTGCTTGTAGATCGGCTGTTTTCACTAGTTTAAATCATTTTTAAAATGATAAATGCAAAACGAACGGTTTTGGACATACAAGGTTTTCTCCCGACAAAGACGACTTGTAAACGACGACAGTGAGTCCTGTCTGCCATCGTACGCCATACGTCTTCTGTCCTGGATTCATCATCAGTGGGTTGCAGTATTTTTCTCATTGTAGCCGATTTTCTTGTACAGTTTTATGCAAATTTCACATGGATGTTTATGACTTTCTCTGCTGCCACACAAATTTAGAAATTATGTAGATAGAAATTACTGTGCAATGAAAAAATAAAAGTAGAAAATGTACTTTCTTGTGGCATTTAAGTGATTTGATATTTCAGGTGGCCATTTGTCAATTTACATGAGGATTAACCCTGTAAGCCCCGAATCAATTTCTACTTCAGTGAAAAGGTGAGATGTTGTTCGTCCAGACTCTGGACTCCAGAAATCTTGAAGTTGAGTGAATGTCCGCCTCTGTGGGGGGTATTTATGCAAATATCGTGGCCAATGGCATTGTAATACTAAACAATAGGATCCAATGGTGATGTTTATGTGAAAAAAGAAAAGGATAACAAATTATTTAAACTCTTTTTTTTGTGTCCAAAAATCGACAGTGGGCCTTGCTGAATTAAATGAATACTGTAAGTTATACTTAGCTATTGCATAGTAAGTATTCTTACCATGCAATAGCTAGCTACTATGGCATCTGGCCACTAGGTGGCTGAAGATACACATGGATGCTTTGATTTCTGTGTGAGAAACTACATGCCAAGAGAGAAGATGAAACAAAGGAAGGCGAATCCGCTGGAGAAATCATGGTATCAGTCCTCTAACTTACCTGTGATATGTGAGCAAAAAAAGACGTTTATGGACAGATGCCTCACATGGTCGAAACAAGATCGTGGACAATGTATTGTACCCAAACAATGTCAGGTGTTTGAGTTCATATTCAGAGATTCGTCGCTTGTGGCTCAGCTATTTTGGGTTGTGGTTTAAAGGTCTACGGTGTATTGCCCTTTTATCTTTAGCAGTCTTTAGCAACACAATCTTGTATTGATCAGGACTAAGTGACTTGTGAGTGCACTCTCGGGTTCCTTTAAGGCCATTATGCCAGTGATGGAGTGGTCAGTCGAGGTCCTTCTGTTCCTGAAGGTCACCGTTAGTCTGGAGATGCTGAGTCTCTTAACCACTCAGACCCTGCATACCAGTGATTCTCAAACTGTTTCATGTCGAGGACCCCCAATTTGACACTTATTAGCCCATGGACCCCCATTTAATGACATTTCTATCTCTGAGACCACAATCTATATTGTAAAATCAATGTAAATTTAATTTGGTTCCTAACTATCATTTAATAATAATAATTCCTAAATTCAGTTTCAGCTTAACCCAGATGAGTGCTGCCCACTGGGAGTGCGGGGGAGGGTGATGGGGCACCCTGGGGTGCCGTGACAGCAGTCCAGGGGTGCCGCGAGATCATTTGATAATATTTGGAATTTATTTGGACACTATAATTTTAATCTTGAAGTACAAAGTTATTTGTACTTCAAAAAAGTTTGTGAAACCCTGCTCTAGGTATGAAATAGAAATGAACTTAGCCTCTTTCCAGCGTCCTTCATGTTGAGCACAGCTCTGGGGTCAGATGGTTCACTCCTGTATTTGTATGTTTTCCGCATCGACTTCTAGCGAGGATCAATTCCAGAAGGAGGGAGGATGGATGACCTTCCAATTTGACCTCCAATTTCCTGTAAACGGGAAAGATTTGCATTCTGTCCTTATAAAGGATATTATTTATCAGCTTGCATGCGCTGACCTCATCCATGACTCACGCCCGTATATGGATCTCCTGGGTGGAATTCAACCTATAAAAGAATATATTACAGAACAGTGTTTATTTCATCTCACGTGCCAAGATGCGTTGACTTTCCAGCGTAATATTGAAAAGCTGTGTTGTGATCAAACTGAACTCAATATTCAAAAGCTATGTTTAAAGAAAAAAATACATTTTTTTTTTAAAATAGCAACAATGCATGTAATGTTTTTTGAACTGGGCTTAAGGGGTAAAAAGGCACGTGTTCATTTCTCTCTATGCTCTGTCTCCGTTATGTGAGAGAATCCCATAATGAATAGAGGTTGTGCCCTTGCAGTATGTTAAGACCTTGTTCATAAAAACAAAACCATCTGCTAGATTGAAGTCATAATTTGATTGCGGTGACAATCTCTGTTTTCTCTCAGCGATAAAGATCTGCCGGGGCGAGGGGCAGGAGGAGGATGAGGAGAGGAAGGGGGAGAGAGATACGTGGGGGGGAGGGAGGTGAATTGATTGATAATGTTGATTTGTCCAATTTGACTGTAGCCATGAGGAGAGGGTCACTGGGGAGAAATATCTGTTGATGCAAACAGTTTGAACTATAATGACCTGGTGTTACTTGACTCTCACTCTCACACACACACACACACACACACACACACACACACACACACACACACACACACACACACACACACACACATACACACACACACACACACACACACACACACACACACACACACACGCAATACTCAACGTCGAGTCCATGGACCAGTGTCTGTAGCTCGAATCTCTGAGACCCCGTTCTATGCTGTAAAAATCGGAAGGGTTATTTTAACTCTGTCTCTGAGTGTCAGTGTACCAATGGAAGCAGCAAATGCTACTTTCATTACTACTTCCATTTGTACACTCTCAGAGTTACAGACCCATAATCGTCCATTTGGACCCCTGGTGGACCCCGATCCACATTTGCCCAGGACCCAAGTGAAAACAGCAGATTTACATTGTAGATCGGCTATTTTCACTACTACTTAGACATTCGTTTTAAAAATTAACTGAATTTCTTTGAATTATTCATGAAATTACTTTCATGAAAAATCTTTACATTTTGTTTATTCATGAAAATCTTTTTGGGGAATGTTTTTTGAAAATGTTTTGAAATAATAATTCAAAACAAAATTAAAAGACCCAATTAAAAGACCCACAAATGGGTCCTGACCCACTGTTTGGGAACCAGTGCCACTGAGAGTCACGTTTCCTGGTTCCCTTGGTGACCAGTATGACCGGAGAAGCAGGTCTGCACAGCAGGAGCTGACAGCGACTGTGGTGAAAGGTGAGAAAAACAACGAGGCTGAGCCAACGTTCTGAAGATAAAAACAACAACAGAGGAATGGACTGTCTGTGTCTCGTCTGGTGATGACAGATGATGTGGGCAAACTTAAACCATGGCACTGCGAACTAGATTGAGTTCAGAACTGGGTCAATGTTAGTTTTTTCCCCACATGCAAAGCATTTGAACAGTGGTGACAACATGGCAGTGGTTCTGAAAGGTTGCATGGAAAGACCCACAAATTAATATGTATTTTGCTGCGGACCCCATCTGAAAATATTTGTGCCAGGGACCACATAGAAGATTAGAACATTTATACTGTATACTGTAGACCAGGGGTCTTCAACGTTTTCAGGCCAAGGACCCCTTAGTTGAGAGAGAGATGAAGCAGGGACCCCCACAATCTTTTCATGAATTCCATATAGTTTCATTGTTTGACAGCACAATCATCAGTGTATTTTGGATTCATGTCAATTTGTGTTTTCAGATATTTAACCACTTGAACCGTCATACTTATAAACTAGACCTTTTACTCTGTACTTGGTCTGCTCTATTTCCCCTCTACACCAATGACTGCTATTTTTGGCTAAAGTTCTCAGAATATGGACGCTAGGGTTCAAGAGGTTAATATAAAAAAGGAGAAAAAAGTTTCTATCACTCAAAGATTTGGAGGACCCCCTGTAGTAACTCTGGGGACCCCTAGGCCCCTAGGGGTCCCGGACCCCCTATTGAAGACCCCTGCTGTAGAGGGTTTGTGTTTATGTTTAAAATATCATGCTACTGTACATCTAATTTTGCTGGGGACCCCATGGAACCCCCCTCACTTTGAGAGCCACTGATGTAGGGGTCCATAGCTCAGGATGCATCTGTATTATATAAAGAGACAAAGAGACATATGAATGTCTCTTTGTCTATCTGTGCTGGTTATTATGCTGATAAATTACAGTAAAATAACTACAAATGCAAAATTTAACAAAAGGCTCACTTTAACAAGGTATTATAATTATATTCTCCACACTTGTATTCTTCCCATCTTGACAAAATGGTATATTCCCAGGTTCCACAGGTCAGCTGCACATAGGTGCAATGCATTATTGTTAATTGTGGCACGTTTACTACATGCCAAGTTTAGCTGCACTTGAACAACCATTCCAGGCTGCCATATCGAGCCCAAGAAACCGTAGAAACGGGGAAAAAATAAAATGTACGTCTTAAAATAAATATATCATGCCTGTTGCTAAGCGCGTGTGCAAGACACCAGTCATGTTGCCATACCTTAGCTTTTTCTGAACTGACGCCACTGATTATAGGTCCTGCAAAATGGCACTTGCTTCAGATAGGAATAAAAAATAACCCACAAAGTAGGGCTACCATATTCAATTACATGATGTGATGGATGTAGTTTCCCCATCCATGCCCTCCCCTCCTCCACCTCCTCCACCTGGAAGGAACCTAGAACTTCCAGTGGAGAGGAAGCAGCAGCTAATTGGCTCCTGCTCTGCAGCCTGTGCTCCACAGCTGCTGCTCAGGACGCTGAGAAACTCATTAAGACTGGCGCACTTGAACTTACATGCAGTGCCGCCTCAGTTCACCTCACCTTCTCACAAAGAAGACTTCACAATCTTTAAATAATAAATCATTAGGCCTATCCTATCCAGCGCTGTAGAGAAGGTTCTGGGCCTACTGTATCTATCCATTCTCCAAGTTTAGAGAATGTCAGAACCCTGGTTGATATGTTCCAGGATATAGACAGTACCCACACAGACACATACGTCATTGAAGTTGATAGCTACTAGCTACACAGATAGCTGGAAAAAAGAAAAAAAAAAGTTCGCCAAAACAGCTGCCGTCCTGCCCGAGGGAAGTCGGTGACAGCATAATGTCAGGTAAAACACTAATAAATTGGTGAAGAAGACAGGAAGAAAGCAGTGACGCAGTTGTTTATCTGGGTCAGTGACGTGACGCCCCAAAAAACATGTTTTTAAAAAAACTTTAAATAGCAGGCATAAAAATTATTTACTTTTGTTCTACTCACTCTCAACTTTATGGAAACACATTTTGTTTTTAGATATTTTATTGGAATCAGACTTTATTGAGCAGTTTGTTGTACTTGTGCCTAAAACCGTCATCTGGTGTGACATGACAATAATTGTTCATAAAATGAAAATGGAGTACACCTTTCTTAAGTTACTCACTTTATCAAAGTCCTTTATCATAACTAACCTGTGATCCACTATAGGTTTGTGAAAATTAATTGAATCTTTATATTTTTTTCATAATCAACACTCTGTGTGAGGCCCATGTTGTCGATCTTTCAACATATTTTAATTTTATTCTGACAAAAACTTTCTTTAAAATTACACAAATATTTGTGACTCTTCCTGATACTATTTTCTATGTAAACCATACACATTTTTTCGGTTTCATCATTAATAAAGGTATGATTTCTCACTATTTGGAATGTCACACCAGATGACTTAGTGTCACACCAGATGACCATATCTTCATGTGTCAAAGCAAACTGTGTTTTAACCTACCTATTAGTGAGTACTGAACTTTACTGATTGATTAAACAATTACCCAGGAAAAACAGCAACAGTAAAATTGCTTTAACATTAAATAACATGGCCTTAATATTTCTGAACAGGATAGTATTGTTGGGCCTTAACATAGGATAACAAAGAATTGTAGTAGTAGATGGATGATGAGGATGTGCACAGGAATGCTACGCACACCTAAGTCTTCTGCCGGCCCACGGCAGAAGGATCTTAAAGAGACAATAAGGTGCATAGCCACACTGGGAGCCAAGGCAACATTTTATTAACACCAATTATTGGAAACAACTCAGCATTCAGGTGTATTACTTTTTTCCGAAGTCTCCTGAACTTGAACACAGCATTTTGAGTTGAACAAATTTATTTACGAATCATGTCGTTACACCACATCTCCACTAGCTAAAGAGTGCTGGGTTGTGCAACTCCGAAAATAGCTGATCTACAAGCTCTCGCAGCACAATGCGTTGAGAGCTTGTAGATCAGCTATTTTCGCTATGTTTGTCTCGGGTCCTACCTTACCTCATTGTCCAGTCCAGTGAGTGAAAGTACAAAAGTATTAGATTAGATTAGAATAGACATTTAGACTGCATTGTACATCAGCCAGTCACATTTGGTGAGGGTATAGACATTTAGACTGTATTGTACATCAGCCAGTCACATTTGGTGAGGGTAGCAAACCGTTTGCCCTGTTGCGGTTCTGCTATGCCACAGACAACTTCCTGCTCTTTGTAGAAAATGCAGTCTCGCCCCTTTGGCCAGACAAAACCATTTTTCATTTTTCCAAGTTGATTCATGCAGTTTATCTCTAGCCCCTCCTTATTAATGGTAACAATCTGCCCCAGCCCCACATATGGCTTTCCCTCATATTTGATTATGACAAACTGTCCTTGTGTGTATTCATCTGAGGAGGTGTCTGAATCCTCAGCTTGGGCCTCTCCAATAGATGCACTTGTGTCCAGCACCTGAGTAGAAGACCTTCAGGAGGAGACATTTAAATGTAATTTATTTGTCAGGTAGATTGTTTTTAGTAGTAAAATGTAATTACTAGCAAGTCCTCAAGTTTGCCAAGTATGTTATACTCACTGAGCTCCGGAAGCTGTTTTGGGCCTGCAGCTGACCTGGGAAGGGGGCAGTTCCGCAGATGGGCCACCACTTAGTTAAGGAAGAAAAGGAATGAATGGATGACATAAGTTACTTTATTGTCATTAAACAGGTACAATTACAGGTATCATAAAATTGGCAAAGAGAATGATTTAGTTATACTTACTCATCACTTGTCTTGTCACCTGGCACCTCAGCCCTGGAGACTTGGTCGAACTGTAATTTCCGTGGGTTGTGACAGGTGCAGATCTGAGGAAACTGGCAGAAACAACTCAGGTCTCTGTAAACTATCTTTCCCGGGAAGATAGAAAGAACCTGGTGCGTAGTGCTGATGCCAGTCACTGGACGCACTGATGGAGGGACCATTTCATCCATGTTGGATATCTTCTCTTCTTCGATCCACATGACAGTGACCTTTTCAGAGGACTTCTGTAAATACTCACACAGATCCCTCGGTGTTTGTAGGTCACTGCCTCCGAGGACATACATGTCTGCCTTACGCTTCAGCACCCCTCCCACACCATCAGGTGCGCCCTTTCCATGGGAACGCTCTGAAAAGTTCCAGGTGACCCTCTTGAATCCCCATGTATAAGGAATGCTGCTCATGAGGAAGCAGTTTGTGCGATTCCGGTACTGGGTTGCTGGCCCATCACTGAGGACATGCAGGGTGTCAATTGCATTGTCTTGTTTTCCTCGGAAATCATCAATAACTGGCTTGATGTGTGCCCACACAGCACGCTCATCATGGCGTAAGGACTGTGAAATGGTGGCATAGCACTGGGAGCCACTGACTGAGTAGGCAACTCCGGTATGCACTGTTGCCTGCTGCCTATTGCCACCAAAATGAAACGCCTGAATCTCTGTGTTTAGTTTACATGCATAGTTCTCAGAAAAGTCTATATGCAAGACCATTTCATTGGGTTGGATGCTCTCCTTGATGTGTCTGAACTGCTTCACCTGATGAAGCCAGTTGAGCTGATGACTTGCAATCGCACTGAGCCTCTGGTTGAACACATCAGTGAGTTCTCCATGTTTGTGTATTTTGGAAATAATAAAATCACATTTTCTGTACCACCCATTTTCTGTTGTCAAGTGTCTTATATTAACTGCTTATAACGGATAGTTATTATAAAGTGTTACCACAATATAAGGTTTAGGTTTCTGTGAAGGGGTTTCTGCTCTGTCTGATGAATTTGCTGTACCACCGAATGAAGCTAAATTAAATTATGTAAAAATGTTTAAAACGTTGTTTTAAACATGTTAAAATGTTTTAAATGGACAAAAGAAACATGGGACTTGTTATTTATTGTTATGTCTGTAGGAAAATACAGTATATATCATCTGGTGTGACAATCAAGTCATCTGGCGTGACAAGCAGATATGTCACACCAGATGACGAAGTGTCACACCAGATGACGTTTTCTGCATTTAGGACTACCTTGAGGCTGCCAGGTACACATTAGCATGCTAACAACATGCTAGCTATAACAAAACAACCTAGATTTACATGTAATTATGACCAAAGTTTCAAATAACTTTTGCTTTATTAATGAAAAAGGTGTCACACCAGATGACATCCAGAAGTGCCACACTTGTCAAAGTTTCAACAAGATGGCATTTCATGAAAATGTTAAAATCATAACTCACCTCAGACACCTGTCTTGCAGTTGTGCTGGGAGTGCTGAATAGCCTTACAGAAGAAGGACCTCTCTAGCCCAGTAGGTGTCCAAATTATTGCCTGTTTAATTTTTCCAAACTAGTGTCTTTTTGATCAGAAATGACTGAAAACATTATGCTTGGACTTTGAAAAGATATAGGCTCACAAATAGACATTTTTTTTTTGCCTAAATTCATTTTTAAATGAATTTTAGCAATTCTTTTTCTTAGTTTTATTCAAGTTCCCACTTTGAGAAACAAGGTCGGGACAGTCACACCAGATGACATTTACCATGTTTGGTTGAAGATTCTGAAGAAATGAGGAATGAAATGTTTTAATCTTGAGTAAGTTCACATAAAGCTTAATGTCCTGCACAATATTCAGAAGGTTTTTGACAAATATATTTTTTATTTATACATGTTTGACACCGAGGACAGCGAAAACGCTACGTCACGTCACCCACCCACCTGGTGAGTAGGCTAGGCTAATAAGTAATAAGGCTACAGTATGTGCTGTGAGTGATATCTATCTCTTCATGATATCATGGCGAAAATGTCTTTCAGTGTGGGTGCTGCATGCTGCTGTAATGACATAATTACAGTATGACTATAAAAAGTAGGCATAGATGGACAGGCTTAATTGGCTAGTAATTGTCAAATGCTAAACGGCACACAAAGAAAATAAATAGCTTACCATATACAGCCTATTAGAGCACCATATGGGTACCAACATTGGAAAAGTTATCAAAGTAAAGCTAAGTGGAGCTAATGTTTAAAAATAAGATGAAAAAAGATGGGTTGAAAATATTTAATTTGGATGTTTTGTCATAATTAACCATAATGTTGATATGGCACATTGACTATCAAGAAAAGTAACCTATCTGTAACAACCATACAGTATCATATATCATCATATTATGCTATTATAACCAACCTTTTGAAGAATAGCATATAACATTACAAATAAATTGTAGTAACAGAGATGCACTTATGCCTCATAGTAGATTTATTTAATAACTTTATAACAAGGAAAAAACAAGGTTAAAAGAGGCTATGCAAACTAAGAAAAGGCTTGGCCCTTGATATAAAGTTAGGTTTTCAGAAATGTTTTAAAAGACGAGACTTTATTGACTTGACTCTCAGGCAGGAGATCTAGAGCCTACTATAAAGCTATGTCACATTACAATGTTAGTTGTGATTAGCAGAGTTGGAATTAAGCAAAACGGAAAATGTATTATTTTGAACTCTATATTCACAAATTAATTATAGTTCACTACCAGTAAGAGTTCACTACCTAATCGGGAGATAAGAGATACACAAACTTTAGAAAGGCAATCGTAGCCAATCAGGAGGGAATATGGTAAATGATACACATCCATGTTGATGTGTTTTGCAAAAATCAGCCTGATGGTGGCGCTAGAGGAGTGCAAAGGTGACATTTTGGTTTCAGCATGATGCTAGCCGGGTCATGGGGTCATTCAAATTGTTAGGGTTCATCACAAGTTTAATGCCATGCACTTGCTGAGTGCATTCATGCTCTGGAAGATGACCACCCTTAGGCCATAACTTTCAAAATATATCTCAACATCTAAAGGGCAGATTCCCATGAAACCTTTTGAGCATATTCATGCTCAATGAACTCTGACCTTTCCTCTAGCTTAGACCATTAGGGCAAAATATCGTGCCTGCCTTGACTCATTGACCGCCACGACCCGAGATTCCAGAGATATTCCCGATGTTCCAGTGCCCAAAAAGAAAATCATAAAATCCATGGCTCAAAGTCGATTTCTTTATGGTGGCAGTTAAGTGCCTGCCATCATTTAGTGAACCTAAACAAGGGCATCCTCCCAAGCTCAGTCACCTGCAAATTGGTATTGTTTACATGTGGACACAACCCAAGAATATTGAATTCAATGCCCCCTGACTTGCTCAAAGCGCCCCCCCCCCCTCGTAGGTGGTAACACTGCTTTATATTTACAGTATAGGACTAGACGGAAGGGTGTAGTCTGGAAAGATAATGAGGAGCCTAATGACATGGCTGAATGCAGGGTGAGGTCACAGCTGATGACATCATGTTGGTTGTTGTCTTCTATTCTTATGTGTAATGCTTTAAGCAATTTTGAGGGCAAAAAAAAAAGAAGACAACATACATGGGCCTATTTACCACATCATTAGCCTTGATAATAATTTTATGCACTGCACATCTAAGCTAGTTATTCCAGCTACCGATGTTACATAATGCATAGCATATTGTATGAGATTCTGTGAGCTAGACTGCATTATAATTAGTTTGAAGATTTGGGGGGGGGGGGGGGGGGGGGGGGTTATTGGATCCCTTGCAGCAAATGGCAAAGAGGCAGGTTTAAAGGTTCATCCAAAAATATATGAAGTCAGATTGATGTGTTAGAATATGTTTCTTTTTAATGTGGCAGGAAGATCATCATACAGTACAGTGTGTGTTTGTTTTGTTTTGTTTATTTCTATTGTGGTGTGGTCAGGGATGTCAAAAGAGGCAGACAGGGGAAGGTGAAATTATGAGCCTTCAGCCTTTTTGAAACGGCTCCAAACCAAGTGCTTTTCTTCTCAAGAAGAGAGTTCTGTGTGAGAACTCAGTGACGGAGCTACAGTAGGACCAGCTGGTCACTGATTGGCCAAGCACGGTCATTGAGACAAGAAATTCACTAGGGGTGTAACAATACATTTTAATAATAGCGATTCGATACATATCACGATACATGGTTGACGATACGATACATGGACGATATTGGTTCATTCATGGCGATACGATTCGATTCAATGATTTAAAATCGATATAGTAACTATTTAGCAAAGAAATTAAATCTATGTGAAAAGTGTGGATAGTGCAGGTTTTTAAGGGAAACATGTATTATTATGGATATAAATAAGTAAACACAGTGATTATCTGCCAAATACATGGACATTGTATTTGAACACATATGGACAAACCTGCACCTTGACATGAACCCAGAGATTACACACATTTATCGATAGAACAGTGTAGCTATATGGAAAGGAAAAGCAATTAAACCCCTCTTTTAAAAATGTTCTTCTTTTTACTGCTAAGTTAGTGCTAACCCAAAAAAATTATGTGCACTCATAATGCCTGTTATAACTTTAATAAGTTATAACCTTAATTATAACAGAGATTCACTGCACTGAACATGAACCGCCACTAGACCACCACTAGAGAGCGCCATCTATTAGCCTATCATAGCTCAGAATTGTCTCCAATGCCAGCCTGAAGTCTATTATGCAGCCTAATGGCTTATAATGAAAGCAGATGGAAGCGCTTCGCCGAAAACAACGAGGGCGCGTGCGCGCCCCACGTGCGTCGGATCGTGAACGTAACCTATCGCCTGCGCACAGATCGGATGCACACGCCACACGCCATCGAAATCCGAATCAAAATCCGACCTACTGAAGCGGAGATATGGTTTTTAGTTTACATTGTAGGCTATGGCTAACTAGCCCATGCTAATAATGGAGAGATCCTGCACTTCCGGATACGTCATGGTCTCATCCTTGTTTCTTCACACTCGTTTGTCAGGCTGGAACAAGGTAGGAACGACTGTTTTTTCCGCAAAAAATATGAAAAAAATGCAAAAAAATTGCTTTTTATAAAAAGACGATTCAAAAGACGATTGGCAGAGAAGTCCATAGTTAAAAAGACGATTTGGAGGACGATCCGCAGGGACTGAGTTAAAAATGCGAAATATAATGCACAAGTAGGTAGTATCGATACAATCGATTATTTCACTACTGATTCACTACAATACAAAATCAAACGATACGATACGATTTTAGCTGTTTTCATTCTGATATACTTTGATTTTTTTAATTAAAAACGATATTTCGATGCAGTTACTATATCGTTACACCCCTAATATTCACCTCACCTTCATCAGGGAGATCGAGTCCTTAATTGACTTCATTAATTCTCTTCTAACGTACAAATTGGCCCAGTTCACTCTCCTTCACAGAACGTGGAGGATTGCTGTCATCAAAACAAAGAGGTGGGAATGATGTACGGTTACAGTAGGACCACTCTTAGACCTTTGCCAGAGAGAGAATGAGCACGCACATGAGAGGGTAATTTTGTTGCATGCAGACCGAGGGCCCAAGATGGCTGACCTCCAAACCCTCAGCTCGCGCGGCTGATTTCAATTTGCTCTAATCGCTGGTTTTGAAATACCACGGCAGTAATAAACACAAATTGAGGTCCTGCGTGTATAATTAGGATGGGCACTGAAGTGGGGATTAATCAGGCTGGTTCCGTGAGCCGTGACTAAGGAAAAGACGACTTCTTTCGAGACAGGGGGAAAATCTCTACCTGGCTCTCTTTTTGTGCTTACCGCTTATGATCTGACGTGAGTTGGTCCATTTGAAGGCATTAGAACAATCCACGTCCACTCAGGTGCTGGCAGGCCTGTAACAGAGAGTGGTGCCCGGAAAATAAGCTCTTCCTGAATGTTGGAGATGATTGTGGACTTTTGTAAGCAGAGACAGAGGTTTTACATGTACCTCCTGATCAACCAAGATACAGTGAGGTACTTTGGGCTGTATGTCGCTGAGGACCTAACTTGGCAAATGCACAAAGTAATGATAATAATAATAATAATAATAATAATAAACTTTATTTGTTTAGCACCTTTCATGACATGGAATGCAGCTCAAAGTGCTTTACAGAGCAAAAATGAAGTGTGCTTTACAGAAAAAAAGTATAAATGATTAACAATAAAGCAGACACGTAAAGGAAATAAAACATTAAACTAATTTAACGGTGCACAGAGATTTAAACAACTAAAAGCAAGAGCATAGAGGCTGTGGCAACGCCTGTACCACTACCAGGTAGTGGAGGAAAATCAAGGTCTCAGAAAAGCTCCTGAAATGTTTCTACTTTGCTTTAACCCAGAGCATACGGACAGGGACCATCTCTATGGTATGGAAAGAGCGGTTCCCAGGATTTGCAATTCAAGAAGGCGGTGAGGTTGGGCTCCATCCCTGCAGGGCGAACACCATCCCAGTAACCGTTTGTGATGATGTAAAATGTAAGCACTAGTAGAGGTTCAGAAAGAGTTTTTCCCCCTCTTTCGCTGTCAGAGCTCTGAATGAGGAGTGAGGACATGGTAAAAAAATAATAAAATAAAAATAAAAACTGGCCAAGTTATCGATGACATCCTTAGCCATCTCCATATATGGACATAAAAGGCATCACAAGGATCTTCATATCTCCATATATGGGCATAAAAGGGTTCGGTTCCCCCTGGCATCACAGGGATCTCTCTAACAGGGCATCATCTGGGATACAATCCCTTTTATGCCCATATATGGCGATCATAGTGTGGTTCTCCTAACAGGGCATCATCTGGGATGCAATCCCTTTTATGCCCATATATGGATATCTTTAACATTCGTGATATCTCCTGTTTATGCCCATATATGGAGATCTCTGCTCTGAGTATCTGATATCACCTGTGATATCACCTGTGATGTCACAGTGATGTGTCAGGGGAACCACAGTGTCAGGCGTTACACGTATACATACATACGGACAAGCTGTGCTGGTTCTGACGGTAAACTGCTACCTACGGTTGCAACAACTGTAAGAACCCTGAGAAGCTGCTCAAAATGTTACTTGTAAAATATACATAGTGGTATGTACATTATGTATGTACATATTTTATTTTATTTTATTGTTGTATTGTTGTGTTGGCACTTGCGGAACACGGCCCAACATTTTGCTTGTATCTTAGTGACAAAAAAAATCCTCTTTGATTCCAATCTGTGTGTGTGTGTGTGTGTGTGTGTGTGTGTGTGTGTGTGTGTGTGTGTGTGTGTGTGTGTGTGTGTGTGTGTGTGTGCGTGCGTGCGTGCGTGCGTGCGCGCGCGCGCGCGTATTTAATTAATTCGCTTTTGTCATTTAGCCTTCTAAATTATTTATATATAATTATAAAATTATTATCATTTGTTGTATTTGCAGTTCCATGAAGACAACGTGATTCGACCGCAGCTGCTCCGCTCCCCTGGATGCAACAACGTCGAGATGCAGCAGACATTTTCAAAGGTACGTCTACCCATTCGTGCAGTGATTTAATTCGCCTTGTTTGTTTGTCCTTGAACATCTCACTCATACAAATATTGGATTCTGTTTAGGCGAGGGGCTCCGTTCCCCTTTAGAGGCAGAGCTGTTTGAATACGCAAGGCATGTCTGTTTTAGCATCAGAGGAATGAAACTTTCATGGGTGGTTTTTAGCCCATTTAGGCCTAGAATTATTGAATGCTTTAACCAGTGAAAAATAGCAGATCTACAAGCTCACAGCGCGGCACCGAGTGCCGCGTTGCGAGCTTGTAGATCTGCTATTTTTGAAAAAGTTGTGAAAATGTGTGCAAATCTTTGAATATATGTATTTTCAAAGCGAACGTTTGTAACTCAAATTTTGCTTCTGGGTGGTCCCTGGAACTAAATATTTTGAGATGCGGGTCCGTGGCCAAATACATATCATTTTGGGGGTCCTTCACATGAAAAAGTTTGAGAACCACTGACATAGTAGTGTCTCAAGAACAGACTAACTGAGCTCCAGTTAAGTGAAAAGGACCTTTTCTTTGACGATGGCTGGCCAGATTGCTGACATAGAAAGACGGGTTTTTCAAAAAACCTTTGAAGGATTCAAAAGACACTTATAGAATCGGGTCAAAATTCTAATTTTCACGATTTTCCAAAAATAGCAGATCTACAAAGCTCGCAGCGCAGCACTCGGTGCCGCGCTGTGAACTTGTATATCTGCTATTTTTCAATAGTTAAAGCATAAAATAATGATACACAATAATGTGTACCCGTTCTGAATGGTTTTAAAGCAGCCACAACGGTGCAGTGGCGTGAATGCAGTGCAACACATTAATAATTCCAGCACTGTGCTCTTATTGGTCCATAACTCCACCGAGGAGAGGTTACAAAGTTTCTCCTCTTAAGGAGCTGTGTATGCAATTAATTTTTACTGCCGTGTTTTAATTATGTCTTTAATGTTGTGATTTAATGTGGATGGATTTGAAGAGGCCTACGGTAGTGTGCAACTCCTCATGTCCTTTTGTTCCTACATGGAAAACCCAACATAATTATTTTACCGCCGTCTCTTTCACGCTCTCTCTCTCTCTCAGCGTCTTGGACGTGATCTCCCTCAGCATTTCTCGCTCTGTCGCGCTCTCTCTCTCTCTCACGCCCATGCACAGACAATATAGCTTTGTAGACCCGTTGGTGGGCATTCAGGTGAAATAGACTCAGAGGCAGGGACGTGCTGGCCTTTGGCAAAAGCGGGACAATTCCCAAGCGGCCGGTTCATTCCCGGCCGGTCCGGGCCGGCCATTAGGAAAAAAATACAAATACAAAGTCGGCTTCTTCGTTACATTTTGGGGGCTGGGCGGCATCATAAGGCCGTCGCACAAAAGTAGTGAAAACAGCAGATCTACAAGCACATAACGCCTTGCGGTGCGAGGCGTTGTGTGCTTGTAGATCGGCTGTTTTCACTAGTTTAAATCATTTTTAAAATGATAAATAAAAAACTAACGGTTTTGAACATACAAGGTTTCCACCCGACAACGACGAAATATAACCCATGTACAGTAATTGGCCCACTGGCTTGTCACTCGTCATGATCTTAAATGGCAAATCTTTGAGTAGCAGCAGCGCTATAGAGAGATCTCTCTAGTCTCTATAGTGCGCAATGCAACAACTCTTTTTCCCGGGCTGAATCAGGGGCCTAGCATGTCCCTGCTCAGAGGCGCCATGCCTGCATGGTAGGCCTACCTCAAGAACAGCTGACTACTGTAGCTCTTCCCTGTGCCTTGGTTATCATAACAAATCCATCGAGCATCTATTCTTTGTTTTCCATTGTGTACTGTATTTTTTATAATGCCAGGAAGACTCCTGCTGCTGCTGCTGCTGCTGCTGCTGCTGTGATTGTTTTCAGTCAATAATTAACCTCTTAGCGAGGTCTGTACAAGGAAAATACAAACAACAAATCTATGAAATTCCATAAATGAAATATAATAATAATGAAGTAGTGAAAAGAGCTGATCTACAAGCTCTCAACGCGGAGCGAAGTGACTCGTTGTGAGCTTATAGACTGCTATTTTCACTAGTTCGGGTCACGGGCAAATGTCTAATTTCTCTTTTGGGGTCACGGGCTAAAAAGTTTGGGAACCACTGCCATACACAAAATGAATTTGGATCAACCTTTTCCTTTATTGGGTGTTATTGTTTTATTATGAAGTCCTGTTTAAAAAAAAAAGTACGTAATATGTATTTCATTTGCTTGTGTGTAGTGTTAAAATGTACAAGTCCCCTCTCAAATATTTGTCGAATGCTCTCGCGAGACCCATAATCCTAAGCTTCAGGCTAAAGGGTTCTGCCGGGAGCGATAAATACCCATGATCCTTATCGAGACCACCGAGCCCCCCTTATGTCTCAGGAAGAGAGAGGTTATCATTTCTCCTTGAGGTAAACACACACTCCTCTGTCCACACTGTAAATGCCCCTTATTTCTCAGTAGGGAACAATAGGGGAGTTTAAAAGCCTTTGCTTTGTGCAAGCTGCAATAATGGTGCAATATGTACTGTACCGTTAGTGATAATTACACTTTTGAACATGGTTCCAGGGCTGTTTATTCTCACTTTTTCATTGGCTAAGCATCCCATCCAAAGGCTCCGGCATTGACCAAGTATTACTGACTCAAAAGGGAATTTTCATCATGGTCAAGTCTGTCATTCTAATTAGTGAGTTGTATTGATAGCATAGCTGCATTAAGCCCTTATCAGAGTCTGCGGTGAAGAGCCTATCACTGCAAATCTTAGGTGATAAGATATCCACCTAAAATGAGGAGGCCATCATAGTCAGTCACGGTGAAGTCCTATCACTGGGACTGACTGGTCTAGATCGATGGGCCGATCTGTCTGAAAGTAAAAATCACACCCGTGTGAACTGAGCGGTGGTCGTGGAGGCTGCGCAACAGCAAAACAAATATATATATATTGTGTGTGTGTGTGTGTGTGTGTGTGTGTGTGTGTGTGTGTGTGTGTGTGTGTGTGTGTGTGTGTGTGTGTGTGTGTGTGTGTGTGGGTGTCTGGCCTGGCCTGAACAACAGCGCCCCTCCCTTAACATGTGTGGTCACAAAAGGTACTGTAGGCTACATACAGACACGCAGACAGACAGACATACATACAGACAGACAGACAGACAGACCCACACACACGGCCACGTATAGGAGCGTTGTGACCACCGCTCAAAAACAGAGAGATGTGTCGGGGTTCGCGGTGGGTAGCTCTTCACCGCGAGTAATGGCGTAATGTTGTAGTTTTATGACTTAAAAAGACTACACCGCGGTGGATAGCTTATCACCGCGGTGCCTACTATGATAGGGGCATTACGGGTTGTCCTGGTATGTGGGGGAAAAAGGCTGTTTTTATAACAAGGCTGTGATGTGTAACTGTTAAAATGACATGTAGTTTTCTGAGACGCTCTTTGGCCAAAATGCCAGAGTAGAGCTGAATGACAGCGGGGAAGGAAGCCATTCATCTTCGTCATCTGTCCCTTCAAGGACAAGCTGTTCCAAATCTGGATGGTAACTGTGCTGTTTGGGCGACCTGTGGTCTTTGAGGTCACGGAGGATGGCAGTTAGAGCGGCCAGGCTGTAAACACCGACTTACAGCATCATGACTTAATGTCCCCTCACTCTGTTGTGGTGACCCTCCTGGCATTCCAAAGCAAGGTGGTTTGGAGGCAACATTTGTAGAATTCCATTCACTTTTTTTTTTTTTTTGCTTTTTCATGCATTTTGCCTTCTTTCAATCCCGCACTCTGAGAGCCCATGTAACTGAATCTATCCGGGGTCCATTTTATTGTGTACAGAAGATAATCTTTCTTCCTGTTTGTTTGCCTCGTCACGATCATGTTTCTCGCAGCTTTCAACTTGAAAAAGGTGTGTGTGTACATATGGGGGGGGGGGGGGACATACATCCTTTAACTGTGTGGATTCTTCAAATGACTTTTTCATTGGCACCACAGGGTTTCTTTGGCTATACCACCGTATTGTGTACAGCAGGGGACTTCAACATTCTTAGTTGAGAGAGAGATGAAGCAACCTTTTAGTAGACTAGATTCCATATAGTTTCATTGTTTGACAGCACAAACATCAGTGTATTTTGGATTCATGTCAGTTTGTGTTTTCAGATATTTAACCATTGAACTGTCAACACTTAATAAACTTGACCTTTCACTCTGTACTTAGTCTGCTCTTTATCCCCTCTACATCAAAGTACTTTGCCAAAAATAGCAGATCTACCAGCTCACAACGCCTCGCGTTTTTGGCTAAAGTTCTCAGAATATGGACGCTAGGGTTCAAGTGGTTAATATAAAAAAGGAGAAAAGAACCCCCCTGTTGAAGACCCCTGGTGTTATGAAAGGTGTTTGGAAACAGAGAACACTCATGCTGTGTCCAAGTCAAGTGTGTGATTTACTAAGCTATGGACTTCGTCAAAGATTCAGCCTCTGCAGGATGGTACCGAACATCTGCTTTTATTACCGGTATATAAAATGTAGGAGCATTCACAGGATATTTACTTGGCTTCAGCATATGCTAAAGTCTATATAATGTGAGGTACAACAGTCTAGAATCGGAGGTACTTTATGTCTGGCAAAGGTTTGGAAACATTCTTTTCATAGCATTATAACCAACATGGCTAGCTGAAATAGTGTCTTGGATAAGATTATTTGGTACTGTTGTTGGCGGTTGTTGAATAAGCTATGACAACAGAATGTCTAGTTTGTGTAGGTATTTGCAGACTAATACTAAGCTGGCTCTGATATACAGTATCTCATCAAGTCTCACCTTCAAACTCTGTCAGTGGAACAAAACAAAAAAGACTGTGTGTGAGCTATTGTCTCTGTATCTACTATTATAAAGAAAGATGGAGAAGAAATTGGTGTGCTCTAAGCATCCTTTGAGTACAATCAATGAACTATGGCCTGGCCACTGGCATAGTGGGCTGGTGGTCCGGCCTGATGGTGTGTGTCGTCCTCCTCTCATCTCTCCCCATTTCCTATCAACCTACTGTATGTACCATAAAAAGACCACAAAAAATATCCTATAAAAAAGAACCTTGAAAGGCATAAGTCCACCACATAGCCGCTGAAAGTAGAGGTTTGGACCCAGTTGCTGCACCACCCCAACGACCCCACCAAATGAATGAATACTGAAGCATTCATGTAGTGTTTTGTAAAGAGGAAATTGATCTTGACTTGCATTCTAAATGAGGTTTATTATTGAGCAACATGTATTATGTTCTGTTGGGGCGCAGTGCCCTGTAATGTTTACGTGTTCTAACATATCGTAACGGTCGTACCACGCATTATGTCCCCCGTCTCGTATCGATGCGTTCGCATCAAAGGAACACATTGTGCACCAACTGGTTCCTGAAATGGGCTTTTACACACCAGCAAACGTTGCCACTGCGTGTTTGCATAATGTAATGTGCTCTGTCCTTTTGGGTGGGGGGGGGGAACCATTTCCTCTTGCCATGGTCTTGAGAAACGGTTTGATGATGTTATTTTACGAGCCAAACAGACAAACAGAACCTAATTAATCTACCGATCAGTAAAACCTTCATAAAGAACTAACCTACTGTATATGGATATTATGCCTTCAATATTCTCTGTGCACGGCAGTTTTGTTGGAGACAAGTGTTTACCCGTTTTTTCACTTGTGAATTTGAATGCATAAAAACATGCTATAATGTTTGAGGGATTCAAACCAAAGTGTAACAGACGAGGATAACAATGTTGGTTTGTGTGATTTAGGAGATGTCTATCTGGCGGTAGCGAAAATAGCAACGGACGAGCGCACACCTCCCTAGACACCGGTAGACCTGGTCCAAGTACGCCTCCCTAGACACCGGTAGACCTGGTCCAAGTGCGCAGGCGGTCGACAGCCAACAAATTCTCGTACTCATTGACCCCAAAATTGCAAGCGTGCCGCTGAATTGCAAATGACTCATTCCTACTGCACCTCTCCTCCCTTACCAGCCAATGGCAAGTCCCCAAAATACCAAACACATGTAGGCAGGGAAAGAAATGTGCCACTTCGCCTCTGGAAATGGTCAAATCACCCGTTCCCTGCCCACCTCACGCCAGTCCACCTGCCCCAAATGGGGCCCTTAATGTGCATGTTATCTGATGATGACCCCCAGGGGAAGAAACTGTCTTTTTGTACTAATGCGTTTTGGACATTAGTGCTGGATGCATTTCACTCAGAACAGGCACAGCCTAGGAGACGGCAAGTCAGTTTGTTTTCTTTGCTCAAAAATATTAGAAAGTACGGCAGCTTTCCCACAGCTGCTGCTGTCACACATACATTTCTTATCCACAATCAAACAGGCAGCTGTCTCTTGATATGGAGAAGTAGTCATAAAAAGGTGTTTGTAAGACTTTATTTTATACCTCCCTTATCTGGGTGAATAGCGCCCAGTGCCTAATTAACATGTCTGGCCAGTAAATTACACTGGCTTCCCACAACGGCCATGTGGACCCAGTGATAAAACACAAAATGAACAAACGCGGCTGCTCAGTTCTAGTGGCGGTGCTTGTACAGACAGGAGAGAGCAAACATGGAGGACGGTTGGGAAACGCAAGAGCAGTCCATAAAACACAAACCACTAAGTACACAGCTTAGCTCCGCTTCCTCGTTCAATTTTCCTTTGTGTCATTTTGGATAAGGCAAGATAATTGTTTAATGTCTGGTTTCAGAAAGCAAGGTGTTGTGGAAAAAGTGTGTATGCATGCGTGTGCGTGTGTGTGAGTGCGTGCCAGTACCGTCCTGTATTTTGGTGCATGTGTGTTTGTTTGGCAGAAGATGTTCCACCTCTGGAATTTCCAGGCGTTTCATTTTGGAATTTTTTTAAATGACTGCTGGCAACCGCCTGTGTTTCCTAGGCAACTACAGTGTGATTGGGGAGAGGGGCTTTGAATGGTGACTGTCACTGAAGAGAATTGAGCGCCGCCTCGGGGTTATACTTTACCGTGTGACAGTTTTCTGTTAAATGTAGGTCAATCATAAGCTTTTATTAAGCTATTTAGACCGGGTACGCATTATTGCGTATCATTTTATGCTTTAGCTATTAAAAAATAGCAGATCTACAAGCTCACAGCGCGGCACCGAGTGCTGCGCTGCAAGCTTGTAGATCTACTAAGTATTTTAAAATCTTGAAAATGTGTGCAATTCGTTGAATATTTTTGAAAAAGACATGTTTCTATGTCGGCGGTGGTCAAACCTTTTCATGTCAAGGATCCCCAAAATGATATGTATTTAGCCATGGACCACCATCTCAAAATATTATATCGGGGACCCCCCAGAAGAAAATATTTGAGTTACAAATGTTTGCTTTAAAAAATATATATGTTCAAAGATTTGCACAAATCTTCATGATTTTTCAAAAATAGCAGATCTACAAGCTCACAGCGCGGCACTCGGTGCCGCGCTGTGAGCTTGTATATCTGCTATTTTTCAATAGTTAAAGCATTCAATAATTAGGCCTAAATAGCTTAAGCCATCGCCCAAGTGAGGCACAGGCTTTTAATTTGCATATTTGCGTGACTTTTCTGTACTCTTACCAAAGACCCGTGGACTCCACGGACATCTCTGGTGTGAAATGTGTGTCGGTTAGTGGAAGGTAATTAACAAATGGAGATTGTTGTCTGCAGCAACAAGGAAACCTTTTATTTGTTTGTTGATTGCCTCTGTTCCATCATTATATAACATCCTAGCAACTCAATCAGGCACAAATTCAGAACCAAAGATTGAATGAGAAATGATCACGCGTCACTTTGTACACAATGCAGCATTTTATATCCATGATATGATTATATGCTTTACACACCAATACTCTATCACCACTATCCGTGATGCCACAAAGCATTTATAAGACCTACAACACCACCAGTGGTGTAAAGTAACAACAGTAAGTACATTTACTGTACTTCATTTAATTTGTACAATTCTGAGGTACTTTTACTTTACTGGAGTATTTCCATTTCTCTGTACTTTTACATCTACTCCACTACATCTCAGAGGAAAATGTTGTACTTTTACTCCACTACAATTATATGAAACTAGTCCTGTGCCCCGGTGTGTGCGATGAGGGATTGAATATGTAGGAATCTGTTGGAGGAGTAGTTGGGCATTGTTACCATGGCGGCGACACTGTTTAGTATCAGTGATGTCAACATGCAGAAAGGCGGTCAGACGGCAGACGGACAGACAGGCATTTGGTAAATTAATAGTTAGATATAATGCCTATAAAATATGTATAGGCTAACACAAGAGAGGTGAGTAGGGAAATGCAGGTAGAGGTAGAGACGGAGATATGGACAGTGAGTCAGGTAGAGTCATAGACAGATGGAGACAGATCGTGACAACTACAAAATCTCATAAATGTAAGTCAACTAATACATAAAGATGAAGGACACCAAATCATAAGCTGTGATCACAATAGGTTACAGTATCTCCTATACTGGCCTGGTCTGCCTCTTGCTTCAGATGTTGGCGTTATTGTTGTTGAAACAGGTTTTGTTGTCGTCCAGAAGGACGTACAGTACCTAAAATATGGACCAGATAAGTGGATGATACGGCAAAGTAACTGAGACCACTTTGTTGCCTCGGCAAACCATTGACCGTCAAGCAGAGGCTGTCCTCAATAGAAAAAATTGTGATGTCACCCTTTCCCCCCTCTCTGATTGGCTCCCCGCTAGAGCCGACGGCCAGGGGCGTCACAAGGGGTAGGAAAGTGGGACTGAGTTACTAGGGCTCAAGGTGGAGGAGGGGCCTTAATTATTTTATACTTTAGCTATTGAAAAATAGCAGATATACAAGCTCACAGCGCGGCACCGAGTGCCGCGCTGCAAGCTTGTAGATCTGCTATTTTTGAAAAGTCGTGAAAATGTGTGCAAATCTTTGAACATATGTATTTCTTAAGCGAACATTTGTAACTCAAATTTTGCTTCTGGGGGGTCCCTGGAACTCAATATTTTGAGATGGGGGTCCGTGGCCAAATACATATCATTTTGGGGGTCCTTCACATGAAAAGGTTTGAGCTCCACTGACATAGAAACATAGGTTTTTCAAAAAACCTCAGAAGGATTTGAAATATTCAAAGATTTTCATGATTTTTCAAAAATAGCAGATCTACAAGCTCGCAAGCGCGGCACTCGGTGCCGCGCTGTGAGCTTGTATATCTGCTATTTTTCAATAGTTAAGACGGCAACCACACTTGCAATTTCCAATTGCATCTCTCTAGTTTCCTGTCTTGTCTTCTGACGAGAGATGGTGACCACAGAGCACTTCTGATCAGTAGAAAGGTTTGGCACTAGAGATGCTCCGATTTTTGGGGCCGATAACGATCAACTGGAATCAGTATCTGCCGATACCGATACCGATATTCCCGATCACAGCGTCAAATCCATAAATTCTTCTATTTATCGTGTTACTGTAGCAGCATTTATATATTTAAAGATTCTTCTTACAATACATTAACATTGTATAAACATTATATAAATTGTATAAACATTAGGAGATTTCAGGCTGAGGTCCTTTAGTATACAATTCAACTTGTAGGAGTTGAAGCTGAGGTTACATTCAGTCCCACAGATAAATATTGTGAAAATAGCTGATCTAGCTTGTAGATCGGCAAAGCCGATACCGATCAAAGCCGATAGAGGCCTTATCGGCCGATCGCGATCGCTCACCGATCAATCGTCACATCTCTATTTGGGACTGTGCATCAGAGACACAATGAACACAGCCTAGCACACACAAATCCCAAATATGCCAACACCTTTTGTAATGAATAGCTATCTGTTTCACTAAACAGCATCCCTGGAGTAATGGTTGTTGTGAATGAGGGATGTGTGTGTGTGTGTGTGTGTGTGTGTGTGTGTGTGTGTGTGTGTGTGTGCGTGCACGCTTGTGCACAAGTCGTGCGCGTGATCTCTTAACACAGACTAAACCGTCCTCCCCAGCGGATATGGAGCAGTAAAGAGCCTGTCTGCTTACCTCAGCACAAACCTGGGAAGAAATAGGCGACGGCTCACACTGAGCTGTAGATCCAAAGTGCTGCTATTCATGGAAACGGGAGCATTACATTTCCAACAGCGCCATACAGTAGCATCCCCTGTCTTCTCCCATAATAGCCTCTCAACTCCCTATTCACTATCAGAAGTCTTGACCCAACTAACAAGATACTGTATGAAAACCCACACAAAAAGTATGAGAAGACACATCATCAAAATGTTCCAAAGTGTTTTTCATTGTGTTTTTAACAACAAAGTACAAAGTACCCTATATACTTTGTTGTATATGAAATACTGAAATAGAGCTGCAATTTCTTCCAAATGTTATGACCAGAATAGGGAAGCTGTTGTTAATGTGGTTGAAGATCATTCACAACACCCGGCAGGGGTTGATACTAAGGTCTCAGAGGCACTTGCCAGGTGTTTAGACAGATACTGTATCTTGTGTTGTGTTTAGAACAGTTGCTTCGCCTCTCAAACGACCACTCCCAGTCGGGCAACACGAAAGCAAACTCCACCTGCCCCAAAGTTTTATTTACCTTCCAGGGGCGGGTAGGCAACCCTTAGTGTCAACGCGTGCACAATACAAGTGAAAGCGTTTAAATGTTTTATAAAATGTACCTATATCAATCATGCCCATATACAGAGTGTAAACTCCTACCCCACTCTCACTCCTCCAATGCAAAGTCTATTAACTCATAATTAGCCTATCCAAAATAACTCATAATTATCAAAAGTATTGTATTGTACTGGCAAAAAGTACATTGTCTCTTTCACACTGCAGAGAAACAGTTTCACAATCTATAGGCTACTTCAGACTTGACAAACACTTGAAAAAAAGTGCACAATTATGCATTAGTAATGACACGCACGCACGCACGCACGCACGCACGCACGCACGCACGCACGCACACACACACACACACACACACACACACACACACACACACACACACACTGTACACAAGGTATGGTGTATGAAAAGGGAATGGGTTTCAGAATGATGGTGTGAAGCTGGTTCTTTGTTTTAGAGATTTTCGTAAGACAGTTTCTTAGTAGGAGCATCCATTAATATTTAGTACAGTATGTGTGCATATGATTGTGTGTAGTGGTAGGTAAGGTTGTGTGAACAGTGTTATTGCTATTGTTCCTTTTGTACATTAATGTATGGAGTGAGTCATTCCCACATTGGCCTCATTAACGGTTAAGCATACTGTCATGTGACTGTTCCCATGTCAGATGAATATAACTTAATGCGCACGCCAGAGGTTTCTGTAAGCACCAGAGACTAAGCATTTGGGAACGATGAAATATGTATTTTTGGAAGAACAGAAGCAATATCCATCTGCAGGCTGGCAGACCGGCTAATTCTCTCTCCACTCTGGTCACACAAGGGAACTGAAAAGAGTTTCTTCACTTGTATAACTTCCATCGTAGTTGGCTACTCCAACTTTGTGCTTGTTTAAAATTAAATCAGCTCAGTTCTTAATTATGCCAACGGTGCTCGCCCCGGTTTCGCGCAACCTCGCTGTGCCTCGCCTCGCCGTAGCACACGTGCGTTCTCTCTCGCTATTGTTGTATCTTCAGGGGTGTGAAGGACTGGACGCAGAGGCTTTGACAAAGTTTCAGATAACAGTTTATTGACGAAAGTGGAGAATGGAGGGATAAAGGGAAGGAGATGTACTGTAGGAATGGGAGACAATGGATAAGAGAAGAAGGAAAGGGTGAGAGGGGGGATGGCCCTGAGGCAGGGACGTGCTGGCCTTTGGGAAAAGCGGGACAACTCCCGAACGGCCGGGTTCATTCCCGGCCGGTCCAGGCCGGCCATTAGGAAAAAATTAAAAATTAAATGTTGGCCTTCGTTCCATTTTGGGGGCTGGGCGGCCAACAAAGTAAATCGTCACTGTTGGGCAGAAACTCCAAGTTTCAAATTTGTAGATTTTTTTTTCGCAAAGCAAAGCCCTGCTTCATCATACAAGGCCGTCGCACAAAAGTAGTGAAAACAGCAGATCTACAAGCACACAACGCCTCGCGGTGCGAGGCGTTGTGTGCTTGTAGATCAGCTGTTTTCACTAGTTTAGATCATTTTTAAAATGATAAATACAAAACAAACGGTTTTGGACAGGGTTTAATAGGGAATGTTCAAGGTGAACTGGCTCTCGTGCATGTGACGTGCATGTTGGAGACCATGTTCCTGTAGGATGGGAGAGAATCCATCTCTGGACTGGTTATCTGTCCAGAGCCGGCTAGGCATACATGCTGTGTGCGCCCAGGGCTGATAATTTGGGGTTGAACATGAGTTTGTTTACTCTCTGTACTTATCTGCATACCGGTATAACCTGGCCTTGTACTGGTTATGTGTGCCTCTAACTTTAACCTGTAATGAACAGATGAGTGAGGCATATTATACAGTATAAATAAAGTGTGTGTATGCTACAAATATACAACAGATACAACACTATGCTCTCCCGTATGAAGTACTCAACCACCCAGAACCCAGATTATCCTGTTAATCTTCCACCTGCAGAGGTGTTTCTTTGCTCTGAAGAACTTCATCAAGCAGTGTATAGAATGGACGGACGGATACCCACATACACACACGGCCACGCTATGGAGACAACCGCTCAAAAATGTTTTGAGTCGTTCACTGTAAAGTCTGATGTGCAGCCTCGGTGTAGCGTTCTCTTCTTGGGTACCATCGACTGGGTTATGAAGTCAATGGGGGTGGAGGGGCCAGGTTGAACCATCAGAGTTTCAGATGAACGTGTATCTGGTGGTGCTCATAGCCAGAATGTTACTGAATGTAACGTCAGTCCACAAAGTAAAGAAAATCAAGTTTAAGGCAGTAATTGTGTTAAGCATAGAACCAAGCCATCCAGGATAGCAGTGAATCATGAACATATAACCTTTGATCCTATGTGAAAACATATTTTAATATTACATTATTTGATATACTGCATTTAATAACTACCCTTTGTTTAGCGATTTTCAAAATGTTCTTTTCATAGAAACAAAGGTTGTATGGTCATGATTCACTGCAATCCTGTATGGCTTGGTTCAAGGCTTAACATAATTGTTATAAATATTTTCGTGAAAGTCTATGAGGAAAATGAATAGGAGATTTTAAGTGGCACCAGTAGCCTAAACCACTTCCGCTGCGATGCTCTATAGCTCTGAATGCTGGTGAGTGACAACACCTGACATGGAAAAGGCCTGCCTTCTGCAATGAATGTCTCAAGAAATTCGCCCGCATTGTCTGGCCCGGGAAGATCTCTGCTGAAGACCTACACGATGTGAACAAAGGGCAAAAGCATTGTTTGAGATCAAACGCTACGGAATAGGAGGCTAGAACATGCGTTCAAAATGGCTTGAAGTCAAATTGCGAAGGTTGCGCTAAGATAGACTCCAGCAGAGAAAAGGAAGCAAGGTTGGCCCAAAACAACTTGGCAGCGAACAGTGACTGCTGAGCTAAAGGAGATGAACTTTACATGGGGCTTGGCACGGCTTGGCACGGCATGCTTCACAAGACAGCTCCTGATAGGAGGCAGATCACAGAGGCCTTATGTCCCGTCCAACTCAGGACGAAGTAGTAGACTAGACCAGGTCACCTGGTTGTGCCAGACCCGCAATGAAAACTAGTATGGCACTGAACTAACACATGAACACACAGGATTTTATAGTCTCAGCAACAAAGCGTAGTGAGCTTGTAGATCGGCTGTTTTCACTAGTATGGCACTGAACTAACACATGAACACACAGGATTTTATAGTCTCAGCAACAAAGCGTAGTGAGCTTGTAGATCGGCTGTTTTCACTAGTATGGCACTGAACTAACACATGAACACACAGGATTTTATAGTCTCAGCAACAAAGCGTAGTGAGCTTGTAGATCGGCTGTTTTGACTAGTATGGCACTGAACTAACACATGAACACACAGGATTTTATAGGCTGAGCAGCTGGAAATGTTTGTGAGCTTGTAGATGGGCTGTTTTCACTAGTATGGCTGTGGGGCAAATGTTTTGCAGCACTGAACTAACACATGAACACACAGGAATTTATAGTCTCAGCAGCTCGTCAGCCAACTCAACTCAGCTGGTCCCGTACAGGTGACGGCACTCAAGGCAATCAGCCGAGCAAGGGAAGGGAGGGGCAGATGAGCAGTCAGAGGCAAACACAGGCACACTGAGGAAAAGAGGGACACTGAGGAAAAGAGGGACCGACCGACAGACCGACAAAGCCTTATGTAGGCCGACCCCCTGGGTCTGGCAAAAACGACCACTAATCAGTGTCATGCACAACCCATGCCACCCAAACTGTTACTAACATTTATTTTTGGCTTTGCACTAACTTTGTCTGCATTAAAGCTTAATTTGTGTTATCCTAATAGAGATTAATTTTCACATTAATGTATTCATTATCAATAATATATAAATTAAAATGTCACAAACAAATCGTTTAGATGCAAATAAAAAATGCATTTGAATTAAAAGATTTACGCATAATTTCCACATTAAATCCACACTTTATCAGCTACTTATGCTCCATATCTTTACCATATTTGTTATGAATTCAATGGATGTGTAGCACTGGAAACTATGCTTGTTTATGTATGCATACCGGTACATACATTTTGATTCAGTTGGATTGATGAATTATGAATTAGTTGAAAGTTAAATGGCTGTAGTTACAAGAGAATGATATAGGGAGAGTTAGGTTGTGACTTGGGTCACAAGTAGAGTAGGATTTCAGCTGCACAACGCGTGCGCGCGCGCACACACACACACACACACACACACACACACACACACACACACACACACACACACACACGCACACACACGCACACACACACACACCCCTTTGGTATGTGAGTGGGAACATCAAATCCGTGTCCCGCTATACTGGCTAACGTGACCAGGTCTCTCCAGGGACCGGGGCTCGGACGCGGAGGAGCAGGCCTCGCTCTGTGATTGCAGCTGGGGATTCCATTTGGGGATGACATGGGATAGTATTGTCTCCACACCCTTCACTGTTTTGTCCCAGAAATAAATGTCTTCCTATTGCAGCAGACACAGGGATAGATAGCATGGCCCATTGATAGAAAAAGAATCAGATGAAAGTTCTCGGAACATAACATTTTATTTGAAGCTGCTCCGTAAAAAAAACGATTAGAACCGTGTCCAAAATGGCACTCCATTCTGACAACATGATATATTACTGTACAGTCTGTCCACTTGTGAGCACAGAAACCAATAGGGCTGATATGGTATCCAGTGGTGGAATGTTTGATGTGGCAGCAGTCACTTGGTGGTGGCTTCTCACGGCTTGTTTCTTTATTGCCGGTTAGTGAGCCCACAAATACCATCTGACAGAAACTGATCACTTGAATAACTCAAATATAATCCAACATCCATCCAGAGAGAGAGAGAGAGAAGTTAAAGGAGGAAAGGTTTGAAGTAGTAGTTCACCCATCGTTTAATGAGTTGATGAGTTGAATACAAGTATTTTGGTTTGTATAACATTCCTTTACCATGAGAAATTACAGCTTGTCCGTGTAGATGCACACTGTGGTTCTATGGGTTTGTTGCTCTGACATCATCTCTGATGTCACTGTTATGTCATGGGAACCGAGTCACACTTGCAAATTAATTACGTCCTTCTCCGTTTTATGCCCATATATGGAGATCCCTGTCCCGATGTCATCAATATTAAGGGCATATCTGGGAATGCCCATATTTGGTAATGCCCATGGGCAAATTGTTGACTATCATGCAGGGGTCTCCATATATGGGTAACTGGTCGGATATACATCACTGGCCAGATGGCCAAGAATTGGCGCAACTCGCATGTCGCCCTGAGGCGTCTTACTAGTAGTAAACTTCTCAACCTACTGTATAATAACAATTATGTAAGTAAAATAAACAATCCCTATACCCATATTTAGCCCCTCTTAGGTATTTTATCCTCGATCACAATAGTATGAAGATTTCCCACAACACTATCTCAACAACCTTGAACCCTATGAGGCATCAGGAAGTCTTGCCAGATTATAAAAGTTAGTAGGCTGAGTACCACAGGTGGACATACATCCCCCTCAAATTGAATTTGCTTAAGGCTTAAGAATATTGTATGCTACAACTAGTATATATTTGTAAATGTATTATTATTATATAATGAGTATTATTTTGAATATTGTATTGATTCAAAAGCTATGAACCAGTAACTGTAAGCTGATAATTGCCCTTGTTAGTTTTGCGGGGATGCCAACACGCACGCACATGCACACGCACACACGCACACGCACACGCGCACACACACACACACACACACACACACACACACACACACACACACACACACAAAATAACAATGATTATCTGAACAAGACTTGCCAAGGGGATTAATTGAGTTACACATGCATGTGCCACGTGCAAAAGGATGTGTGTGTTTGTGTACGCGCGCGCGTGCGTGCGTGTGCGTGTGCGTGTGTGTGTGTGTGTGTGTGTGTGTGTGTGTGTGTGTGTGTGTGTGTGTGTGTGTGTGTGTTTGTTTGTTTGTTTGTTTGTTTGTTTGTTTGTTGTGTCTGCTTGTTTGGTGTGTAAATGGATTTGAGTTGTTAGTCTGCCAATGTTGTGAGGGTCATGCAGCTGTTAGTGTGGAGCGTCCTCTCCATGATTAGCTGATTGGGAATGACATGCCAACGCTCTGCTGCAGCTGTGCTCTTCACCTCAACCACAACTAGCCGGATAGTGTGTGGGGGTCGGGGTGGGTGGGTGGGTCATAATGTTTCAGGTAGTGTGTGGAGGTCGGGGTGGGTGGGATGGGTCATAATGTTTAAGTGATGTTTTGGCAATATGTTTTAATGAGAAAATAACTGAAACTTAAGAGCTTTCAATGTGAAAAGGTGCAACTTAGTAAAACAAAAATGTGTTAATGTCTAAACACTTGGGGAACTTTGAAATGGTGGGACAACACTAAGCAGAGGTTACTGTTCTTAAAATACCAAACCCCTCCACTGCCAACAAATGCTACTTTTATTTAAAATAAAAAATGCTGTCTCTCTTTAAATGTTCTCCAGTTATCTATGCCCCTCCCGAAAAAGCTTTTGTCCAATGCTAGCTTAGCAACCGGCAGCTTGCCAAGGCTGTTGCCAAGGCAAACCTTGGCAAGCAGGAAGTTATTCTAAGCTAGCATTGGACAACAGCTTTTTGGGAGGGGCATAGCTACTGGCTAATTGAGTGAGCCATTGAGAAGACACTGTGGCTGTGTGTTATAGACCGATCCTTTTTGACATTATAGCAATTAAATTCATTCACCAGGTATTTGTTTGCAAAAATCCTGTAAAACAACAAACAACAAAGCATGACTCGGCCCATTGCTTTTGATACACAGGGAAAGAAATAAAAACCTTTAATTTTCCCTTTAATTGGTTAACAGGTTGACCTTGCCTGCCATCTCTGTCACACTAATCCTATTTGTGTGTGTTTGTGTGTGTTTGCGTGCGTGCGTGCGTGCGTGCGTGCGTGTGTGTGTGTGTGTGTGCACTCTGCGTGTGAGTGAGCGTGCATGCTGTATGGTGTGAGTGGTGTGTTTACTGTATAGCAACGGCACAGATCAAGCTAGTCAGGCATGGAGTACTGTAGACTAATGTGCTTCTGAGTGGTTCCTCCTACCTGGAACATTTGCAGCCTCTGTTTTTAGAACACAGGCTCTCCAAATCAGTCCATGTCTTTAGGGCTGTTTAAGCACTGATAATCCAGTTTGTTTGTTTGGCTTCGGCCCATTTTGTTGGCTCCGCTGAAAATCTAGTTTGTCTATTGACTCTACTGAAAATCCAGTTTGTTTGTTGACTATTTATAATCCATTTGTATTTCTATTCACTCTACAGATAATCCAGTTTGTTTGTTGACTCTATTTTTTTGAGCGGTGGTAAACCGCTCCATAGAGTGGCTGTGCGTGTGTCTGTAGCCTTTTTCCTCAGCGTTTTGCCATAGCAAAACGTGTGTGTGTAGCAAACCGCTCCATAGAGTGGCTGTGCGTGTGTCTGTAGCCTTTTTCCTCAGCGTTTTGCCATAGTAAAACGTGTGTGTGTAGCATAGCCTGTACATCCTAGACTCAAATCCTAGTCTAGTTATGCAAGCACGACCACCGCTCACTTCACATTGGGTGTGATTCTTTATTATAACTAGAGGTTTGCGCCCGCTTTTCCCGTTTTATAGTAAGTGAAACCTGACCAATCACTTACCGTATAGTCTGGTCAAAGTGTCATGTGAAGCTCATCAATCCACCAATCCTCCAGCTTATTGGACATGTGCCCGTTTATGCCCATCTATGCCCATCTGGCATATGCTATGCTACGGGCATAGCCTGTAGATGGCCCCTCTCATGGCCCTTATGCCTCAATATTATGACATCACCCTCTACGTTTATATCAGGTCGCACTTATTGACGGTGACGTCACCAGGAATGCTGGTCCCTCATTGGCTTTTATGGTGATGATGACGTCATTACCCGATTGATGACATCACTCTGTCTTATTTCAGCGGTTTTCCCATTGGAAGACGTCACCATGTGTTTTCTCAAGGGTTTGGATGACGTCACTGTGTGTTTTCTCTATGGTTTTCCCATTGGATGACGTCAGCGCAGACACGCACGCAGATTTCCCTAATTTATAGATAGATATAATTTTACAACATTTTTGGAGGACATGCTTCACGTGACATCACAATATCACCAGAGGTATGGATCGTGACATCCCAATATCGTCATGCTTCACGTGACATCATAATATCTCCTTACTACCAGTAAGACACCCTAATGCCTCATTCACACTGCAGATATATAGTTGAACGTTTTGCTTGCTTGGTCAATGTTATCTCAATGGAAACCAGCTTTAAAGCTTTCAAAGCTTTGTTCTGTGTATGTCCTGTATCTTTAAAGCTGGTTTCCATTGAGATAACATTGACCAAGCAAGCTAAACGTTCAACTATATATCTGCAGTGTGAATGCAGCATAAGGGCGAGAATACTTCATGTGATATCACAATATCTCCAGGGCATGGCCACGTTATAAGCTACCTTCAATAGACCTATATAACTTGTAAGACACCTCAGGGTGACTTGCGACCTCAGGGTGACATGCGACTAACATTTTGCTAAATCTTCATGCCTAATACGTCCTAATACAGACATATCCGATATGCATAATGGAAGAATGATGAAGCAGCTATGCTCTAGGGTCGTCCTTATATGGCGATAGCTAATGACCTCATAAAGTTGAGCTACCTGCTGATCATTCAGTCCAAGTATTGACCTTGAGGGGGGGGGGGGGGGGGGGAGAGTCTCCTTCACCCATGCAATAACGCAGCCAAACCTGAAAAAACTGATAACGCTGCCCAAAGTGCCGCATTTTCTACTCGTTAACTACTTTATAAAGGTGAAATGCATCAACTTCAAATGCTGTCTTTTAATGATTTAGCACAATCGCCTCCTCAAACCATGTTGTTGTGGGATGCTTCTCCAATGATGGCATGAGTTTGGTTTTGGCTGAGAATCTAGTCAGGCCTCTCTGAATATATTTGATATTGCTGCCAGTGTCTGGCTGCTTCTGCTGCCAGTACAATTTCTCCATCTTTCTTCTGTAAGGCCATGGCAGAAAACATGAGAACTATCTCCAGAAAAAAAGAACAACACGGTAGAACACGCTCTTGAACAACACACATTCAGAATGTTGGAGGTACAGCAGTGTGCTGTCGTTTCTGCTCTGAACATTTGACAGCTTGCATGTCAGACCTCTCTGGGGAATGAGCAGGACAGATCAGACAGGCTGCTACAGAAAGTCATTTTGCAAAGTCATTGCAAGGGTCTTCAACGGGGGGTCCGGGACTCCTAGGGGGTCCTCAGAGTTAATACAGGGGGTCCTCCAAATCTCTGTGTGATAGAACATGTTTTTCTCCTTTTTATATGCATGCACTTGAACCCTAGTGTCCATATTCTGAGAACTTTAGCCAAAAATAGCAGATCTACAAGTTCACAACACCTTGTGCTGCGAGGCGTTGTGAGCTTGTAGATCGGCTGTTTCCGGCAAAGAGGTTTGGTTTACAGGGGGAAAAGAGCAGACCAAGTACAGAGTGAAAGGTCGAGTTTTGTAAGCATTATCAGTTTCATCTCTCTCTCAAACAGGGGTCCTTGGCCTGAAAACATTGAGGACCCCTGCTCTAATGTTAGACAAATAGTGTTTTTATATAAACTAGACCAGGTCAACCTGGTTGTGCCAGACCCCCTGTCTGTCATCATCATTTATGACATCATGCCTAGGCATGTCATCATCATGTCATCATCATATATACCCTTTATATAGAAAACCCGGACCGACAGACATTTGCTTATGTAGGCCCTACCCATTTCATGGGTCTGGCAAAAAAAATTACATGTTAAGGACACCAGGGTGACATTAAAGTGACATTTCACAAACATCAACATCCATAGTCAAGTGGAACAAGCACGTGACCCTGGCCCTTCCTGCTAAAGGCAGACTGATACTGTATGCACATCCTCGGATGAAAAGCAGTTTGACTTTAGGCAGTGAATGTTTAATATCCTAATTATGGAGGATGCTTTACATAATTTCTATAGAGGAGACCTTATTAGGACATGGAAATGAGGGATTGTGTAGATAAAAAAGAATCTTCATTTGCTTTAGGAAATGATAGTCCAATAATTACTACTCGGGTGTTTATAGAGATGCATCAGAATAATGTATTAAATTATGAGTGCAGAAATGTATAGGAAATTGCAATGCAGTTCCAAGACTTTCCCATGCCAAGGACCCCCAAATCGGCTCTGGCTGCGGCCCACTTTTTTCCAATTGGCCTCTCTGATCGACAACACACTTTGAAAACCTGCAACTAATGTGTAGTCTTATGTGTTTGGTTGGACTTGCACAAGCTGTGCACTCTTGCTAGCGTTTGGTCTCTGAAAGACTGCGCTGTGCTGCTGTGCACAGTCATGCTACTCCTCCAGTGTGCCAGACAAAGCAAGAAGAATACAACATTTAAGATTCAAGAATTCCAGTGCACAGCAGGAGCGAGTGTTCAAATCAACTTTAGTTTAATACAAATTCTACAAAACATTGGAGTAAAATAAATGTTTGCTCGTTTGTTTGTTTGATTGATTGATTGATTAAAGACTTTATTAGAAGTTTGCATAGAAAAAGGTACAGTCTCATGATGGTACAGTTCACTGGTACAAGGTCAACTAAAAGGAAAGCACTTGGATTATTTACACAGGAAACCATGGAAGTATCTCATAATATGTAACATTTCACTTCTACGTAGTCTAATTTTGGATTCCCTTTTGTTTAATCATGTGGGGGAGAAATGTCAACTAATTATATCATATGCCTCCACTAGAGGACTTGGTCAAGGACCTACAGTACAGTATAGAGCACAGGTCAGCAGCCTTTTTGAAATGATGTGCCATGTTTTTATTTTCCATGTCAACATAAATTTTAATTACAAATAATTTGACATATTTTGATTGGCAGGACATCGTTATAACGATCATTAGACCCAGAGCAATAACCCATCTATCTCCTCGACTCCCTCCCCAGTCAGAGTTCAGAGTTTTAATGAATGTAGAATTTTGTGCAAGATGTAATTTGCTATTAATGAGCTAACTTCATTTAATTGACCATGTTTAAAAAAAGATTTGTTTTTAAAATAAAAATCCTCTCCGTCACACTTCTGCCAGTGTGCCGGTGATCACTGTGCCTAAGGTTGGCTACACCTGGTATAGAGCATCACAGTAAGGTGCCGGAAGTAAACTGTCCATTCCTTTACACCAAGGGCCTTCAACAGGGTCCGGGACCCCTAGGGGGTCCTCAGAGTTACTTCAGGGGGTCCTCCAAATCTTTGTGTGATAGAAACCTTATTTTTTTTCTTTTTTATATTTACCACTTGAACCCTATAGAATCCATATTCTGAGAGCATTTTTGGCAAGAGGTTTGGTGTAGAGGGGAAAAAGAGCAGACTAAGTACAGGGTGAAAGGTCAAGTATTGACGGTTCAAGTGGTTAAATATTTGAAAACACAAATTGACATGAATCCAAAATACATTGATGATCGTGCTGTCAGACAATGAAACTATATGGAATCTATGAAAAGGTTGTGGGGGTCCCTGCTTCATCTCTCTCTCTCAACTAAGGGGTCCTTGGCCTGAAAACATTGAAGCCCCCTGATTTACACCATAGGGGATTTCATTATCAGCCATGAAGTTGTAACAATTCAATGTACACTTACCTACCACTAGGATGCTGGTTGTAAAATGGTTCTATATGCTCCTGTAGAAACCCCAAGTGTATATATGCAATCACTCTAGTTTTAGTAAAACATGTTTTAATAACGATCCCACGAAGAAGAACTGCATTACCCATACTGCAAAAAAATGTACCTCCGGTGACATCTGTGATTGGTGGAGCTTGCAGTTACCGCGGAAATAGCTACTACCCCCTGTCAGCCCGGCAGATTAATGGAACTCCGTGAGCGAGTCTTTCTTTTACAAATATGATGCGCTGTTTTAAAGATGAAGATAAGAGCGTCCGCAGAGGTGATAATTACTACGTGTCAGGCCATATCCTAGCCTGGATAACGCGGTGCAATTCGCCATGGTTTATGGGATAAATTCCAGGAAGTAAATGTCATTCGCAATGATTTGTGGGAGTCTTTCTGCACTTTTGACAAAAATGACATGTACACAGTGTTGTACCCTGCCCTTTTTTTCAGCTTTCTAATTAATCGTTGCATGTGATTATTGTCATGATTCGTCAGCACCCGGATTGGCTTTGTCAGAGGCTTAAAAGACTTTAAATAAATACTTTCTGAGAAAAAAAAAAAGAGTCGGGACGGGGCAGGGCTTGAACTTCTCTGAGGGCCTGATTAGGGAGAGTGACTACATCCCCTTTGACCTTCTGTAAGGATTTCATTATATCACTATACCGTATCTACATGAGAACACAAACAAGCAATGGAAAAAGTGGCATAACGCAACAGAGTGCAAGGAAATGTGTATTTTGGTGTGTGTGTGTGTGTGTGTGTGTGTGTGTGTGTGTGTGTGTGTGTGTGTGTGTGTGTGTGTGTGTGTGTGTGTGTGTGTGTGTGTGTGTGTGTGTGTGTGTGTGTGTGCGCGTGCGTGCGTGCGTGTGTGCGTGAGAAGTGGTTCTTTTGTTGGCTCTTTCGCACAGTGAGCAAAACATGTTGTTCTGGCCCTGCTGCTGAGGTTTGCAGCTATTGGATGCCGCCTGCCAGTCCTTCATGGCTCTGTGTGTGGATTGAATCAAGAGGGAAACACACACACACACACACACACACACACACACACACACACACACACACACACACACACACACACACGCTCACACACAGGCAAGTACGCTTTGGGACGAGGCTACGGTCCAGTGCCGTCAGAAAAAGCTAAGGTATGGCAACATGACTGGTGTCTTCGCGCGCGTGCAAGACACCAGTCATGTTGCCATACCTTAGCAACAGGCATGATACATTTATTTTAAAAAGTTCATTTTTCTACGGTTTCTTGGGCTGGAACGGTTGTTCAAGTGCAGCTAAACTTGGCATGTTAGTAAACGTGCCACAATTAACAATAATGCATTGCACCTGTGCAGCTGACCTGCGGAACCTGGGAACCATTTTGGCAAGATGAGGAGAATACAAGTGTGGAGAATATAATTGTAATACCTTGTTAAAGTGACCATGTTGTTAAATGTTGCATTTGTAGTTATTTCACTGTAATTTAACAACATAATAACCAGCACAGATAGACAAAGAGCCATTCATGGATTTATATTTAAAAGTAACTTTTATTTTCCCCTCTGGACCCAGGGTATGGCAGCTGCATACCCCTGCCATACCCAATCGACGCCCCTGCTACGGTCAGTGACCGGTGCGTGTTTCCAGCTGAGCACAAAGGATGGCTGTCCGTCACGACAGGGAGCTCCGCGGCGTGTTCTTCCATGATAACAGCGTACGGTCTAATGGAATCATTCATGCTGGATTTGATGCACAAACCCTTCCACCAGCTGTGAGGCTATTGTCACACTCCAGTGTATCATAATGATCCCTTTATGAAACGTAACAGCGACCTTTTCCCAACGCGGCGGCGTCCTCCTTGACGCGCATTTGTGTCATCCAAAAGGAGAACTAAAGGCCTATTTTTTTTACCTCTGGTAATCATACTGTTAAACGCCTGCGGGGGTCTATGGCGGTGGTGAGTTGCCATGGCAACGGATAGAGGAGGGTGATTTACAGATTTGGTCCAGTGTTTGTCCTACATTCAGAGTATTCTGGGAGAGTGCTCCATTACAATACTAGAGGCATGTTCACATTACTGCGTTATACTGTAACGTTATTTAAAGCCCATTTAGGCCTAGAAATATTGAATGCATTGAATGCTTTAACCAGTGAAAAATAGCAGATATACAAGCTCACAGCGCGGCACCGAGTGCCGCGCTGCGAGTTTGTAGATCTGCTATTTTTGAAAAAGTTGTGAAAATGTGTGCAAATCTTTGAATATATGTATTTTCAAAGTGAACGTTTGTAACTCAAATTCTTCTGGGGGGTCCCTGGAACTAAATATTTTGAGATGGGGGTCCGTAGCCAAATACATATCATTTTGAGGGTCCTTCACATGAAAAGGTTTGAGAACCACTGACATAGTAGTCTCTCAAGAACAGACTAACTGAGCTCCATTTGAGTGAAAAGGACCTTTTTTTTGATGATGGCAGGCCAGATTGCTGACATTGAAACATAGGTTTTTCAAAAAATCTTAGAAGGATTCAAAAGACACTTATAGAATCGGGTCAAAATTCTAATTTTCATGATTTTTCAAAAATAGCAGATCTACAAGCTCGCAGTGCGGCTGTGAGCTTGTATATCTGCTATTTTTCAATAGTTAAAGCATAAAATAATGATACACAATAATGTGTACCCGTTCTGAAATGGGTTAATGTTCCCGTTTAGCCATTATACGGTACTCCTGTGGTTTAAAGTTGCCAATTTATAGTCATCCCCAGACCACTTGTATTCTAAAGCTGGTCAATGGCCAAAGCCTTTTTTATTTTTATTATCAGTTGCTAGGTCTTGATGTTTTGCCTCTGAAACGGGCGCGTACTGAATAGCATGGGTAATCCGCTGAAAACCACAGCCATTTAATGACGTTTAGGATTAGTCAGCATTTCCATACAGTATGTGTGGACATCCATTGGAGTGTGGTGTGGATGGGCTGCCAGGGGCCACAGCAGGGATGGAACCCAGGGGCGTCACAAGGGGTAGGAAAGTGGGACTGAGTTGGTTGGAGGGGCCCTAGTAACTTTAGCTATCGAAAAATAGCAGATATACAAGCTCACAGCGCGGCACCGAGTGCCGCGCTGCGAGCTTGTAGATCTGCTATTTTCGAAAAGTCGTGAAAATGTGCGCAAATCTTTGAATATGTGTATTTTTTAAGTGAACATTTGTAACTCAAATTCTGCTTCTGGGGGGTCCCTGGAACTAAATATTTTGAGATGGGGGGGTCCTTCACGTGAAAAAGTTTGAGCATCACTGACATGAAAACATAGGTTTCTTGACGCACATTTTCACGATTTTTCAAAAATAGCAGATCTACAAGCTCGCAGCGCGGCACTCGGTGCCGCGCTGTGAGCTTGTATATCTGCTATTTTTCAATAGTTAACATTCATGGGGGGGCCCGCAGTGAATCCTTGTACCCAGGGCCCAGAATTTGGTGTGACGCCCCTGATGGAACCAAATGGCTTTGCTGTGTCGTGTCCTCCGGCTACCGTTCCACTGCTCCTTATGCCATGGAGACTTCAGGGATCTTTATTTATAACACAAGTTTACTTCCTACTTAACCCTTTCAAACCACGGAAGCTTCTGTGTCATGTTAGATTTTACCCTGTTTTCTAAAAGAAATGTGTTTTTGCAAAGAAATTGTGATTTGAAATAATCAGTCTAACGTGATGCGGCTGTCGCCAGGCACGTGCACACATTGACAAAGGGGGCTTGAGCCCCTGCCCTTGTATCCGTCTGTAAAAAGTGCCCTCTTCTCTCCTCTTCAGACCATGAATGAATGCATCTTTTACTATGGTAAAAGAAATGCAATATCCCCTTTCCATGCCATAACTGAACCAGAGGGGCCCCCTTTAGAAATGGGTAGCTTTCCTTTTTTTTTTTTTTTTTATCGGTCACAATTAACCGTTAGTGCTTACCGGTAACCAATTTCTTATCGGTTAAGCGGTAACGGTTAACCGTTGGCCATCCCTAAAATATATTTGTTATATATTTTTGCATTTGTTAGCTATTAAAAAAATTGCAGATATACATGTACAAGCTCATAGCGTGTCACTTCTTGCTGCGCCATGAGCTTGTAGATCTGATATTCTTTAAGAAAAAAAGTGCAAATCTTTGAATATACTTTTTTAAGCAAATATTTTGAACTCAAATCCTTGCTTCTGGGGGGTCCCTGGAACAAAATATTTTTAGGTGGGGTCGGCGGCCAAGTACATATAATTTTGGAGGGTCCTTGACATGAAAAGGTTTGAGCACCACTGATACAGGTTTTTCATGGTTTGATTTCACCACTGATATGGGTTTTTCAGTTTTTAGAAGGATTTAGAAGAAATGTGTACAATCGACCTCAGGTCTTAATGCGTATTAATCTAACTCTGAAAGTACAGTATACAAATGTAACCAAATGGACCTGAACAGGTCCATTTAGTACACCTGTACATTTGTTACAGATGGATAAATGAGATTTAACTGTGTGCCTACCTGTGATCTTGACAGCCGTCACGGTCATCTTCCGTTTCCTCCCTCCCGTTGACCGTGTTCCACCACCGTCAGCACTTTCACCAGTCACGCCACTTAATCCGCCGTCTTCACTTAATTAGCCAGCCACGCTAGGCCGCCTGCACCCAGCCCCCCATCCGCCCAAATGGTTAAACGGGCAATTCGTCAATGTTCAAGGCCTCGCGTCCCGGCAAGCGACAGCCCCACCACCATCCCCCCTTTCCCAACCGCTCTCTACCAGATCCCAGGGGTGTCGCACCAAATTCTGGGCCCTGGGTACAAGGATTCACTGTGTTATGTTGTGCTTTGAACTATTGAAAAATAGCAGATATACTTGTAGATCTGCTATTTTTTGTGTCTTTGAAGGTTTTTTGAAAAACCTATGTTTCTATGTCAGTGGTATGTGAAGGACCCCTCAAAACGATATGTATTTGGCCATGGGACCACCATCTCAAAATATTTAGTTCCATGGACCCCCCACAGAAGCAAAATTTTAGTTACAAATGTCCACTTAAAAAATACATATATTCAAGATTTGCACAGACTTTTCAAAAATAGCAGTTCGGCAGCGGCACTCGGTGCACTCGGAGCCGCACTCGGTGCCGCACTCGGTGCCGCGCTGTGAGCTGCGCTGTGAGCCGCGCTGTGAACTTGTATACCTGCTATTTTTCAATAGCTAAAGTATAAAATAATGAAGGCCCCTCCACCTTGGGCCCTTGTAACTCAGTCCCACTTTCCCCCCCTTGTGACGCCCCTGCCAGATCCACATGGCTGCTTCTTTTAGTGTCTTATCAGCACTTCATGATGTCTGTATTCCTCTCCAAAGAAAAGACAATGAATCAATTACTGAAGGTGGAGCATGAATTCACGCTGCGTGCACAGCCACGGGACATCTATGCGTTAATGAACGCTCAGATACAGACCCAGACATGTAGGCCACCCGCAATATTGCTGGCTCTGCTTTTTTTCCCCAACCGACCGTCGATTATTCACAGTCCTAGTTAGTCGCTTCCCGGGCAATAAAGGGTATAGATTTATGTCATTCTGTAGATCTTTGTTGAGGAGGTGGTGTTGAAAGATTGACTTACATGTAATATATGAATATTGTATGATAGATAGAATCGTATGACTATTAGTCCCCCATGTAAAATTGCAGAAAATTACAGGTTATTCTGAGATGTGAGCGCTAATCATATTGGACACACTGTAAAATCAAGTGTCAAGATAGTCTGTCTTCTGTGCGGAGTTTGCATGTTCTCCCCATGTCTCCTATTGATACCCTCACAAAAATATGCAGTAATCCTGGTCTCAATAATGCCTCCCCCTGGCCAGCCGGGGCGCCTGATGGAGGGGAAAGGAACTGGTTGGAATAACGTGTTCCTTCCACGTGCTACGTCCAAACCAGGGACGTCAGGTGAAAAGAAGCAACTTGGACTCCTCATGCATAGAAGGAAGCATGAGGTCAGTCCATTGTCTCCCCAGGCACAGCAGAGGGAGAGCAGAGCCCAGGATTACATAGGCAATTGACACTGGGTGAAAATGGGTTACAAAATCGTGTCTGTCTTTCCTCCCATTCTGTTGCCTAGATCAAAATCTCTTTCAGATTAGGGTAAGACTAAAAGAAAGATTGTGATGTTTAGTCGACCAAGACTAGACTAAGATTAGACAGTTTCAGATGACTAAAATAGGACTAAAACTAAATGGTGTGTTATTCCAAAGACTAAATCAGAATTTGCCGTCAAAACCAACACTGGCCTCAGCACACTGTTTGGGAAGCAGCGACAGTGGCGTCAGTTCAGAAAAAGCTAAGGTATGGCAACATGACTGGTGAAGGCGCGCATGCAAGACACCAGTCATGTTGCCATACCTTAGCAACAGGCATGATACATTTATTTTAAGAAGTACATTCTATTTTTCCCTCTGTTTCTATGGTTTCTTGGGCTGGATATGGCAGCCTGGAACGGTTGTTCAAGTGCGCCACAATTAACAATAATGCATTGCACATGTACAGCTGACCTGATAACCAGAACAGATAGACAAAGATACATTAAAGGATTTATATTTAAAAGTAACTTTTATTCTCCCACCTGGACCCAGGGTATGGCAGCTGCATACCCCTGCCATACCCAATAATTGACGCCCATGAGCACCGATCTAGAGCTCCGTCGACTTCGCAAGCTTCTGGAGATGACGAAGTATTGTGGTGGATTGCAGGGCAGGGGAAGGGAAGTGTATGCTGTTCTGTCGACTGCTTTAAAGCCTTGAGGTCCAGACACCTACGTGTTTTTCTTCTGGTGAATCGCGCCGCTCAGCCAGCAGTCTCCATGCTGCTGCCAGTCAAACGCTTCACCCTCTGTGGCGTGGCGAGGCCTGCTGTGGCAGCTTAACCGTGGTCAGACCAGTCCCTCAACACACGTTACCGATAGGCCTCTGTGGTAACCTGCAAACTGCTCCTCTGTGCTTTGTTTTCTTTTTTTCCTCCCAGTGCCCACAAGAACTCTCCAGTTACTTTCCATGCTCATAAGACTATGGTATGAATGGGATTTTCTTTTCATTTTTTTATTACATGTTACAAGAGTTGAAAATTGATTGCGGCATTGAATTTGAAACATGTTTCTGAATGCGTTCATTAGATCCCTGGAGTGTGGCACGTTTAAACTGAACCAGGGACGTGCAGAGAATTTTACAGAGGCTGGGGCTCAAATTTCTAAAAGGGCCTTTGGTGAAAATATTGAAAATAGCAGACCTCGTCGCGCTGTGACGCTTTGTGAGCTTGGAGGTCGGCTATTTTCAGTGCTTGATACCACACTCAACTAAGTATAATCAAGCCCTTACTGGAGATGTGGCGTAACAGCATGGATTTCTAAACAGAAAGGACAATTCTTTCAACATAAGATGCTGCATTCAAGTTCAGGAGAGTTTGGACAAGGCAATTCTCTTGAATTCTGCCTTCAGGTATGGCATGGAAAGAGGGCATTTGCATTTCTTTCACCAAGAGTAAAAACTGCATTCATGGTCTGGAGAGGGCACTTTTTACAGGCGGATAAAAGGGCAAGGGGATCATGCCCCGTTTGATGTCTATGTTTGCACGTGCCTGATCTGAACCGACTTTAGTTCCGGAAAAAATGATTTGGTATCGAGTGTTTCTTTCATTGTTGTAGTGCGCTCTGCCTACTGCGCTGTGAAACTACAAAATCCCAGTATGACAGATGACTTTGCTTTCATATCAGAGTCAGAGCGTGGGGGTGTGAAAAAGAAAGAACGAGATAAATTATGTAGCTTCTTACCAGCCGCAGGACTCAATCAGAGAACCCTTCCCAGCCTCTCATACATTTCTCAGACACTTCGTGCTGAGAGCTTTGATCCCATTATAGATTATTTTGCTCAAATATCATATTTGTATGCAACTTGATTATAAGCTGCATGACACAATTTGTGAAGAGTCTAATCACTACAAGCACGATACAAGCAGCTTCTTGGGCCAACGCTGCAGTACTGAAGCCCACTCTGTTTATTACATGCTTCATAAACTGCACTTAATGCTCCTCTATTAAAGCACCTTTTAATTGTCCTTCAGGTGTGATTGGACAATAGAATGCATGCAAAGATATGTCCCATAGTCCCAAACATACTGTACAGTGTAGGCCTATCACGCACACGCACGCACGCACGCACGCGCACGCACGCACGCACGCACGCACGCACGCACGCACGCACGCACGCACGCACGCACGCACACACACACACACACACACACACACACACACACACACACACACACACACACACACACACACACACACACGCACACACACTATATATTTACATCAATTGTGGGGACATTTCATAGACTTCCATTAATTTTTATGCAAGTCCTGTGGCCTAACCCTAACCCTAATTCTAAAGGGTTAGGACACACATGCACTCTTACACAAGACATCCTTTCATCCGGCTCATTGTTACACAGGAATAGTAAAGTCACAACTCTTAAGATTTAAAAGGATCTGTACTCAGGTCAGTGACTTTAAAATAGCCTGTAAAACACTTTTTAGCGCATTGAGACACGGGATACTCACGAACCTTTCTGAGAAAAGCGTATGATACCTTCCAACAGATAAGAGAGAGGGACGAAAGGCCAAAAATTGCCCTCGTAACAACCTTCTCTACACAGAGTAGAATAGCAAACACCAGATTGAAAAGAAACTTCGAGAACAGAGCAGAGGGCCTATTGGAGGGCTTTACAATCATATCTGCCTTCAGAAAGAACAAAAATCTCAAGGATTATTTGGTTAAAAGCAGACTGGCGGATTCGAACAGACCACCACGCATACCAGAATATTTTCAACCCAAAAGGCTGGTGAAAAGTAAAACCACAAAAATAGTATATGAAATAAAGCAGAACATACACCAGAACACAACCAACTCGGTCTACCTGATCACATGCAGCAAATGCAACCTACAATATGTAGGAGAGACAGGTAATACGATAGCAGATAGAATTAACCAACACAAGTACAATATTAATAATGACAAACAAAACACATTAGTGATTGTACGACATTTTAGGACACATGGGATAGAAGCCCTTTCTGTGACCGGGCTAGAACATAACCCACATTGGACAATGGGTCAAAGGAGATTCCGGGAGAGACGGTGGATAGACAAATTAGACACAATGTTTCCAGCGGGACTGAACATGAAGGGGAGACTAATGTCCCTAGAGCAGTAGGCAGATAGAAACCCAGCAGAATCATCAACACATCTCACACCTGGAGGGAACAATAGGACAAGTGTCCTGATGGGCCATCAGAGGTCTTTCTCACCCAAGGTGTGATAAGTCAGGACCACTATGCTCAGTCTCCAAGGAGATCTATTGAAATGTAAAGTGAATAAGCTGTTGCTGTGGTTGAATAGCTATTGCTACTGTTGAATTGCTGTTGATATACTGACACATTATCTGGTTTATTATTGTGATGTTTTATCTGCTTATTGTAAGTAAGTAAATTATCATGGCGTTTATCGTGCGCTTGCCCAGGCTTTACGGCCTGGGCATAAATAGAACGATTACATTCACCACGGCTTCGTAACGGGCACTCGCGCCTGCGGCGCTCGGGCGCGAAGAGCAGGACCAAGGTCCGCTGGCCTTCGCGCCGCTTGCAATGTCGTGGACAATAACTGTAATCTATTATTGGGGGAGAATAGGGTTGTTAGTTATGCACAATGTATAAATCTGAAAGCCATTGGTATGCGGTCAGAAATAAGAACACTTCTGGCTCACGAAATTTGACCATCGTGCCATGCACAGTCTCACACATAAAACCCACAGGACATAAACTACAAGATGACCTGTAGGATTTTATGAACTAGGGGAACCAACCCAATTTAAAATTGCAACATTCTTTCTTTTTAAAAACAAGATGGCGAAAGCACTTTTCTCTATACTGCATCTTAGGCCTTGACTTGGCCTAGGACAATATATTGAAGTCTTCACTCCCTAACCTAACCCTAACCCTAAACCTAACCCTAACCGTTGTAGGGACCTACTATTTTGTCCCCACACTGTCAGAGGTCCCCTGCAGGTGACTGTGTGAACATGCGTTTAGTCCCCATAAGTATAGCAAGACAAAAAACACACACACCACACACCACACACACACACACACACACACACACACACACACACACACACACACACACACACACACACACACACACACACACACACTAATGTTTTTTCCAGTAAAGGGCAAACATGCATACAAAACACTCCTCCGGCAAAATCCAACAAACTGTCTGCTTTCTCAGCTCCTTTCCCCCAGACTGGTATTTTGGGCCCACTTTGACGAAACCGATCCTCATCTGGGTGAGTTTAATAAGCACAGATTTCTGGCGATGATTGCCATCTTTCGCCACAGAGCTCATGCTAATCAAGGCAATTAGGTAACGGCGCGCTGCTTAATTTATGCTGGCGGGGCCATTTTGAAACGATGTACAATGACAGTGATCGTCAATTACAGATGTGGTATTAGACATGTGGAATACCACAGATGGATGGCACATCATCATCATCACCATCCCTCCCGCTAATTCATAACCTGATTTGCATGACCATTTAGGAAACATTTATGAGATAGGGAAATGGGATCTGTCAGCGATGCACAGTGAGCACATGGGACGGATAGTTAGCCACTTCTTTGCCGCTTGTTTTTACCTAGCGTAATTTGTGCAGATGGATTCTCAGTGTGAATCAACAAGGATTTTAAGTAATTAAGGTAAAGGAGCGAGGACGCAATTTGGATCATGCCGTTTTACAACGGGCAGAGTGGGGCAGGTCTCATTTCTAATTATTATCATTAGTTTGTCTTTTTCCCTGCAGTGAGGATTGTAACCAGGGGTGTCGCACCAAATTCTGGGCCCTGGGTACTTTAGCTATTGAAAAATAGCAGATATACAAGCTGAGATCTGCTATTTTTGAAAAGTCTTTGAATATTTCAAATCCCTCTAAGGTTTTTTGAAAAACCTATGTTTCTATGTCAGTGGTGCTCAAACTTTTTCATGTGAAGGACCCCCAAAATGATATGTATTTGGCCACGGACCCCCATCTCAAAATATTTAGTTCCAGGGACCCCCCAGATGCAAGTTACAAATGTTCGCTTAAAAAAATACATATATTCAAAGATTTGCACACATTTTCACGACTTAAAAAAATAGCAGATCTACAAGCTCACGGGAAGCTCGCAGCTTTTATATCTGCTATTTTTCAATAGCTATAGTATAAAATAATTAAGGCCCCTCCACCTTGGGCCCTAGTAACTCAGTCCCACTCCCCCCCCCCCCCCCCCTTGTGACGCCCCTGATTGTAACCCTCCAAGTGCAGTTATTTGTTGCGACCGTAGGTCGCACTTACTACAGAAAGCTGCTCGAGGTGTCCGTCCGTCAGTCAGTCAGTCAGTCAGTCAGTCAGTCACTCCGTCACTCCGTCACACACGTCACACTTTTGCCCTGCTCATATCTCCGCAACCGTTGCCCCGATCCATGCCAGATTTTGCACACACACTCCTTACCTGCCAAACTACAACCTCCAAGGACCCCCGGAGCTCCAGGGACCTCCCTCGGGGACCCCCAAGTGTAAAAAATGAGCACATGTGCAAAAATTACCAAATGACCACCCCAACGGAGCTGCTCACGGGGAATTCCTGGGGACCACCCACTCCTGCTGCTCCAGAACGGATGCAAAATTGGTGGCGCCCCCAGTGGAGGACCCCCTGCCACTGCAGCTCACATAAAATGCCGTAACTCGGGCTAGGAGCGTCCGGGAGAGCCGGGGCCAGTACCTATTCGTCCGCCAAGGCAACGCGGACACCCCACCCCTCATTTCTCACATGGCCCTCTTCTAGCGCCACCTACAGGCCGAATTTTAAAACACATTTTTGGCCACTGCTCCTACAGTTTTGACCCTCCAATCACGAAAATCACTACACAGTATGTCTACACTCATGTCATCAACATGGATCAGGAAGTTTTTGGAATAAAAAATGTTTGCCCTATTTGTGGAGATAAGTGACCTACGGTCGCTTATCTCCCGATTAGGGAGTCTTACTGGTAGGGTAGTCTAGGCATGCATCCCTGCTTAAAATAGATCATATCAAGGTGTTGGAGCCAAAATGACCTAATTGTTTGTTTTTATTTTGTTTATTGAAAAGAATGGTCTGGCCTTGCCAAACTGTCATGTAAACTTCAGGTGGTTGCCATGGCGCTGCTGTCAGCTGTCAATCATTGTTGGTTGCCATGGGAACTTGATATATGCCTGGCCTTGATTGCGGCCAGGTGGGTTGCAATGAGTGCAGGAGCAAACGGTTTTCGACCGTGTTCCGTGTGTACTGTGATATCGTGTATTGTACAGGTCGGCATTCAATGCTTTTTGTTTTAAGAGCCTTTGCATATCATTCTTGTGTCATTAAATGGATTGACATATCCAACTTTATATATCTACTCTCTGGACATTTACTCACTTACACACTACACACGTCAGCCTATGTTTTTATGCTCATTGCCCTCGGTAGGGCTTATTGGTAAAAGCCCCTACACAAGGTTATCTGGAGGTTGTCTTGCAAATGGAAAAATGTCTTTAGTCTTTTGCCAATCCATAACTATGTTTTAAAAGTGACATGAGGTAGATAAAGATGTCGGTGTCATCATCGTAATCACTGTTGTTATCGTGTTGACAACATTGACGGTGACGGTATAACCCTGCCTATCCTGACCAGAGGAGATAAGAGTTGAGTCAGAAGTCCAAGACAAGACCATAGACTTCACAATGGGCCATTTTGTTTTTTTCAATATACATCCTCCATAGCCGTTTGCCATTGTTTAAACATTTTCTTTGGAACCATCTGAGTCCAAACAAATCACTCTAATTGGATTAGCAGTCCCGGAAACGTCTGTTTAAGATTTGGGTAAAAGCTTCTGCTTGCTTTTGTTTAAAGTAGACAGCCAGCAGGCAGTGGCGTCAGTTCAGCAAAAGCTAGGGTATGGCAAAGATGGGATTCCTCAAGGAAAAGAGGCATTACATTTTGTATAACACGGTTCTATTGTGAAAATAGCAGATCTACATGATCACAACGCCTCGCGCTGCGAGGCGTTGTGAGCATGTAGATCGGCTATTTTCAGTTTTTTACACCGATTTCTATGGTTTCTTGGGCTGGATATGGCAGCCCGGAAATGGTTGTTAAGCGTGCCACAATTAACAATAATGCATTGCACCTGTGCAGCTGACCTGCGGAACCTGGGAATATACCATTCTGTCAAGATGGAGAGAATACAAGCATGGAGAATATAATCATAGTACCATGTTAAAGTGACCATTTAGTTAAATTTTGCATTTGTAGTTATGTTACTGTAATTTAACAACATAATAACCAGCGCAGATAGACAAAAAGACATTCATGGATTTATATTTAAAAGTAACTTTTATTATCCCCCCCTGGACCCAGGGTATGGCAGCTGCATACCCCTGCCATACCCAATTGACGCCCCTGCCAGCAGGTAGCCAGAGGGGCGGCAGTTACGCCCTGGTGTATATTTAACTCTCTCCAACATTTTGGCAAACTGAAAGGTCATTTCCTTTCTGCTTCCTAACTCTTGTCTCTTTACCGTGTCTGAATGATGTTTATGTTTGGATAAATCACACACACATGTTTCATCAATACTGCTCCCCTGTCAACTCCCATCCATGAGATCAAGGCTGATGATGGTGAGGGAGATCATCCTTTTTGAAGGACTTGCTTCTGTCACTTTTATTTTCAACCAGACCACCCAATGAGAATGATAAAACGGAGAATGTATCTGCACGTTTTCTACTCCCCGTGGCATTATGATTTAACGGCATGACTCCTTGCATCCCTATTCTGGGATTAATATTTGGCGAGAATAGACGATCCAGCGCTTTGCTTGGTGACACATTGTGAGCCTGCAGATCGGCTATTTTTCTGCAAAGGTATTTTGTGTAGCGTGAATAAAGGAGGATGGACCTAGCATAGACCCCTGAGGGACACTGCTCAGCTAGGTTTATTGGGCATGGCTGATGGCTGCATCTCTCCACTCCGACATGTCTCCTTTCCGACATGTCTCCATTCCGACACTAACCCTATCTCTAACCCTAACCCTAAACTTAACCCCTATGGGAGTGTCGCCACTCCGACAATAAGAAGTCAATTTCGGAGTGGCGACATGTCGGAATGGAGAGAGCCTCCCATTGGGCAATAGGCCTAGAATTATTGAATGCTTTAACCAGTGAAAAATAGCAGAGATACAAGCTCACAGCGCGGCACAGAGTGCCGCGCTGCGAGCTTGTAGATCTGCTATTTTTGAAAAAGTCGTGAAAATGTGTGCAAATCTTTGAATATATGTATTTTCAAAGCGAACGTTTGCTTCTGGGTGGTCCCTGCATGGAACTAAATATTTTGAGATGGGGGTCCGTGGCCAAATACATATCATTTTGGGGGTCCTTCACATGAAAAGGTTTGAGAACCACTGACATAGTAGTCTCTCAAGAACAGACTAACTGAGCTCCAGTTAAGTGAAAAGGACCTTTTCTTTGACAATGGCTATAGCCAGATTGCTGACATAATAGAAACATCCATTTTTCAAAAAAAATATCAAAAGACACTTATAGAATCGGGTAAAAATTCTAATTTTCAAAATTTTTCAAAAATAGCAGATCTACAAGCTCGCTTGTATATCTGCTATTTTTCAATAGTTAAAGCATAAAATAATGATACATAATAATGTGTACCCGTTCTAAATGGGTTAAGGGGTTACAATTCTAATGTTCTCAACTCAACTGACCCCAGGGTCGAGGGGGTGGCCACACATCTTCTGGCCATTTCAGGTCACCCTGTCTCAACAGCAGATTGAGATGTGGTCTCTGGGGTCTTCATGGTACAACATCATCTGCCAGGATACAACAACAACTTTCAACGTCAGCAGATTTCGCTCGTGCCACGCTGCCAAACCCAGACATTTGTTTTCAGCAGTGTTTGGAGAGGAGCTTTCTGTCTGATATCTTAGAACGCTTTCAAATTGCACCCCTCGAGCACGCCGGAGAGTTTGGAGAGTTTGGGGGGAATGTTGATGTTCCGGGTTTGGCACGTCTCCGTATAGCGGGCGTCTGAACCAGAGGGAGTTTACTCTTCAGGAGCTTCTTATTCCAACCAGGAAGTCAGACCTGACATTGATTTGTCCTGGAATAAACTCACAGCCCCAAAAGGAATCATACGGAATCTGTTTTTGATTGAATTCTGGCTGCACCGGGGAGCACTCTGTGTGTACAGCAAGCCCATTACTACTGTGCTCAAAACACGCCACACCAACACCCCTAAGGATACGCTGTACAAATTCTGAATGGAATAGTTGACAGTGACATTTATATTTGTCAGAACATACTTGGTATTTTTCTTGCATTGTTATATTTTTTTTATCAGGGGCATTTACCAATGTCATAACAGTGTTTGTACTGTGCAGTGTACTGTAGGTTACATGTTATCTAGTAGTACTTATACTTTAGTTTTAGTGGTCTAAAAGCTGCATCACTGAAAACAACATGTATGGTACAATTCCAAATTGAGAAGACATTTTCTATTGAAAGCCTGCACTGAACAGGCTAGGTCTAAGCCCCCATTATGTGGGCATGTTTTTTTTTTTTGTGTGTGTTTTATTTTCTGGACGTCCCACGTTGGCTGAACATGATAATCCCTTCTGGACGTCAAGGATAATGAAGACGCCCTTCATGCGGAAGGTTGAGTGGTTCAAACCCTGGCTAGGCGGACGTCAGCAAGGGGGAGAAGACGACCTCATGGTCTCCCCTAAGTAACACGAAACCTTGTGAAATAAAATGTCGCCAACCAATCATACACGAAAGAAGAAGAAGACATTTCAACAAGATGCAACAAGATATGCCAAAAGTCTAATCGCTTAAAAAAATACATATATTCAAAGATTTGCACAAATTTTCACGACTTGTAAAAAATAGCAGATCTACAAGCTCGCAGCGCGCTGTGAGCTTGTAGATCTGCTATTTTTCAATAGCTAAAGTATAAAATAATTAAGGCCCCTCCACCTTGGGCTCTAGTAACTCAGTCCCACTCCTCCCCCCCCCCCTTGAGACGCCCCTTGTCAGCAGACAGCTCCTCCAGAACTCCCTCAAGTCAAAAGAAAAACAATCAAATTGTTGGCTGCATGAGAGAAAGACTTCCCACGGTCTTTGTCCTACTTGCAAAAAGATCAACTAAATGGAGGTTGGAGACATCACCCGTTAAAACAGCAACATTACTTAGTTGATCACTCCCAACTCAGTGAAATATTGAAATTACTTTTTGTTTTTGGAGCACCGTACATAGTTGTCACTTTCACTCTGCATTCAGATAAATTTAGAGCTGGTAAAATGTGCGCGCACAAACACGCAACGCACACACGCGCGCGCGCGCGCACACACACACACACACACACACACACACACACACACACACACACACACACACACACACACACACACACACACACACACACACACACAGTGTTGTCACCTCTGAGCTGATGTGTGAAGAGGAACACATCTTAATGCACTGGTTTTAGCACATGGGATGCTATAATAGATCTGTAGAGTTACATAACTAGTGTTAATGCTGCTGTTTTCTCTGTTTGCAACGTGGGCGTCAGCTCTGAAGACAGGTGTGATGTCTGCCCTTATGGGGTTTGAGTTTCTGCTGACATCCCAGATGTCACTGTAAACTTTGGAAGTGGTTCATACAGCATATTATATTTATATCCCTAACCCTCTAAATGTTTAATTCCAGATAGATCAGCAAATGGGTCAAACCTTTTATGTAATCCATTTTTAATTTAAACGAAGTACCTGGAATTCTCATTTAGCAGGACCTCAAGTTCATTAGGAATATTAGTGCCCTGAAAATGTGATACTGACAAATTGGCTTCACTTAGTACTTTATGTTGGGGACTGCCCATAAGTCCGAAGGTTCATTAGTCCGAATTTAGTTAAGGTTACTGAGGTAGGGTTAGGGTTAGAGTTAGGCAGAGTATTCGTAACAAATTCGGACTAATGAACCTTCGGACTAATGAACCTTCGGACTAATGAACCTTCGGACTAATGAACCTTCGGACTAATGAACCTTCGGACCAATGAACCTTCGGACCAATGCCATGACACCCTTTATGTTGAGATTCAGGCATAGTAGTGCTTATGGTGTTGGGTTAGCCTGGAACCAGTGGAGAGGGCCATGCTGTATTGCTTCCACAACATCAGTCTGGTGTCAAACTGATGACCCAGCATAATCCATCCCCAGTCATCAGCAATATACATACCAAGTTAAAGTTTGAAGACAGACGGTCAGACGGTGCCTGAGTTATGCTTGGGCCTGACACACACACATAGGGTGGGATTTATAGATAAAAATGGCACATTGAGATGGGGATTACATGATAGACAACCAGGAACATGGTGATGAAAGACAAGCATTGGTTAAGGTCTCTACAGACCAAGCAGTCTTGTCGTGACTAGGGATGGGACGATAAGCGATATTATCGTTTATCACGACAAAAAAACACTGAGGATAATTGTATTGTGGAGATTTAATGTATTGTGATAACGTCCTCCGTCATGGACTAGGATCAATTCATACATTATACAGTATATACCAGTAAGACTCCCTAATCGGGAGATAAGCGACCGTAGGTGGCTTATCTCCACAAATAGGGCAAAAATTTGTTTTTCCAAAATCTTCCTGATCCATGTTGATGACATGAGTGTAGACATGCTGTGTAGTGATATTCGTGATTTTAGGGCAAAAACTGTAGGAGCAGTGTCCAAAAATATGCTTTAAAAATCGGCCTGAAGGTGGCGCTACAATAGGGCCATGTGAGAAATGAGGGGTGGGGTCTCCGCGTTGCCTTGGCGGACGAATAGGTACCGGCCCCGGCTCTCCCGGACGCTCCTAGCCCGAGTTACGTCATTTTATGTGCGCTGCAGTGGCAGGGGGTCCTCCACTGGGGGCGCCACCACTTTTGCATCCGTTCTGGAGCACCAGGAGTCGGTGGTCCCTGGGAATTCCCCGTGAGCAGCCCCGTTGGGGTGGTCATTTGGTCATTTTTGCACATTTGGTCATTTTTTACATCTGGGGGTCCCCAAGGGACCAGGGGGTCCCTGGGGCTCCGGGGGTCCTTGGAGGTTGTAGTTTGGCAGGCAAGGAGTGTGTGTGTAAAATCTGGCATGGATCGGGTCAACGGGTGCGGAGATATAAGCAGGGAAAAAGTGTGACGTGTGACGTGTGAGCACATTTGGTCATTTTTTACATCTGGGGGTCCCCCAGGGACCTGGGGGTCCCTGGGGCTCCGGGGGTCCTTGGAGGTTGTAGTTTGGCAGTCAAGGAGTGTGTGTGCAAAATTTGGCATGGATGGGGGCAACGGTTGTGGAGATATTAGAATATCGCCCGCCTTTGGCGGGCGAATCCTGGAGTTCGCACCTGGAGTTCGCACCTAGAGTTCGCGTGCTCACATGTATGCACACACACGCACAACTGCTCCAAGCCATGTTGCCCACAAAAAGCACTGTTTCTTCATGTATTTTGAGTGTGTGTGTGTGTGTGTGTGTGTTTGTTTGTGTGTGTGTGTGTGTGTGTGTGCCCTCTTGTAACCTGAGACTCTCTCTCTCTCTCTCTCTCTCTCTCTCTCTCTCTCTCTCTCTCTCTCTCCCTCTCTCCCCCTGTGCAACTGACCCCCCCCCCTTCCCTCTTGTAACCTGAGACTCTCTCTCTCTCTCTCTCTCTCTCTCTCTCTCTCTCTCTCTTGCTCTCTAGCGAATGAGCGGACGGCATAGGGTGGGGGCCAATGATAGAGTTATGGGCGGTATTCCCTACGTTCTACCTACATCGGACGTTCTCCCTACCTACCGCTTGGAAGTGGGATGCGGCTTTAAGCCAATTGTAAATATAAGATGAGCAGGGCAAAAGTGTGACTGACTGACTCACTGACTGACTGACTCAGCCACGGACAGCCGGTGGAGGTTTCTACAGTAAGTAGCTCCCTACGGTCGCAATTATCCAGTACCATTTAACCCTGCAAGCCCGAATTAATTTCTACTGGCCACATTTAAAAAAAAAAAATCAGATGGTGTTGTAGGAGTCCTAATCACAGGAAAATGTAATGTTAAAAAATTAATAATGTTTTTGTAAGTTTTTGTAAATCATAAATCATAAATCATGCTCTAATTAGCATTTTGGGGATATTTTTCACAATATTAACATATGCACGTGTTCTAGACATTCTAATGATCACGAAAAACAATATTACAGGCATTTTACTTATGTTTTAGTGAGGAATAGCTTCAGTTAAAAAGTGAGATGTTGTTCGTCCAGACGCTGGAATTTCAACTTCTCTAGGAGGTGTGAATGTCAGCCACTGTGGGGGGTATTTATATGCAAATATCGTGGCCAATGGCATTGTAATACTAAACAATAGGATTTAACAGGAAAAATAATTATAACATTTTTTTTTTAAATATTTAAAAAACGTTGCCAAAAAGCAACGCTGGGACTTGATTATTCAAAATACTGTGACTAAAACTAAATCAAAATTTGTTGTCAAAAACAACACTGCCTCCGACTGCAACTGCGTTGTCAGATCAAATCGGGGGACGTTGAGTGATGTCTCTCGTTAAAGGCTACTCCAAATATGCTGCACAGACTGTGGTTGACAATCAGCTGGCACTGTTCTGTTCTGCGCCAGGGTGAGAGGAAATACATCTGCCATACTGGGCAGGTTTGGGATTAACACAGTTTGGTGCCCCAGGATGACCAGGGTGACCTCACTTGAAGTGCCCCTCTCCTTATATACACCTAAAAAAAGAGGGATTTACAATGGCTATAATCACCACACATAGGCCTACCATAGCTAAACATGGAAATACAAATGCCATGTTGGCCCTTACAGTTACACTGATGCTCAAATCTGAATACAACTGGGGACTATACTTACTCTCTCTCTCTCTCTCTCTCTCTCTCTCTCTCTCTCTCTCTCTCTCTCTCTCTCTCTCTCTCTCTCTCTCTCTCTCTCTCTCATTCTCTCTCATTCTCTCTCGCTCTCAATCTCTCTGAGCCTCTGTGGTGATGATTCAGCAGTAGGTAGCTACTGAAAGAACAACCTCTTTCTTGACTATGTGCATTGCAAAGGCCCTAATTAGATCCAATTTCAGACCCGCTACAGGAGCTATGTCAGCCATTGCAAATAAAAGGATATCTGTAATCTTATCGATCATAATTTTCTTTTGCCAGAAATGAGTGTTCAATAAAATAATTGTGTTCTGGTTCGTGTTGTCCAAATTATGTTTGCGGTTTGCACCAGGCACATGTGAGTGAAATCTCCAAAATGTGCCACCATAGCATAGATTCACCCTCAGTGCCAACAGTTCTCCTTATTGTCAGAGTTATAGTGACTGTCAGTTCACCCTTAAGAGACTTGGGGCATAATTCACCTTAAGACAGTGGGTGGGGGTTTCAGGGGAGATATAGGAAGCAGGGACATGCTGGGTCCCTGATTCAGCCCGGGAAAAAGACTTGTAGAGGCCCTCATTGCGTGCTATAGAGAGAGAGATCTCTCTCTATAGCGCTGCTGCTACTCAAAGATTTGCCATTTCAGATCATGACAAGTGACAAGCCAGTGGGCCAATTACATGAGTTATATTTCGTCATTGTCGGGTGGAAACCTTGTGTCCAAAACCATTTTAAAAATGATTTAAACTAGTGAAAACAGCCGATCTACAAGCACACAACGCCTCGCGGTGCGAGGCGTTGTGTGCTTGTAGATCTGCTGTTTTCACTACTTTTGTGCGACAGCTTTGTACGATGAAGCAGGGCTTTGCTTTGCGAAAAAATTTACAAATTTGAAACTTTGAGATACAAGGTTTCTGCCCGACAGTGACGATTGTTGGCCGCCCAGCCCCCAAAATGGAACGAAGGCCGACATTTTATTTTAATTTTTTTCCTAATGGCCGGCCTGGACCGGCCGGGAATGAACCGGCCGTTCGGGAGTTGTCCCGCTTTTCCCAATGGCCAGCACGTCCCTGATAGGAAGTGGTGTGAGTGTTGTGTTGTCAGTACGACTGCAGCGTGTGCAATAAAAGAGTCACGTCATTCTGCGTGCTCAAAAAGTGAGATTGCAATTCATTCATTCTTGCAATAACTACAGAGTCGTCAATTACGTTGGAATATCTCAGATGGTGTTTAGAGACGTTCCAGTCAGCTCATTCCAAACGTATTGCACGACAAGAATGGAATATTTGTGCTGTTCCTGGATAATATACAGTAATATCCTGGATGACTTCATCACTCACCACTTCCTGTATTCCTGGTTTCATTGTTGCTACAGTCATGTACTACTGTAGCTTTTGGACCCAGTGTTATTCTTTCTGCTGTGGTTTATTAGATGAGTTGATCATACCAGCTACCAGAGGTGTAAAGGAACATTTCTAATACTTTTACTTCTACTCCACTACATCTCGGATCCAAATATTATTGTACTTTTACTACACAACATTTATTTGAAAACTTTTATATATAATCTATCTATAAATGCGAGAAGTCTCTGCGTGTCTGCGTGTGTGTCTGTCTGTCTGTCTGTCTGTAATCTGCGTATCTTGAGAACCGTTCGTCCCACCGGCTTCAGATTTGGCACGCGCGTTCCCTGCCGCGACGCGGAGTGCAGTGTCGGGCCTCGACCCGACCTGACACGCGGTTTTCCCGAACCGGCGCGAAACGTTCGGAATCTCCTTATGCGGGGCTGATTGTTGACATCAGGCTGTTCCGGAGGAAATCGGCGCAAGCGCTGACTCATTGTGACATCACATCATAAAAGGCTCTGAGATCACGTACGCCACATGAGTCAACAAAAAATGCCATGGTTACGTATTCTGATGTTCCTATATGGGCATAAAAGGACACAGGCAAACATATGGTCAAAACGGCTCTTATGACAACAGGTATAATGGGGTTTGCATTAAAGGGTGGGGCATTCATTCCCTATTTCAAATTCGGCACGCGCGTTCCCCGCCGCAGCAGGTAGTGCAGTGCCCGGCCTCGACCCGATCCGATACGCGATTTTCTGGAACCAGCACGAAAGGTTCGGATTCTGATGTCTGACATCGGGGTTTTCCGGAACCGGCACTGTGTCTGCATAGATCTCCATTTATGGGCATAAAATGGATGCAGACAGACAGATACGGATATCTCCATATATGAGCATAAATGGACACAGGCAAACGGATGGTCAAAGATCTCCATATATGGGCATAAAATGGACGCAAAAAGACAGATACAGATATCTCCATATATGGGCATAAATGGACACAGGCAAACAGATGGTCAAAACGGGTCCTATGACAACAGGTATAATGGGGTTTGCATTAAAGGGGGAACCAGCACTGTGTCTGCAACACAGTCGGAGGCACAGACAGATACAGAGATCTCCATAATGGGCATAAAGGGACACAGACAAACAGATACAGAGATCTCCATATATGGGCATGAAATGGATGCAGACAGACAGATACAGATATCTCCATATATGAGCATAAATGGACACAGGCAAACAGATGGTCAATACAGGTCCTACAGCGATCTCCATATATGGGCATAAAATGGACGCAGACAGACAGATAACTCCATATATGGGCATAAATGGACACAGGCAAACAGATGGTCAAAACGGGTCCTACAGAGATCTCCATATATGGACATAAAATGGACGTAGACAGATAGATATCCCCATATATGGGCATAAATGGACACACGCAAACAGATGGTCTAAACAGATCCTATGACAACAGGTATAATGGGGTTTGCATTAAAGGGCGGGGCATTCATCCCCTATTTACATTGTTCCCGAGTTGGCCAGGTCACCGACTAGACGCTCGGCTGCCCTTGAGCTTCTAGTATTATAAAACATACATAAACAACTTTAGCCCTATTTTATACCCAGGTCCCAGGCTATTTGAAAACAGCCGATCTACAAGCTTGCAACGCGTTGTGAGCTTGTAGATCTGCTATTTTCAAGCATTTTGTAAATAGTACATTTTGATGCCAACACTTTCATACTTTTGCCACCACTGACAGCTACACACTGCATTGAACAGGGCAAGTATGGGCTCTTTAGTGCCTAATACAGCACTTTTGCATGATACTGTATCATCCATTCTGTGGAAACAAAAGCAAACACTCTGAATAGGCTGAGTTGATATTTCTTAATCGCTCATACAGTATATATGATTGATAGACAAAATGATTGTGCGCAAGCAGCGCTCGCAAAATCTATTATCATGCAAAATGAATAAATAGCCTACCGCACGCATCGCCCAAACTTAACTGTGGCTGTGCGTTTCACTAAAGTGCTGAGCTGGTAGGTTGTCTGTCGGACACACCTCTACATCTCTGTCACCCTATTGCTGTATATTGCATCCAGCTACTGTTTGGCAGTGGATATGTAGCCCACAGTTTCCCATTCAGTCAGCACTTTTCCCCCTTCAAGATGCACATTTTCCAGAATTGGGATTCAAGGACACAAGAAGGAATTACAAGAGGAAAGATAAAAAAGGATGAAGACGAGAGCACAGGGAGGAGGGAGGTAAAAGGCAAAAGAGGAGGGTTGTGAGAGAAAGGACTTACAACCAGGTGTCCAGTTGTCCGGATTTAAAATGAAGCAACACAGAACTGATCCTATGATGGCCCTATGATTGGCCGTTAGTTGCGCTGTTCTGGTAACAACATGTTCTCCATAGGATTCCATTCATTTCCCCCAAACTTTTACATTTGATTACTTAAATACTTTCTGGTTCCTATCGCTAGTTTAAAGCCTCGTTTAAATCACCATGATATGCGTTTTGTGAAAATATGGTCCAATTTATGTTATATTTGATGTTAAAGCAGGGTATGCTGTAGGAGGGTCTTGTGATCATAGTGATGATTCTTCTCCGTGTGCTTTATTTTCGGCAAGCTCAACACCACATTCTCCCATTTATCCCTGCGGTTGCACGTGACCATTGGCAGCCAATAGCATTCGAGATGGTACCATTTCTACCAATGAACGTCGACTTCTACAATGATGGCGGCACCCATACAAGGGACAAAATCTTTGCAGCATAGAAACCAATTGCTTCCCACCGTCCATATTTTTTACAGTCTATGCTTACAACACGATGGGGTGATAGGAGCCAGAGGTAGTGAAGTGGGACTGAGGGGTCACGTGGAGCGTTTTCCAGCATTTTGTCATGTGTTGTGTGGAGAGTTCAGCTGGGGGGTACATCGTCCACAGAGCTCTGGAGGAGCAAGGCAACAGGATGAGCCGTAATGGGACAGCTGTCACATCTCACCTTGAGAGGATATAGAAATGTGTCAGACACAAAACAAACAGTGACACCTCGCTGATGTTCCTGTGAAGTGGTCCCACTAGACCACCGTGAACTGCTGAAGTTACTGCTCTCTGGCACATTTTTGGAGGAAAATGATATTTTTGTCTAAATCAGCTCTTCATGACATGACACAGGCCACCTCTGGTAAAATCTCCTAAGGATCTAAAATATTTATTAGTCACATGGTTTTGTGAGTTAGATCAAAGAAAATGGCCTAAGTCTGGATTAAGTCAGTACATTAATTTGGCCTAAAGTAGGTTTAAACCTATTTAATGCTCTTATGTTACATACCTAACAGACAGTGTCATAAATTGTTATACATGTTTTGGGTGAAATAATTAAGAAACTTCATATGGTTTTGTTTTCGATCAGATTTTAATTGTTCCTGAAAAACTTAAATTAAATGACTTGGGCCATTAGTTTAAGAAGTTGATGATGGTCCGGATGTAATAGAGGCCTACTGTACATGGGCACATTGGTACTTTTAGTTTAGGCTGCTGTTGACGTACCTGAAGTGTCTGCTCTGTGATGATGTTTGTGATGATTTTGTATTACTGTTATTGTTTTTGTTGGTTTGATGTGCTCTTATGTGTACTCTGCTCTGCCACAAATTGCCAATCAGAGGACATTAGAGTCTAAGGAGAATATGGTTAGAATCCAATAGAGTGGAGATTGAACATAATCTGGAATGATTGATGTTTTGCGATCCCTTCCAAGCCTCAGTGGACCACTTTAAAGACACCAACAGAAGCTCTTACAATATGAATGTGAACTACAACAGGGGTTCCCAAACTTTTTTGTCTCAGGGCACCCCATAAATATTTTTTTTAATCCGAGGCACCCCTACATTATAATTTTAATGCGATGCGAGGCGTTGTGTGCTTGTAGATCGGCTGTTTTCACTAGTTTTGTGCGACAGTCTTGTATGATGAAGCAGGGCTTTGCTTTACCAAAAGACGTACACATTTGAAACTTGGAGATACGAGGTTTCTGCCCGACAGTGATGATATTTTAGTGATTATGTTGCGAGGAAAACGTTGAGATAACTGAAAATAACTGTGTACTTCAAGTTTAAAATGATACTAATTTTTTTTTTCAAGTGTACAAATAAGTGTACAAATAAATTCCAAATATTATCAAATGATCTCGCGGCACCCCGTCACCCACTTTGAAAACCCCTGAACTACAGTATACCTACTGGGCTCTGCATGCTAGCCAGCTGTAGCAGGCGTCTGCACTCTGTACAAAACCACATTCACCACAGTAAAGATTTACGAGTTTATCAACACCCAAGCCTGTTAGCTTTAACTGAGAAACTCAAGACTGTTGCTCAGTGCAGCCTGTACTCTCCCACATCAAGAAAAGTACAACAAGCTATGTAGACAACAGGGACATGCTGGCCATTGGGAAAAGCGGGACAACTCCCGAACGGCCGGTTCATTCCCGGCCAGTCCAGGCCGGCCATTAGGAAAAAAAATATATTTGTTTGGGGGCTGGGCGGCCAACAAAGTAAATCGTCACTGTCGGGCAGAAACCTTGTATCTTCAAGTTTCAAATTTGTAATTTTTTTCGCGAAGCAAAGCCCTGCTTCATCATACAATGCCGTCGCACAAAAGTAGTGAAAACAACATCTACAAGCACACAACGCCTCGCACCGCGAGGCGTTGTGTGCTTGTAGATCGGCTGTTTTCACTAGTTTAAATCATATTTTTAAAATGATAAATACAAAACAAACGGTTTTGGACATACAAGGTTTCCACCCGACAACGACGAAATATAACTCATGTACAATAAATGGCCCACTGGCTTGTCACTTGTCATGTCTTGAAATGGCTATAGAGAGAGATCTCTCTCTATAGCTCGCAATGAGGGCCTCTCCAACTCTTTTTCCCGGTCTGAATCGGGCCCAGCATGTCCCTGGTAGACTAACATTGATGAACAAAACCTGGTATAAGATGTCATACTGCACTGTACACTGAGGGTTCCAGTGACCCTCAACTCTTCTGTTACATAGCCATTCCTCAGCTGCATTACATGCTGTAAGGAACACTTGCCCACAGACGCCTACATAAATATACACATGGACCTGCAACTACATGTCTAAATGGCCAGGCAAGATTTAAGGTCACATTCATACACTGGTTCCATTTCTAGCATATCGTCGTTGTCGGGTGAAAACCTTGCATGTCCAAAACCGTTCGTTTTGCATTTATCATTTTAAAAATGATTTAAACTAGTGAAAACAGCCGATCTACAAGCACATGCAGGTCTGTGTGCTTGTAGATCTGCTGTTTTCACTACCTTTGTGCGACGGCCTTGCATGATGAAGCAGGGCTTTACTTTGTGAATAAAACCTACACATTTGAAACTTGGAGATACGAGGTTTCTGCCCGACAGTGACAATATGTGTTTTCAATCAGACATGCAATTAGGTTTAAATATATTTAAAGCTCTCATGACATCAAATGTATACAGTGCTCAACTATCCATTCACAAACAATGCTCCACAACACTCTTTAAAAAAATATCTAATCTTGTCTATTTGGTGCATTTCTACACTTCATCTTTGAACGATTGGCTGTGATGGAGAGTCCACGTGCTTACATCAGTGCCACATACATTAATCCTCCTCTTCATCCAACCTTGGATGTCTCTTCTTTGTTTTCTCTTCTTTCCTTTGAATAAACTATTATTTTTCTCTTTGCAGTGTGCATGTGAAATGATTCAAGAGACAAATGGTGTGTGTCTGTCTCAGTCATTGTCACAGTGGTTCATAATCTTCATATACATACCATTCCAAATGAAGAGGAGTGGATATACAATATATGAATTATAACGTACCATCTTTCAGACTAGACATTTCAGGAACATGTACAAGGTTAGGCTTTAGAAACATTTTTGCAGCTCATTTCAATACCATCTTCGACTCCTTTGGTTTACCAATTATTTCCCCCCATCTGGCAACATTATTTGCATGATTTGATTTCAAACATCCTGGCCCGATGCATCAACAATTCAACATATAACACAATATACTGTGTTTCCATTGAGGCGGAAGGATATACGTGTACAGGTGCTGTAGACACGCATGCACACAAAGCTGCACGTTATGGGGTGTCAACACAGCACGTCTTAAAGTCCCCGCATGGCTCTGGTCAGAAAAGGTTGCTATAGCAGCACAGGCCAGCGGGGGGGGGGGGGGGGGTGTGTGTGTGTGTGTGTGTGTGTGTGTGTGTGTGTGTGTGTGTGTGTGTGTGTGTGTGTGTGTGTGTGTGTGTGTGTGTGTGTGTGTGTGTGTGTGTGTGTGCGTGCAGAGTGTGAGTGATATTTTGGGTGAAAGGCTAATTGAGGTGGAGGGAAAGACGGAGAGGGAGGGACCAGATGTCTCAGCTAAAGCCACTGTAATTATGGCCTTGGAGATACACACACACACACACACACACACACACACACACACACACACACACACACGTGTAGGCCTGCACACTTACACACGCACACCATCTTACTTAAAACCAATAGCATTTGCAAATCTCTGTGACAGACAGATAAGGGAGTTCTTGCCCTGAAGAAGACCATGATGGTCGAAACATGTTGGTTTTAAAGAAAAAACGTTGTTTTAACTTTAAGTTCTCCTCCTGAATCTCGTCCTTTTTAACAGTGTTTTCCCACTGATCCTGGTAGCACCACTCACTTTTTAAGACGTTTTTTATCTCCATTGAGCACCCGGTTGTTCTCTGTTTTTGCCCAGATATTGCTGTGTGTTTGTGTTGTGTGCGCGCTTGCATCAGTGATGACCATTTGCACTGATACAGTATGTTTTGTGTGTCCGTCACGCTGCCACGACACCCAGGCAGCAATGACCTGTGTTTGAAATTCAGTGTCTCTTTCTCTTTTACTCTATTCCATTTTTCATATACAGCTGCTATCTTTATTCTCTACAAGACATATGCTCTTTTCCTGTATCTCTCACTGTACCATGTGCTTGCAGAGTTGAATAGCTGGGACCCCAATGGAAGCAAGACTGCAAGGAATTGATATGATATATGATATAGTACTTTATTGTCAGTTCACACTGAAATGTGTCTTGCGACACAGCAGCCATGTATGCGAAACATATACAAACATTTGACACAAGGGAACAAAAACAAGACAGGTTTACATACATATAGTCTGGCAGGAAGGTAGGCCTCCCGCGCACCCGAGAGATATATTTTTCTAACCTACCTTTTTAGAATCCTTAAAGTGTCAAGTTAATGAATTTTGATGTTCCCAGATCCAATTATTGTCCCATATATGTTTTTTTTAACCATATGTTGTGTCCGTCCTGGATTTTTGGCTGTGAAATGAATAACTTTAAATCAACATAGCTCCTGAACCATACATCCGACAGAAACCATTCACCCCATTTTATGTTCGTCTTTGCAAGATGAATTGATTGATATGAAGATTTGCCATGGTTCCATCATGTTTAGTGCATTAAAACCCAAATAAACACAAAAAAAGTAAAAATTCGCCTAAACTGGATCACAACAACTCCTCCCCCATGCACCCTATTGATATATTTTTTCTAACATTTGCATTTTTACAATCTTCAAGATGTGTAGTAAACAAATGTTGATGTTCCCCACTTGAAATATTGACACATGTATGTTTATTCTGGCATAGTGTTTGCTATAGTGAATCTTTGCAAATGCAAAAAAGAGAATGTAAAATCTACATAAGGTCTTAACTATACATTATTCTGAGACACATGTCCAATTTGTCTGTTTCATTTTGGCATGAGGCATTAAGGGAGATGGCTAGTGACATAATATGTACATTTATGGATCATCAATACTCAAATAAATGCTAAAATGCAGACAATTCAATAGGCGGATTTACATAAGGTCTTAACTATACATTTCTTCTGAGACAAATGTCCAATTTGTCTGTTTCATTTTTGCATGAGGCATTGAGGGAGATGGATAGTGACATAATATGTACATTTATGGATCATCAATACTCAAATAAATCCTAAAATGCAGACAATTCAATAGGCGGAATTGGGACAGAGGACATTTACCAATACAAATGAAGGAGTTTATGTTTTTTTTTTTTTATTGTTAATATGAATGCTTTAGGTGCTTGCTACACACATCCCATCCCCAATTCAAAATATAGTGCTAGGTTTTAATTTTGCCTACAGTCTTGGATATCTGCAAACATTTAAAATATACATGAAGTCTTAATTAATGATATGCATAGACAAATTACCCCATTTTGTTTTATTTTGGCATGACATGTCATGCCAAAATACCATGTCATGCCAAGATTTGATTCTAGATAACCTCAGGTTTCCAATGGAACCAACCTTGTCATGCTACATTGTCTGGCAGGGGGGGTAAATGCCTAATGATTCAAAGATAGACAACATTTTGGCAAGGGATAAACGGCCATCACCAATTTTCAAAAGGACCCTTGAGCTTTCGCCTCGATTCATGAGAATGGAAACACGTGAAAGCCTCCCCTGTACAGACATGCCACATTTAGGACAATCTCATGCAGTGTTGGGTAAGAACCATGCAGTTTTTTGTATTCAGTACAAATATGTAATTTACGCCTATTGTAAATCTGTTTATGAACACATACATTAACTACTGTACTTTCTTTATAGGGGCGGAATAGCTGAATGGTTGGGGAGCCTGCCTGGTTGTCCCAGGTTCGATTCCAGGCAAGGGTAGCAATGTTGATCTGTGTGGAGGAAAATATGTATGTATCTATCTATCTATCTATCTATCTATCTATCTATCTATCTATATAGACCACTGCACTGCATCTCAACTCAATTAAAAGTACATTTAACATGACCACATTGACCAGGTCATCCATTTGCTGTACAGTAAAAAAAAAACATAACAATGCAGTATAAATAGACATTAGCCTAGCATAAAATACCAATGAATCCCAAAATAAACAAAATCAAAACATTAGCATGTAAAGGAAAATCATAGACTGCCAGGGAGGTCTTTAATAAAGATAAAATATCAGTCGACTGGGCAGCTCTGATGTGTAGGGGCAAGCTGTTACAGAGCCTTGGGGCCCAAGGCTGTCCTGCATAGATCACAGTAGTGCATCTGTTGACCACTGTACTACTAGACACTACATTGGTCTACAGATGCATTCAAGTGGTTTACAGATGCACTCGAGTAGTCTACAGATGCACTAAAGTGATCAACAGATCACAACAGTGGCCCACAGTTGCACTAGAATGGTCTACAGATCACAACAGTGGTCTACAGATGCACTACAGTGGTCTATAGATGTAGTACAGTGGTCTATAGATGTAGTACAGTGGTCTATAGATGTAGTACAGTGGTCAAAAGATACACTACTGTGGTCTATGCAGGACAGCCTGGGGCCCCTCAGGCTCTGTAATAGCTTGCCCCTACACATCAGAGCTGCCCAGTAATCAGTCTTGACCTGTCTGATCTTTAGCTGAGACTGGCAGTCCATGATCTTCCTTTACTGATGCTAATGTTTTGCTTTTGTTTATTTTGATATTATATGCTATTTATATTTCATTGTTATGTCTTTTCTATTATTGTTTTTAATTGCACAGCACTTTGGGTGACCTGGTCATGTTAAATGTGCTTTAGAAATGTGCTTTTAATTGTGTTGACTTGAGATGCAGTGCAGTGGTCTATATAGATAGATAGATAGATAGATAGATAGATACATATTTTCCTCCACACGCATCGACATTGCTACCCTTGCCTGGAATCGAACCCTCTAAAGACACTACAGTAGTTAATGTATGTGGTCTAAAACAGATATACATTTTTACATATTTTACTGGATTAAAAAACGTCATGGTTCTTACCCAACACTGCATGGAATTGTCCTAAATTTGGCATGTTGACAAGATAGAGTAATTTGTCTATGTGTAACAGAGGTGAATCAGACCTCCCCACCCTGGGTTCGAACCCGGGCCTCCCACGCGAAGTCCAATATCTTAACCATCGCTCCAAAGGGATATCCCTATGGAACAAGGGAGATACTAGACTTTTGAGGCTTCAAGGCTGGGGCTGTGACTCTCTCCGCCACACTCACCCCCCTTTAGACCTCCTCCTATGGGGAAGCCCGATCCGGGTCACGGCACCATTGTAACGGAGGTGAATCGGACCTCCCCACCCAGGCTTCGAACCCGGGCCTCCCACGCGAAAGTCCAATATCTTAACCATCGCTCCAAAGGGGTATCTCTATGGAACAAGGGAGATACTAGACCTTTGAGGCTGCAAGGCTGGGGCTGCGACTCTCTCCGCCATGTATGCATATCATTTAATGACCGAAAGTATAAGGTCTCGGGTACAAGCGGCCGAAATGAGTTTTCTCAGAAGGGTGGCTGGTATCTCCCTTAGAGATAGGGTGAGAAGTTCAATCACCCGAGAGAGACTTGGAGTAGAACCGCTGCTCCTTCACTTGGAAAGGAGTCAGCTTAGGTGGTTCGGGCATCTAGTACGGATGCCCCCCGAGCGCCTTCCTAGGAAGGTCCTCGATGCACGTCCCACTGGGAGGAGACCCCGTGGCAGACCAAAGACCAGATGGAAGGATTATATCTCCAGATTGGCCTGGGAACGCCTCGGTATACTCCCAGAGGGAGTGGAGGAAGTTGCGCAGGATAAGGAAATCTGGAAGTCTCAGTTGGAACTGTTACCCCCGTGACCCGATTCCGGATAAGCGGTTGAAGATGGATGGATGGATGTCACGTATATTTGATATTGTTTGCAGATATCCAAGACTGTAGGCAAACTTAAAACCTGGCACTATTTTGAATTGAGGATGGGATGTGTGTATCAAGCACCTAAAGCATTCATATTAACAATTTGAAGAAAGAAAATGCCTATGTCCTCTGACCCAATTCCGCCTATTGAATTGTCTGCATTTTAGTTTGAGTATTGATGATCCATCACTAGCCATCTCCCTCAATGCCTCATGCAAAAATGAAACAGACAAATTGGACATTTGTCTCAGAAAAAATGTATAGTTATGACCTTATGTAAATCCGCCTATTGAATTGTCTGCATTTTAGCATTTATTTGAGTATTGATGATCCATAAATGTACATATTATGTCACTAGCCATCTCCCTTAATGCCTCATGCCAAAATGAAACAGACAATTTGGACATTTGTCTCAGAATAATGTATAGTTATGACCTTATGTAGATTTTACATTCTCTTTTTTGCATTTGCAAAGATTCACTATAGCAAACACTATGCCAGAATAAACATACATGTGTCAATATTTCAAGTGGGGAACATCAACATTTGTTTACTACACATCTTGAAGATTGTAAAAATGCAAATGTTAGAAGAAATATATCAATAGGGTGCATGGGGGAGGAGTTGTTGTGATCCAGTTTAGGCGAATTTTAACTTTTTTTGTGTTTATTTGGGTTTTAATGGACTAAACATGATGGAACCATGGCAAATCCTCATATCAATCAATTCATCTTGCAAAGACGAACATAAAATGGGGTGAATGGTTTCTGTCGGATGTATGGTACAGGAGCTATGTTGATTTAAAGTTATTCGTTTTCACAGCCAAAAATCCAGGACGGACACAACATATGGTTAAAAAAAACATATATGGGACAATAATTGGATCTGGGAACATCAAAATTCATTAACTAGACACCTTAAGGATTCTAAAAAGGTAGGTTAGAAAAATATATCTCTCGGGTGCGCGGGAGGCTTACCTTCCTACCAGACTAATACTACAGTAAGTATAATATAGACAAGAGCAATGTCCACCGCTAAGCCTACCTATGGCCAAACTCCTGATTAAGCCTTAAAGTCGACTGATGGACAAAGGACCTTTTTAGTCTGACCTTATTGTATTTTGGACCACCGTATCTACTTCCTGAAGGCAGCAACCTATATTCTCTATGCAACACAAGGCTACTATTAGAGGCAATATTTCTTGACAACCTTAGAATGCTATCATACGTAGTTGTATATAGCCTCTGAAGTGGTTGTCCAACTATCTTTGAACAAATATTCAGTTGTTGCAGCAGTTGTGACTTGCTGCAGACAAGCATCCATACCAGGTGGTACTACAGTACTGAAGAACACTCATAATGACAGAAGTGAAAAACATAAGAAGAATCTGTCTACTAGCACCAAATGATCTTAAACGGCGAAGGAAGTAGATTCTTTGCTTTGTTTTCTTACACACAGATTCAATCTTGTGTAATCCTTTTAGACTACGACGTGTTTTGACTGTACTCGTGCTGTTTTACATTTCTGTCTAACAAAATATTCAATCAATCAATGAAAAATCGTCACTGTCGGTCAGAAACCTCGTTCTCCAAGTTTCAAATGTGTATGTTTTGTTGTAAAATAAAGCCCTGCTTCATCATACAAGACTGTCGCACAAAACTATTGAAAATAGCAGATCTACAAGCACACAATGCCTCACGGTGCGAGGTGCTTTGTGCTTGTAGATCAGCTATTTTCACTTTTTCAATGATAAATACAAAACGAACAGTTTTGGACATGCGAGGTATTAAAGTAATACGTAAAGAATATATAAATACACCTCAAATGAATTCAGATGTTATTCCCTTCCTCTCAGTCTGTTTGTTTCTTTCTGTATCCTTGGAACTTGACGCCTCGGGGGTTGTCCCAACACCCTTGACAGGAGGTGCCATTTTTGGATGGTTAGTGTCTCGCTAACCCCAGGTCTGGTCCGCGCTCGGCCTTCGCTGGAGGTGTAAATTATGTCCCCAGTTGGCGGTCCACCCAGCAGGAGGGCTCCGTCTCACACCTCCCCAATTGGAGATGAGGCTGGACGTTTGTGGCTTTGTGCTGGGCAAATGCCTCCACAATCACTGGTGGACGGTAACATGGTACATTTTGTTGTTTTTGGTTGGAAACCTTGGATGTCCAAAACAGTTTGTTTTGTATTTATCATTTTAAAAATGATTTAAACTAGTGAAAATAGCAGATCTACAAGCACACAACACCTTGTGTTGTGCGCCTCACTAGTTCTGTGCGACAGTCTTGTATGATGAAACAGGGCTTTACGAAAGAACATACACATTTTAAACTTGGAGATACGATGTTTCTGCCCGACAATGATGATTTACTTGAGTACTTAAGTAATTCTTTTGAGTATCTATACTTTCCTGGGCTGTTTTTCTCCCGACGCATCAGCAATTGACTTGACATGTTTGTTTTAATTAACATTGTTTAAGTCATTGAACCTGCCTCCACCTAAAATAAATTGTCATATTGTCATGTAAATATAATTATGTAACAATGAACCACACTGCATCTAAAATACCTCAAATCAACAGTTTAACCAACTCATAAATGAGAATCTAATTCTAATGCCTCTCTCCATATTTCTCTCTGACTCTGAAGACAGCTCTGACTGAGTTGAATGTATGCAGCCTCGCATTGGCGAACTTTTTCCAGGACCCTTGACGAATTCCAAACCATTTCCAGGACAGGAAAGTGTTTGTTTTTTTCTCATTTCAAAATATTTCCAGGAACTTCATGACCGCCCACACGGAAAGGAAATATATGCACATATATGATATTATATGTGACATATATGAAACATATATGTTGCATATATGCCATATTCAGGGTAATATATGTTCATATATGTGGATATATAGGAACATATATGTGTCATATATGGCTTATATATATCAACATATATGCCATAGTCATGGTCATATATTTGCATATATGTCATACATAATGTCTCATATATAGCTCATATATGTCTGACCTTATGCATATATGTCATATATAATGCCTCATAAATAGCTCATATATGTCTGACTTTTTGCATATATGCCATACATAATGCCTACATCTCACTTTTATTTGCAAAATAATGTGCATATAAGTTTTATATAACACAATTTATCATGCATAGTACTTATTTTCTACTTAATGCAGGTCACCCCGGTTGCTGGGGGGCCGAGTTATGGCCTTTTTAGTGTGCTGCAGTGGCAGGGGTCCACCACTAGGTGGCGGTCTACGAATGGCTATTTCCGCGCCGCCGAGGCGGACGCGTGGATACCGGCCCCGGCTCTCCCGGTCGCTCCTAGGCCGAGTTACGGCATTTTATGTGAACTGCAGTGGAGGGGGTGCTCCACTAGGGGGTGCAATCACTTTTGGATCTGTTCTGGAGCAGCCGGAGTCGGTGGCCCCCCGGGAATTCCCCTTGAGCAGCCCTGTTGGGGTGGTCATTTGACATTTGGTCATTTTTGCACTTTTTGGCAGCTGGAACAGGGGGTCCCTGGAGCTCCGGGGGTCCTGGGAGGGGTGGAGGTTGTGGTTTGCCAGGCAAGGACTGTGTGTGCAAAGTTTGGCATGGGGCAACGGTGGCAGAGATATGAGTTGGGGAAAAGTGTGACGTGACGGACAGCCAGCATTTTCACGTGACGGGACCAACTACATCGGACTCAATGTCAAAAATCAAGTCAGAATAAGTGTATTTTATCTGAAAAAATATATAATTGATGCTGTGTGTTTTTTAATATAAAACTAATATAACATTCCTATGTAAAATAACATCCGGATTTATTAATATAATTATAGGCTATTAATTATATTATTAAAATTATTTATAGTATGTATTATAATTATAATAGTTGTAATAATTATTGTTATTATCATTATCAATCAATTTATTATCTAATATAATCTTTGCATAAGTGTTGTTCATCACATGAGAAACAATGCATTGTTGCATCAGCAGTTACAGGGTTAAGTTCCCAAACTTGGTTAGACCAGTGACATCACACAGTGCTTTGATGTGCCTGCAGAGTGAAACTGGATTGAACCGGTTTGTTTGAATTGCTTTCAGTGACTCACTGCCACTGCCAGTGAGTGTGAATGCAGGCTGAAGGCTTTCTCATGGACTAAATTCTCCTCTCCATCATCTCCTTTTGGTAGGTGAAATTTAAACAATACTTATACCACTGGATAATGTATGTTAAGAATGTTGTCTGTGGTGTTTTTGTCTGTGGTGTTTCCTGAAGGGCCCATGCTAACCAGTAGACAAATACAAAGCTAATGCTAACTGATGCTAAAGTTATTACAGTACATCCTAAAGGAACTGAATGTTCCAACTGTGTTGAATAGCTTATACTATGCCCTTTTGATAGAAGTGGCAGTTTTTTGTTTTGTGTTATCATAGGTGCTTTGCTGTGTACTGTAGTATGTGTGGCTATAAGCTAACATTAGTTAGCAATTGTTCCATGTTAGCAGCATGTGTTGTTTGTAGCTAGCTAGCTAATGTCAATTTGCTAGTTGTTCAATGGTAGCAGAGAGTGTACAAATGGAACCAAACAACCCCTAACAGGTTAATTTGGTTCCATTTGTACACTGTTAGAGTTAAGGGGAGACCTTGACATTTTAATCTGTTGTTGACTGTTAGCCCCCAAAATAATCACATTTGATCTGCATGGGGACCTCCCAAAATATTCACATTTTAACTGGGGACCCTCCACCCACCAAGCACTTGGACTGCAGTGAGCTTGTAGATCTGCTATTTTCACACTGGTTGCCTCTTTCTTATATCAGCTGACAATTTGGCCAATGTTTGACCAGTTTGTATTTAGTGTTGTTTACTTTTGATGTTAGATCTTATAGTGGAGCTGATGTTAACACCACTGACACCAGCCAGACAAAATGACACACATCTGACACTCAAAGGAGGCATGTGCTTGATCCATCATCATTTGTCAGGTCATTTCATTTAATTTCTGGAATCAAATTGGTTTAATTAATTGAATGTGTGTGTGTGTGTGAGTGTGAGTGTGAGTGTGTGTGTGTGTGTGTGTGTGTGTGTGTGTGTGTGTGTGTGTGTGTGTGTGCACACTGTAGGAAGAGTCCTTCAAGGTGTGTTAAAGAGGACTACGCAAATCACTGCCTTGTTTCCATACCTGGCCGATCCCTAGGGCACTTTGGGCTATGTAAGTACATAATACAAGTCTAACTTCCTTACTCCCCCTCCTGGAATTGCTCGAAAAGACAAGAGTGAGATTTCAACTAAATTTCAACACATTTTCTATATGCTGACCCCAACAAGTTGATCGCCACAGATGTCAGACCTGTTGACGTTGATTTTAGCAATTCTCCAGACAAGGGCATGTGTTTAGTTTTTTAAGGAGAAAAAATAAAACACGTTCTTGTTTTTTAGGAGCAGTATTACAATCCAGTAGATGGGAGTGGGTTTCTTGCATGGAGAGTGAAAACACTTCAAAACGAAGCCTCAGGGGGACAAAAGAAGAGAAGAAACACTCAGCCACTGACAGCTATGTGATTTTGATTATAGTTAGAATTTCACAAGTTAAATAATTTTTTAATGTGCATAGGCCTATAGTGCATTTTTGCTACTGTGGTGGGCATCGCAAGGGGGTCCAGTAAAAAGACAAGTGGCCCTCTGGTAAGGTAAGGGGTAAAAACTGTCTTAACGTTTTTGAGAAACTAAACCCAACATCACATTGTAGCAAATCGCGTGGGTGCCCACTAGGCCACTTGTTCCCAAGCAGTGGGTCGGGATCCATATGTGGGTCGCAGACACATTTTTTAACGTCCCTTATATTTGTATAAAAAAGTAGTTAGTGAAAATGGCCTAAACTAGTGAAAACAGCAGATCTACAAGCTCACAATGCGTCGCACCGCATTGTGAGCTTGTAGATCTGCTGTTTTCACTAGCTTGGGTCCTGGGCATAATTTCTCTTGAGCTAATAGTTTGGGAACCACTGCTCCAAGCCATGGCCCATTGGTCAGAACTAGTCCCAAGTCCCAACATACCTTTCTCCTAACCCCTACAAGTACATACCTTTCTCCTAACCCCAACAAGTTGATCGTCACAGATATCAGACCTGTTGACCTTGATTTTAGCAATTCTCCAGACAAGGGCATGTGTTTAGTTTTTTAAGGGGAAAAAATAAAACACGTTCTTGTTTTTTAGGAGCAGTATTACAATCCAGTAGATGGGAGTGGGTTTCTTCAGCTAATGACAGAAACCCAGTGTCTTGAGGGCATCGCACTGATGATGGTCAAGGAGAAGATGAAACAGACCTTCACCCATCGCCAAACAATGGTTCATGACCCAGTGAAGTCCTCTGAAATATTCACCACCTTTACACGATTTCTTGACATTGCAGCTGGTATGTCGCTCTTTAACTGTCTTGCCTTAAAGTCAAACAGAAATGAAAAATGACTTTAAACAGATCACATCCCTGGTCATAGGGTGAACCCATTAAAATGTATGCCATGTTGTCTGTATTCCATCCTGTCTGCAGATACAGGATTTCAGTCTGATGTTTGGTGATGACATCGCTGCAGAAGTGGCCTACTTACTCACTACATGCAGTAAGTCCTTGAACAAAGCTGTGGACTCGCCCAGACAGGCGACCATGTAGATCTGCTTCATAATGCTGAATCCACAACAGAAGAACTGGAAAATGGTACGCTGGAATTAAAGGAATAATACTAATGGAAGAGGGGATGGTTTTGAAACCAAAATGTAAACTGATTTTAGTAAAAATGTCTTTGTTTCCCCCCACCCTTGTATTTTCAGGATGGGACAGTGAGATGTCCTCCATCTTGCCTTATCCACCACATGCCACCCTCACCTCAAGGCCGCAACGAGACCAGGAAAGCTCTCAGCCCGACAAGCCATTGACCACCTTTTGAAGTTTATCTAGGTAAGGTTACAGTTCAATTAAAGTTTTTAAGATGGCTCACTGTACTGTCCCTAATATTCACCCTTAAAACTATACTTTTCTGAAATTATGCGATGACCATGCTCATCTGTAATCAGCGACTGATATGTGTCTGCTTCTAAATCTAAATACTGAATGAAGAAATTCAAAAACTGTCCTGGGTGTTCCCAAAAGCCTGATTAGATGCTAAAATGACAAAAAGTAATTTTGAAATTGAAATATCTCTTTAAGTTACTCTAGACCCCCGGGTGTGTTGTTATAAATATCCCCTACCCTGGCTGGGTCACCCACCATTCACAAAAAATTAAGCATAGTGTTGCAGTTGTCAATTCTGTCAGCTCATTTCTTTGTCTCACTTGAAACTTTACATTTTCTGTTTACTGGAGAGATGGGGAGAGAAGGTTGCCGTTGAACATGACAATCCCTGCTACTGAGAAAATAAATATTCCATAGCAATGGCATAGCAATGACTGTTATCAGAATATAGCGCTATTTAACACTTATTTGTACTCAACCTTTGAATATGTTGGGATTGTCATAATATTTTTTCCTCTTCATTCCAGGCATTGAACACCTGCAAGCTCTACAGGGACTTGTTGAGATGGTTGGGGACATGGAGATGGCAGATCCAATGTGAAAAGTTTAGGTGTTGGCCATTGAGGTGCAAGAGCTATATCCAGGTATGTACAAATGTATAATGGATTTTACATTTTTGATGGTACGATTATAGTCCAGGTAAAAATTTGGGAGGTAGACGAACATGTTCAATATACATTTCACACTACAGTGAGAAGATTAACTATCTTAACTATATCCCATACTACGCTTTGTGATCTGATAGAGCAAGAAAGTTAAGTTTCCTTTAGGCCTGCTTTACACTGGCAGTCAAATCCAGCCTAAATCAGATCTGAGTCACATTCAGATTGGAATCCGATTGGCTTAAATGGTCACATGGAACCAATCAGATTCCAACCCGGATGTGACACAGATCTGATTCAGGCTGGGTTTGGCTGCCAGTGTAAACCAGGCCTAATTAGATCACACAATGGTCTGTTTCCATGGTCCACTTGAAGAGCAGAAACTTTGTGAAATGTGTTAATCATGGAATCTTTGTTCACTGGCTGTGGACTCTGTGTTCTCGTTGGAACAGGTAGCCATTCACCACAGTGCTAAGAAGGACTGCAGTCGCCTGTTCCACCAGCTGTTTGACAAATTCTTCACGACTGAAACTGGAAGGATGCAGTTGTCACAGGGAGGCATGGTGTTGTTCCAGAGCTCGAGGGCAAACATATGCTGGACCCCACCAAAGTGGAAAAGATTCAAAGTAAGTTTATCTTACACTTACACGTTTTGTAAAGTATATTCAGATATACAGTATGATGTCACCATTGCATTGGTTATGTGGGAAATAATGTGTCTGACACATTGTGCAGTAGTTAGTAAAGAAATGCGCTGCCCAGCTTCAACATGATGTTGCAGTGGTGAGAGTCTCTCCCAGTCTAGTCAAATACTTTTTAATGTAATATTGTAACATCCACCACTGACTGAGCAAAGGACCGAACATGGGGAAAACTAGCCCCATATAGAACCTCACTCTCCGCTGCATACCGTTGTGCTCCTCGAGATGAGGTCCTAAGCGGATATCCCTGGGCTGCAGTAGAATGCCTCCATAGGTTCTATCCAAAAAGTAAAGGTAGTATGATTTTCCATCCCGCGGTGCATAACAGTATGCAGCAGAGGTTCTATATGGGCTAGGGGAAAACATGTTTAATGTGCTATTATAGCTAATTTCATCTTCTCTGTCTCCAATCTTACGGTATAGCACCGGAGCTGGATGGAAGGCAGTATCGGTGGAAACATCAAGACTGGTTGGACAACGCTGAGGTGATTCACAGCAAGGGGAAGAGCAGGCTGTTCTTCCTGAGAAGACTGCGATCGTTTTGCCACCAAACATTTTTATTAATGTGGAATAACGTGCTGGGGAGGAACAACTGAGCGAGTGACACCTTCAACTCAACAGACTGGTGAGGAAGGCGGGCTCCGTTGTTGGGTTCTCCTTGTAGGGGGTGGAGGATTAATTGGCCAGGATGCAAATGGCTAGGACGCTGGATATCCTCCCACCCCCTCCACCTTCCTTGGATAGACAGAGGATCCGATAGATTCATCTACCCAGGACGGAGATGTGAGAGACTGGGAAAGTCCTTTGTGAATGTTATACAATGAGAGACACAGCGGTTGGACAACTGTAACTTAACTGGAATAATTGTTACTGACTGTTCCTGTGCGGCTTTGCTGGGAGTCCAGCCCATGTCACCATGTCACTTCTACTTTTTTGCACTGACCAATGGACATTTTGCATTCTCTGTAAGTATGTGCCTGTATGTTAATTACTGCCCACACACACACACACACACACACACACACACACACACACACACACACACACACACACACACACACACACACACACACACACAATGTGTGGCCATTAATGTGCCAGGCTACAGCAGTCAATATGTCGTCAGTTCAGTTTTCAAATGGAACATACAGTATCAGTGTCAGTTGAGTTCTGCTTGTATGTGAATAAATGCTAATAATGACTTCAAGATTGTGTGTTTTATTTTGTATTCCTGTAGGTATATATAGAGAGTATGGTATGTGTATAATTTAACACATATATGTACATATATGTTGTGCATATATGTGCATATATTCTACATGTATATGTGTACATACCAGTCAAAGGTTTGGACACAGCTTCTCAAACACACATTGAATAGAAGCTGTGTCCAAACCTTTGACTGGTAGGCTATGTGCATATATCTTGCGACCATATATAAACATGTGTGCATATATACATATATGTACATATATGTCTATATGCACACATATATGACATATATGACATATAGGCGGCCATTTTTTTATATGTGGCATATATGTTAGACATATATGCATGCATATATTAAAAACATATATGTTCATATATTTTTCTTCCGTGTGGGCGTGGGGAGTGGGGACCCTGAATAAAGCATAATAGGCTACTGTAATTATTATCAACTATTATCATGCAATACCTCATTATCACACAGTGTTATATGATGTCATCTGAAGTAGATGCAACAAGGTAGTCCCAATGGACTCCCAACATCTTTAGTGAAACATCTGTAAGCATCCATGTTTGGTGTTAAGAGGCTCCTACTCCACCCACCATCACTGGTCACACACCAGTGGAACAAGTACATTACACACCCTATTAGTTCAGTTCTGGAGACGGTGGCTACGCCAGACTTACCCCAATCCCAACACACACAAGCACACGCTTAGCGCTGGGAAAAGTACTCGTTTTACTTTAGTAAAAAAAAGTAATACTGCAATTTAGTAATTGCAAACTGTTACAAGTTTATAAAAACATCTAAATGTACTTGATTAAAAGTACAAAAGTATTGATACAAAATGTACCTAAAGTACCAATAGTACAAAGTAGTCATTGTGCAGAATGTCACATTTCTTGAAAATAGCAGATCCACAAGCTCACAATGCATCACATCGCAACACATTGAAAAAGTGTCTATTTTCAAATGGAGAATATGTAGGCTATATTGGGATAGTGGTTAGTGGTCCTGTTAGATAGATTTGGGCTTAATATTGATGCCATCAGGGAACTTCATATATTAGCATAAAAGGGATTATGTTAGCGTGGTTCCCCTGACATCACAGTGAAGTATAAAATACGGCTAGCATGATCAAGAACACAAGGTAGTAAAAGGCACAAAGCATTATAATTTACCAGCTATTTCTGTTATAGTTTCCCCTTCTAAAATGACGTCAGCACCAGGAAGTTGCTGAGAAATTTGCTGAGTGGGCGCCTGGGCGGGCTGTGAATAGGGCTAATATTGAATCCGAAAAGTACAGCGTTTCTTTTCCAGGGAAGTCAGTCTAGCATTTGTCCTTGATTTCTCTGATATCTTTGTTTAATGGAGTATAGTGCCTTTGAGAATGTTATTTTTTGTTGATACACACATTTTAGGCTACAAGTCTGGAAAGGTGTATGAAATGAGTGCAGATAACACGTTTAGTGCATAAGGTGTATGACTTCACTATTGGCTTATAAATAACACTGTGTGTCAAGTAAGTAACATAAAATGATTACTTGACCAATTAAACCACACAGGCTGTACATTTAACAATTACATTGTCTTGTGTCTTAAGCTAAATAAAACGGCCTAGGTAGTAGACACAACTTTGGGTGGCAACAGCTCGATTCAATAACATTATAGGCATTTACCTGGCAGAAGATCAGATATGGGGATGAAAAACAGGTAAAGTGATTTGTCACCTTTCAGGTATTGTTGCTGGAGGCTGAATCTTTCCAGCCTAAATAATGCAAATCCTTTTTACATGTTCCACCCTATTCACACAATGCTGCTGGGGGCTTTATGCTCCCTACTTATCACAATGAAAGGAATACATGCAAATTGGTAGGGCCAACCCTTGTCACCTGTCCTTTAACAATGGGACACCCTTCCTCCAAAACAATTACAAACTGTGTCTTCTAAACTGATTAGATACAACCAGTAATAATACATTAATGTGTGTAAACTGGCACTGATGTATTGAATGGGGGTGTAAAATATATGATTTGCTAAAACAAGTGTTAGATAACTATATTTCTACCACTTTTTCTAGTCACATGTTCAAATACTGGATTCTGATTGGCTAAATTCCGGAGGTTATGGCAGAACAACCGCCGCAGTTGTGTGAGGACGAGATCAATGCGCCTCAGTGTACATCCGGGGACTTCAGGAGGTAGTCGGAACACCTTTCCCCCAACCAACATATGACGGTCGTAGCGGTCCTATGTTTACTAACGTGCGTACGACGTCGCCGATTTATTTGGATCCAATGCAATCCGCCAACTTTAAAGCCCCTTTTCTCTGAACCTATGCCTTTCTGGAAGCGAACAGCCTCTATTTACGGCCGGAACGGTCCTTCTAACTGACGTTAGCTTAGCTGTATGCTAGACATCTTTCTCTGCATGGAGTTGGCGTCATCTGGTGGTGAGTAGAAGATGTTGTTTGTGGAACTATTTGCTGTCGTCGCGGAAGTTTTATAGGCAATAATGATTGTAACTTAATATCCTTGCAAGTTACAACTATGTGTTTTCTTTCATGTACACCCCCTCACACAGGACATTATCAGAGCATAATGTCCTCTCACTCGGGGTAAATTGCTTACTTCGAGCGTAATGTGTTTGTTCATTAACTGGGATCTCGGTTTCTCTAGCACTTTAGTAAAATTCCTTTTCAGGTCAGGATAGTATTCATCCAATCATCAGACAACTCATGCAGGATTCAGGACAAACAAGCAACAAATATAAAATAGGAAACTTAACAAACCAATTTGTAACTGTCTGGAACAATATAACACTGATGCAGATACATGGATTCTCTCTCTCCCTATTCCTTTCCCACCTGAACCTGAAGCTATAGGCTATGTTATGTTTATATAATATAATTGAGCTGTGGAGACCCCTGTTAATAAACAAGCATTGTATCAATGGTTATCTTTTAACAAGCATGTTAAAAGTTCAAGTCCTTCATTATTGTAATTACAATTTAAACATAACACTGATTTACGTGGAATGATGGACTAGGTTAAGTTTGAACAAATTGTTGGTGAGCTATGTTAATGTTCATGTCAGCCCAGTGCCATTGGGAGCATCTTAGCTCCCCCCACTCCTTTACTGTGCCCTGATTGGTTGAATTAAATGTGTGAATGACGCTCCTCAGTATAAGTAGGCTACCATAAGGTTTGTTGTAGTCTATGTTGTGCTTTCAGAAAATTCAGACAAGACACAGAACTACACCCTCTGTCCAATTTCCAAGGATTTTACTTTGAGGAACAATAGAACAAGAAGGTAAGAGGTTGCACACTGCAATTTTGAGACTTTTCACTTTACCATAGTCAAAGAGTGAGCCTATGTAGGCTATAATTGTTTACTAAACTTGAACAAGACATAATGTGGAAATGTATGTTATTTAACATAACATACAATAGTATACAAGCTGTGCAACCTTTATCATTATCAACAAACCCTTAAGGAGGAATATTGTGCACCAGGTTTGTAATGTTGGTGTTATGGTATAACCAGTACAATGTGTTATCTATTATTGTGTGTGTTTAGTCCATGTGAACCATATTACCAAAAAAATAACATATTTACAAGCTCCAAACATGTTGTATGCTTGCAGATCAGTCCTGTTTGATCAAATCGATTTATTGGTGATAAACAGAGAAGGCCAAGTAACCGGGGAACAGCAGTCAATGAAATGTATAGGATGTGGCTTAGTTTGTGTGGCCAACAACATTCATCTTGTTTTACTTACATAATAAGAAACCAAATGTAGCAGAGCAACTGAAACGAGTCTGCCTCTGAAATATATTATTTGATTTTTAAACATTTTTTTTTAATCTTAGGTGGTGACAACACCAGGTGTTGTGGAGTTGACAACAAAGCCATCAACTATCATGGATGTGAAACTGGTTATAAAGGAGAAGGGTCTTCATATGTCGTGCACAAGAAATACCACAGGTGAGAGTGATGTTCATAATACTTCACTACTGCATGTTTTCATAAAAAGTGCAGAATGGAGCAGTGCATAACTATGGGTAACTCATATATTGCCCGTCCTTAGTTGCTGCTGAACTTATTGTGTAAATGGGAGGTGAATGATCAAAAATTGTTACTCCTATACTCACACTAATCACCCTAAACTGATACTTAACCATCAACATAATTTTCCTCCACCTAGACTGTCTCCCTGTGTTTAAAGAGGAGTCTTCACCTGAACAGAAGGAGGGGGTTCCCAGACTGATCAAGAATGAACCAGAATATCCACATATTAAAGAGGAACAGGATGAGCTGATCCAAACACATCCACAGATTAAAGAGGAACAGGATGAGCTGATCCAAACACATCCACATATTAAAGAGGAACAGGATGAGCTGATCCAAACACATCCACATATTAAAGAGGAACAGGATGAGCTGATCCAAACACATCCACATATTAAAGAGGAACAGGATGAGCTGATCCAAACACATCCACATATTAAAGAGGAACAGGATGAGCTGATCCAAACACATCCACATATTAAAGAGGAACAGGATGAGCTGATCCAAACACATCCACATATTAAAGAGGAACAGGATGAGCTGATCCAAACACATCCACATATTAAAGAGGAACAGGATGAGCTGATCCAAACACATCCACATATTAAAGAGGAACAGGATGAGCTGATCCAAACACATCCACATATTAAAGGGGAACAGGAGGAGATATGCCAAACACAACATGATGTCCTATTAGAGGCTGATGGGACAATGTTGACATTACTAACAGTGAAAAGTGAACATGTTGAAAATGCAGAATCAGACCCTCCAGCCAGCACCTCACCTGCACACAAACAACTACAAGCTGGTGCAGAGGACTGTCAAATACCTAAACCAACTAGAGATGCTCAACTCCTCTCTTCACACTGTTCTGAATCTGATACTGATGACAGTGATGAGTGGGAGGAGACCAACGAAGCCCGGACAGATTTAAACACACTGCGATCACACAAGACACAACGTGTGGAAGAGCAAAGATGGTCAATGAGCACCACAATGACCCATGGTGTGAAATCATCAAAGCAAATTCCATCCACAAAGACTCATATATGTACACTTTGTGGGAACAGCTTTGGTAAAACAAATATTCTGAAGCGGCACATGCTGATTCATACAGGGGAAAGGCCCTTTAGCTGTACAGTTTGTGGGAACAGCTTTAGTCGAAAAGGTAATCTGAAGCAGCACATGAAGATTCATACAGGGGAAAAACCCTTCAGCTGTACAGATTGTGGGAACAGCTTTAGTCAAAGTACCAATCTGAAGAACCACATGAGGATTCACACAGGGGAAAAACCATTCAGATGTACAGTTTGTGGCAGTAGCTTTAATCGCAGTGACATTCTGAAGGACCACATGATGATTCATACAGGGGTAAAGCCCTTCAGCTGTACAGATTGTGGGAACAGCTTTAGTCAAATTTGCCATCTCAAGCAGCACATGGGAATTCATACAGGGGAAAAACCCTTCAGCTGTACAGTTTGTGACAGTAACTTTAGTTACAGTAACACTCTGAAGGACCACATGAGGATTCATACAGGAGAAAAGCCATTCAGCTGTACAGTTTGTGACAGTAACTTTAGTCACAGTACCACTCTGAAAAACCACATGAAGATTCATACAGGGGAAAACCCCTTTGGCTGTACAGTTTGTAAACGTAGCTTTAGTCGGAGTGCCACTCTGAAGAACCACATGAGGATCCATGCAGGGAAAAACCCTTCAGCTGTGCAGAATCTGGCAAAAGTTTCAGTCGAAACGTTCATCTGAAGCAGCACATGAGGATTCATACAGGGGGAAAGGCTGTAGGGGAGCGTGGGGTAATGTGAGACACTGGGTAAAGTGTATCTAGGCAATGGAACACATTTGTGGTCATGCAACCATTATATTTTCCCCCACAAAAATATGTTTTTTTTGCACGTAAAAGTAGAGTATCTTGCTGTCCACTTATTCAGCTGTGTCCACTTATTCAGCTGTTGTGTCAAAGCAAATTGATTCAGGTAGAAAAACGTATATCACACATGTCGATGAACTACCAACATGCTAGCAGAAGATACCCTAGAGATGTCCCTTTTTCCCCAAAATGTGGCTGTAGGGTAAAGTGAGACAAATGCTTTGGGGTAAAGTGACCTGACATATGATAATTTCCATTGTTAGGAAACATCCAGAATTAATGGGAAATGTGTAAATTTGTACTGATATATCTTTTAGCTTGCCTAGAGGGGAGCAATTAAAACGTGTCTCACTTTACACCACTCTTCCCTACAGTTTGTGGCAACAGCTTTCAGTCAAAAGCACACAAGCACATTAAAATTCATACATTGGAAAGCCCTTTAACAGTATAGATTGTGGCAACAGCTTTAGTCAAAAAAGGGTTAATTCTAAACTAAACTCAGACCACTTTTTATGATGTAACAAACCAAAGAAATGTATACACTGTTGCAGTGTTTTATAGTATGTATTAAGTGAAAGTGTAATTATGTAAAATTTATCATTTTTTTAATAAAAGCTTGGCCTCAGGAGACATTCATTGCATTTTTATTTTATTTATTTTTTTGCAATGAACTATAATTAGCCTGTGTTCTTTGCTCACATCTTTATTCTTAGTAAACATATTTTTAAATGGCAACCTTTTTGCAACAATAGTTCATATTTTAGATTGTAATTAGAGAAAAGAAAAAAACTATTAAAACTTTTCAATTACTTCTTTCTGTCGTTTTAGCGATTTTAATGACATTTGATTTCAGTGGTTGGGGGGCATGCGGGCAAGTGGCTAAATGTGTATTTTTAGATACAATAAGCCCATTCCCAAGATGCACCACAATATCTCATGGGCAGATGTGATTTATGGGGGCTAGTAGTGTTACTGTAAATAGTAATAAAGAAATTGCCGGCTTATTGTGTCTAAAAAGACACATTTAGGCACTTGCATGCATGCCCCCATGCACTGAAAACAAAAAAATCACTAAAACAATAGAAAGAAGTAAATGAAAACATTTTAACCCTTATATTTTCTTTTTCTCTAATTACAATCTAAAAAATGATCCCTTGTTGTAAAAAAAACAAAGTTGTCCTTTAAGAAGTGTTTTTGAATGAATGTCTCAGTTCAACTGAGCTTCTGCACCAGTGATGAATTTACAATGGGTTTGCAGTATATACTATAGGAAGGATAGCATCACTGATTAGATACATAATAGTTTCAAACCCTACAACCAGAAATAATAAATGAATGTGTGTAAACTGGCACTGATGTATTAAATGGGTGTGTAAAATATATGATTTGCTAATGGGACGGATAATTAAAGGAGTTCTGTGTAAACAATGTTGTCGGTATCCACAATGTCGTCCTTATCCACAATGAAAACCTTGACAGCGCTGGCTTTCTTTCCATGTCGTATAGAGTTGGCCGTGAGCGAACACTGGCTGAGGTTAGTAGATGCCAACTCTATCATTTCCTTGGCCCTGACCTTCCCTAAATCTTTTCCTGCCTAAATAATGCAAATTAGTCCTAATCCTATCTATACATGTTCCACCCTATTCACACAATGCTGTTGGGGGCTTTATGCTCCCTACTCATCATAATGAAAGGAACACATGCAAATTGGTTGGCCCAGCCCTTGTCACCTGTACATTAACAATGGGACACCCTTCCTCCAAAACATTCCACGATATTCACAAAATGTCTTCTAAACTGATTAGATATAGAGTTTGAAACCCTAGCCAGCGATAAATGAATCGGGGTTCAAGGTTCGACAAGCGATTATATTTTGTCCTGGACCGTTCTCTTCTTTGACAGATTGTTCATGTGCCTGGTTATTTTGTGGAAAGAAGCTTTTTTTGCAGTCTGTTGCTATAGCTTTGAGACTGCCTAGTCGTTTTCCATGTGGCAACATCTTGGACAGACTGTGGTTTGGATGGTGTAGATCTTTGATGATTCCCTGGGCTTTTTTTTTTACACATATGTAAACTGGAACTGATGTCTTGAATGGGGGTGTAAAATATATGATTTGCTAAAACAAGTGTTAGATAGCTCTATAATTCAAGCGTAATCACTGACATACAGTGTTATGTATTTGTTCATTAACTGGGATCTCTGTTTCTACAGGACTTTAGTGAAATTCATTTTCAGGTCTGGATAGTTTTCATCCAATCAACAGACAGAACTCATTCAGGATAAACAAGCAACAAATATAAAATATGAAATTTAACAAAACAATTGGTAACTGTCTGGAACAATATAACACTGATGCTGATAAATGGATTCTCTCTCTCCCTATTCCTTTCCCACCTGAAGCTATATTTTATGTTTATATAATATAATTAAGCTGTGGAGACCCATGTTACCAAACAAGCATTGTATCAATGATTATCTTTTAACAAGCATGTTTTATAACAGTCTGTTCAACGTGCTTCATTATTGTATTTACAATTTAAATGTAACACTGATTTACGCTGAACAATGTTGATGATAGTTTTTCAGATTGTGTGAACTGAAATGCAGGACATGTACTTTGACAGCTTTCTGTTACTGTGTTACTCGTGTCTTTCGGCAGAAGGAGCGAATAGTCCAAACACAACATATGTGTATTTCTAAAAAAATAAAACAAATACATTTGCTAAATTGTTATATGGGGTAGGGTTGAAAAACGAACGAAATAAGAAATGTCCCCAGATTTATGTTGAGAATTCTTAGACATGAAACATAATGTAATCAAATATTTGTAAGTAATCATGCAAGGTAAGTTATTAAATAACCTGACTGTGCTGAAGTGCAAGAGGTGTACTTTGATTATTATTTTTCTGTTATAGGCTGGGTTTGAACACAACACGTGTATTTAAAAAAAATACAACAAACAACAAAGAAATCTGCTAAATTGTTATATAGCCTAGGTTAAGTTTGAAAACGTTGTTGGTGAGCTATGTTAATATGTTCATGTCAGCCCAGTGCCATTGGGATCATCTTAGCTCCCCCCACTCCTTTACTGTGCCCTGATTGGTTGAATGAAATGTGTGAAAGACACTCCTCAGGTATAAGTAGGCTACATATGTACAGTATATTTTGTAATAATAATCAAAATCTACAAAGTAAATAATTGTAGTGGAGTAAAAAAAAAGTACAATATTTGCCTCTGAGATGTAGTGGAGTAAAGTACTGAAAATTGGAAATACTCCAGTAAAGTAAAAAAAATACCTCAAAATTGTACATAAGTACAGTACTTGAGTAAATGAACTTGGTTACTTTACACCACTGCACACACTCAGCCCACAGGGCCTGAGGACAGAGCAGCTGCCAGCCGCTGTTAAGGTCAAATAAACAGAACACACTCTAGTCTGGTGCAACCGTTCTAAAGGTTCGAAAACAGCAGATCTAGAAGCTCGGAACATGTTGCGCTGCACTGCGTTGTAACCCTTTAAATTGGCTAATCACAGTGCACGACAACCGTGTGTAACAAAGTATAAATCAGGCGTAACTCCTCTTATTTGCTGGTGTAGTATTCAGCTAGTAACCAGTAAGACTCCCTAATCGGGAGGTAAGCGACCGCCACGTCACATACAAAAACTTTAGAAGGCAATCATAGCCAATCAGGAGGGAATATGGGAAATGGGACAGATCCATGTTGATGACATGACTTTAGAGATACTGTGTACCGCTTTGCGTAATTTTCGGCCAAAATCTGTAGGAGCAGAGTCCAAAATGTGTTTTGCAAAAATCGGCCTGATGGTGGCACTAGAGGAGGGCCATGTGAGAAATCAGGGGCGGAGGTTGTGATTTGCCATCCAAGGAGTGTGTGTGCAAAGTTTGGCATTGATAGGGCCAACGGTGGCGGAGATAAGAGTAGGGCAAAAGTGTGACGTGACGTGACGTGACGTGACGTGACGTGACGTGACTGACAGACTGACTGACAGCCGGTGGAGGTTTTGATAGTAACTGCGACCTGACGGTCGCAACAAGCACTCCCAGCACTCCCATTCACTCCACCTGGACATTAGTGAGGAGCCACAGTTGCCTTGGTTTGACCCATTGTACTGTAATCACATTGACTTACTCTTCCACTTGGTTCTGTGGATCCATTGTGTCCAATTCAGGAAGTGCTTTCATGTGAAAGGGCTGTTTACATTGCTCACGTCACTCCCAATAGAGCTCTTCCTCTTCCTCTGCAATTATCTGCTGCTCTGCCTTTTGTTTCCCCGTTTAATTCCTCCATTCATTTGAATCAGCCTCCGCCTGTTGCTCCCAGTCAAGTCTTTATGGGAGCAAATGAATGGATTGTGGGTTTTAATTAGAATACAACAGAACACGGATGAGGTTAACCACCATTAGTCCCTTTCTCTGCGTTGCTCTCCCTCTGTTCTCTCTCTCTGTGTATGTTCAGTACATGCACGTGTCGTGCACACATAGACATCAAAGGGGGCTTGAGCCCCTGCCCTTTTACCCATATGTAAAAAGTGCCCTACACCATGAATGCAGTTATTACTATGGTGAAAGGAATGCAAATGCCCTCTTTCCATGCCATACCTGAAGGCAGCATTCAAGAGAATTATTGCCTTGTCCAAGCTCTCCTGAACTTGAATGAAGCATCTTATGTTGAAAGAATTGCCCCCTCTGTGCAGAAATCCGTATGCCACATCTCTAGTATTGACTTGATTATGCTTAGTTCAGTGTGGTATCAAGCACCGAAAATAGCAGACCTCCAAGCTCACCACGCGTTGTGAGCTTGGAGGTCTGCTATTTTCAATATTTTCACCAAAGGCCCTATTCGAAATGTCAGCCCCTGCCTCTCTAACTAACATTCTCTGCACGTCCCTGGTTCAGTATGTCGTTCTCTCTCCAGCTCCAACTACTAACACGCAGACAGGCCGAAGTAATTTCTTGTTGATTTGCATAACCGGCTGTTCTGGAGGAAAGGAACGGCTTTCTCAAATGAATACTTCCTGGAGTCTGGAGTTTGTAACATGGATAATTTGGAATTACACTGTGTTCTGTTTCACGGCTGTCACATGAATACTTTATAATCTTCCCCCTAATTTAGATTTTAAATCAAATAACATGGAGTTTTTTTTAATTATCTTCATGGATCCAATACCTCAAGCAATTTTCTCAGTTGTCCTCTACCATTAATGTCCATTGCAAACATGAAAAACCACCAAAACTGGAGTAGGCCTAATGAATTCTTTCCTGAATGCCAGCAATGTGTTTGTCTGTTTTGATCTAATAGTCTTACCACCAGATGCCAAAAGGAGTTCAGTTTAGGCCAAGGGTCTTCAACAGGGGGTCTGGGACCTCCAGGGGGTCCTCAGAGTTACTGTAGGGGGTCCTCCAAATCTTTGTGTGATAGAAACTTTTTTCCTCCTTTTTTATATTAATCACGTGAACCCTAGTGTCCACATTCTGAGAACTTTAGCCAAAAATAGCAGATCTACAAGCTCACAACACATCGCAATTTATGCGAGGCGTTGTGAGCATGTAGACCGGCTATTTTCGGCAAAGAGGTTTGGTGTAGAGGGGAAAAAGAGCAGACTAAGTACAGAGTGAAAGTGCAAGTTTATTAAGTATTGACAGTTCAAGTGGTTAAATATCTGAAAACGCCAATTTACATGTATCCAAAATACACTGATGATTGTGCTGTCAAACGATGAAACTTTGTGGAATCTATGAACAGGTTGTGGGGGTCCCTGCTTTATCTCTGTCTCAAACGAAGGGGTCCTTGGCCTGAAAACGTTTAAGACCCCTGGTGTGTGTGTTTAGATATTTCATGACAGCATGAGATAGATTAATAGAACCTTTGTTGAGAGTGTGAACTTGACTCCAGTCAGTGGTTATGTGATATGCCGTTTTAACTGTAACTGTATCAAACTGGAGTCACTTTGCTTATTGATTCATGTGTCATTATTAAGAGGGTGTCTTAACCACATGCACCCTATTGTCCCTATTCTGGGCATGTAATGGGAAAACATTCTGCAGAAACAGCACTTCTACAAGCTCATAACGTGCTGCTTTCCGACAAGTTGTGGCTTGTGGATCTGCTATTTTCGGAAAAGTGATTCGATGTAGAGCGGGATAAAAGGAGGGGGTGAGGTACGGTCCACAGGCCGACATCGGTTATCGAAGTATATACTGTAGACCAGGGGTCTTCAAAGTGGGTGACGGGGCACCCTGGGGTGCTGTGACTGCAGTCCGGGGGTGCCACAAGATAATTCGATATTTAATATTTGGAATTTCGTCTGGAATTTAAGTCTGGACACTTAAAAAATATATTTAGTATAATTTTAAACTTGAAGTACAAAGTTATTTTTAGTCAGTTCTAACCTAAGTGGCTATTATCTCAATGTTTTCCTCCCAACATAATCTCTCAAATATGCTATAAATATGAGATGCTGAGAGTTATAAACATAATGTAGGGGTGCCTCAGGTGAAATAAATATTTATAGGAGCCAAGAAAGTTTGGGAACCCCTGCTGTAGACTGTTCAGTATATACTTCGATAACACATACACACAAACTGTAAATGTACAGTTTAAAACCTATTTAGGCCTAAAATTATTGGATGCTTTAACTATTAAAAAATAGCAGATATACAAGCTCACAGCACGGCACAGAGTGCCGCGCTGCGACCTTGTATATCTGCTATTTTCGAAAAAGTCGTGAAAATGTGTGCAAATCTTTATGTATTTTCAAAGCAAACGTTTGTAACTCAAATTTTGCTTCTGGGGGGTCCCTGGAATTAGATATTTTGAGATGGGGGTCTGTGGCCAAATAAATATCATTTTGGGGGTCCTTCACATGAAAAGGTTTGAGAACCACTGACGTAGAACCACTGAGCTCCAGTTAAGTGAAAAGGACCTTTTCTTTAACGATGGCTGGCCAGATTGCTGACATAGAAACATAGGTTTTTCAAAAAATCTTAGAAGGATTCAAAAGACACTTATAGAATCTGGTCAAAATTCAAATTTTCAAGATTTTTCAAAAATAGCAGATCTACAAGATCGCAGCGCGGCACTCGGTGCCCCGCTGTGAGCTTGTATATCTGCTATTTTTCAATAGTTAAAGCATAAAATAATAATACACAAAATGTGTACCCGTTCTAAATGGGTTAAGTGTGCTCTCTCTCTCAGACCAGTAGTTTTGTCTTTCAACAGCTTGTCAGGCTAACCCTTATGTGTCCTGGAGGGAGAATGCTGACGGATGCATCGTGAGATAAGATCAATAATATTAGGGTGTCTCAGTAAGCGTGTGTTGTTTTGTGGTTCTGTGGGTGGCCTGCTCGCGTCTGGGCTCGGGACGGAGGTGCCACGGTGTCTGGGGCTCTGCAGTGGTGGGAAAAGTACTCAAATGTTTTACTTAAATGGGTACTGTCACCTAAACGGGTACTGTCACTTTAAAAAGACATCTTAAAATATGAGTTAATATTTTTTATGATGTCATTGTGGGAATGCGCAATTATAAGCCAATCAAATTAATTGTCTGTATAGCCTGACTGTATGACTACTTACTGTACTGGTTTGCTGTTGTTGGGGGGCGAGGGGCAGATTACACTGTGACATGAGCTTCAGACTGTTTCAGACCGTTTTCAGAGAAGCTCATGTCACAGTGTAATCTGCCCCTCAACCCCTTTAGGTGACAGTACCCCTTTAAGTTAAAAGTATCAATACTGCAACGCAGCAATACAAGTACTGTAAAAGTCCTGTATTCAAAGTTTACTTGAGTAAAAGTACAAAATGATTGTTGTCAAAATGTACTTAAAGTACCAAAAGTAGAAAGTACTCATCATGCAGAAGTTTTCAGATGTATAAAATAATGTGAAAATAGCAGGTCTACAAGCTCACAATGCGTCACGATCATGCGACACATTGTGAGCTTGTAGATCGTCTATTTTCAAATTGCCGAAATGTATATAGAGTTGAAGTGGTTAATGTATGTTTTGTAATCAGTAATAATTGAAATCTACAAAGTAGATTAGTAACTAAAGTTTTCAAATGTAATGGAGTAAAAGTACAATATTTGGATCCCAGATGTAGTGGAGTAGACGTAAAAGTATTGAAATTTGAAAATACTAAGGTAAAGTACAAATACCTTAAAATTGTACTTAAGTACAGTACTTAAGTAGATGTGCTTTGTTACTTTACACCAGTGGGGTTCTGCCAGTGTCCCATTCAGTCGTTGCAGTCTCTTCTTATGGTTCTTGCAGTCACTCCATTCCCCTTCGCCCTGTGCAGTCATGTTCATGACTGCAATTTCCTTCAAACACTTCTCCCCCGATTTCATGGGGATTTGGAGTTTTTCAAATTGTATTTATATTTTTTTCTGAATCATTCAACATTTTGGGTTGAAGCTTGCGTGTGACCAAGAGTTTCTGTTTATGTGCTTAGACTCTCTTGGTGATTTCTGAATGTCTGTCCGGTCACACTTTTCTTTTTCTTTTTTTTTGTAAGGGATAAATGTATCCGAAGGAGAAAGTTATGGTGGACTTTGACCTCTGAGGATCTCTGCAGAAACTCAGTCTGATGTGTTTCGGTTGTGTCCTTGTTTTTGCTTTTGCGTCTGTTTGCGATGGCGAGGGCTGGAGGTGGCTGGGGTCAGGCTTTGGGTCGGTCCTCTCTCCTCCCGCATCCTAAAAACATTACTCGCGTGACCTCCTCTTCTGACCTCCCCTGCCTGGGCCTTGTCCAAAGCTTTTAGCTCCTCCACAAACCCATATCTCTTGAAGATTAGAGTACACAAACTACAAGGCTCTGCCTCACTCCGAACACAAGACTTCAGATGTGAAAGATCAAAAGTGCAGCTAACATGGATCTAAAGAAACAGCTTTCAACAGCACTGCCATATCGTCAGGGGATATGAACAGGGGCGTCAATTGGGTATGGCAGGGGTATGCAGCTGCCATACCCTGGGTCCAAGGGGGAGAATAAAAGTTACTTTTAAATATAAATCCATGAATGTCTCTTTGTCTGTGCAAAATGTAACAATGGTCACTTTAACAAGGTATTATAATTATATTCTCCACGTTTTTATTCTCACCATCTTGACAGAATGGTATATTCCCACCTTCCACAGGTCAGATACAAAGGTGCAATGCATTTTTTTATTGGTAATTGTCGCACGTTTACTAACATGCCAAGTTTAGCTGCACTTGAACAACCATTCCAGGCTGCCATATCCAGCCCAAGAAACCGTAGAAACCTGTGTAAAAAACTGACAAAACAAATCTTTTTTGACGATCTTTTTTGACGATCTACATGCTCACAATGCGGCATTGTGAGCATGTAGATCTGCTATTTTCACAATAGAACCGTGTTATACAAAATGTAATGCCTCTTTTCCATGAGGACTCCCATCTTTGCCATACCCTAGCTTTCGCTGAACTGACGCCACTGGATCTGAAAGCAGAACCTTAGTGCTGTGTGAGGACAAGATCTAAAATAGCCAGGGAAGATGCTTGCCGCTCGCAAGTTATTATAGAAGGGCTAGACATTACCTAAAATGGGCTGACAGTGTTGTCCACACAAAGGACTACAGTACATACTGTAAGACTACTCACACATCTAGATAACATACAGCAGGGATCCCATGTTTACAGTATAAAATGGCTGTTTGTATTTAAGCTCCTCGTGTCTCTTGTTGTGTATAAAGTAAGTAGAGCCTGACCACAAGCCATGAGGCGTTTCATTGTTGTTACTGTAGGTTATTCTGCTCTGTGTTTAGAGGTGAGCTCGGCCCTGGGTTTACATTCCAGCTTGATTCATTGAGGGATATAAAAAAAATGGACCTGCAGCTACAAACCAGACTCTGGATTCCAGAGTTTGCAAACTAAAGTCAAACTAACCAACATACAGATATTACAGAACTACATCTTCAGTAAAGTATTAATTGTCAATGCATGCATGCCCTGACAAATTGAAAGTTGTATTGGCCAAGAAAATAGCAGGAGTCATTATTACATGATTAATAATAATAATCATACTGTACATGAATGTAATAATAATAATCATTATTACATGAATGTAATAATGACTGAGCTAGGCGGGTCAGTGTGGCGTGTCGTCCCCAAACAAACCAACTGAAAGTCAGAAAAGGATTATTCTGGCTGCTTTAAAATGGAGCTCAGGATGTTTTAAAGCCTACAAAAAAGCTAATACTATGAAACTCTGACATTAACTGTCCCCCCCGACGGGGTACCTGCTGGCCTACTGGTCCAGGTGCATACCACTTAGGCAAGATAGATACCTTTATTATACATAGGCATGAATGCCTGGCGGCGCCGCCGGTTCGATTCCCGATCCCGACCTTTGCTGCGTGTCAATTTCCTGTCAGTCTACTGTCCTATCAATAAAGGCATAAAAGCCCAAAAAACAAACAACTGTCCCCCCCACTACAGGGTTCTGAAACCCATACATTTCTGATGGTTTGGAACCAAGATCTACAACAACAAACAAATAAACATCAATTTTAGCACACAAATCCTACGGGAGCCTCGCACCACACTAATGCATGTGCGTGCTGAGCTGTCCGGAGATGTTTTCCCCCCTGTAACATGGCTGACATAGAAGGCATTCTATCTAACATGCACTCACTGTGTCTCCCAGACTCCCATACACCAGTGAGTAGGGGTGTAACGATAGTAACTGTATCGAAATATCGTTTTTAACTTAAAAGATCGAAGTATACCGAAATGAAAACAGCTAAAATTGAATCGTATCGTTTTATTTGGTATCGTATCGAATCGGCAGTGCAAATAATCGATTGTATCGATACTAACTACTTGTGCATTGTATTTAGCATTTTTAAGAAGAAAAAATGAAAAGGAGGGGTTTAATTACTTTTCCTTTCCATATAGCTCCACTGGTCTATCGATAAATGTGTGTAATCTCTGGGTTCTTGTCAAGGTGCAGGTTTGTCAATATACAATGTCCATGTATTTGGCAGAAAATCACTGTGTTTACTTATTTATATCCATAATAATACATGTTTCCCTTAAAAACCTGCACTATCCACACCTTTCACACAGATTTAATTTCTTAGTTACTATATCGATTTTAAATCATTGAATCGAAACGTATCGTATCGCCATGAATGAACCAATATCGTCCATGTATCGTATCGTCAATCATGTATCGTGATATGTATCGAATCGCTATTAAAATGTATCGTTACACCCCTACCAGTGAGCAATCATCAGCTATGCACTGGAACTGGCTAAAGCTATTAAAGATGTAACTGGAGCAGACTCCCATGCACAGTCCACAGTGGAGGTGGCGACTTTATGGCTCATTTTTATGGCCGGCTATTAGCGGAGGTTATTTATTTGCTGCACAGCTTTGCCACTGACTGTATCATGAAACGATCTTGGGGCAATAAACACGAGGAAGCGCCTCACGATGATCTTCACAAACAGGGGTGTCACACCAAAATCTGGGCCCTGGGTACAAGGATTCACTCACATGTTGTGCTTTAACTATTGAAAAATAGCAGATCACAGCACGGCCCTCGGTGCCGCGCTGTGAGCTTGTAGATCTGCTATTTTTGAAAAATCTAGAAAATTTGTGCGGAGTGAATATTTCTGGAGCAGACTCCCATGCACAGGGATATATGTATTATATAGAAAAACCTATGTTTCTATGTCAGTGGTCCTCAAACCTTTTCATGTGAAGGACCCCAAAAATGATATGTATTTGGCCACAGACCCCCATCTCAACATATTTAGTTCCAGGGACCCCCCATCTCAAAATATACATATTAAAAAATACATATATTCAAAGGTTTGCACACATTTTCAAGACTTTTCAAAAATAGCAGATCTACATGCGAGCTTGTAGATCTGCTATTTTTTTTTTAAGTATAAAATAATTAAGGCTCCTCCACCTTGGGCCCTAGTAACTCAGTCCCACTTCCCCCCCTTGTGACGCCCCTGAATGCAGGTGCTTCACAGGAATGCAGAGCACACGCACACGCACACACACACACACACACACACACACACACACACACACACACACACACACACACACACACACACACACACACACACGCACACACACACACACACACATTTTTACATTCGTAAGAAATTATCAGCTAAATCATTAGGGAGGAAACAGGAGATGAGACAAGTGTTCATACGCCCATAAGCAGCAGTCCCCAACCCCCCGGTCACGCAGGCTCATATTTGGGCCTTGTCCAAATGTTGCGTCCCTGGGCCGGAGCAGTTCATGGATCAGTCGGCTCCCTTTCCCCATGCACTGTTTACAGCCGGTGTCTCGCCCTCTGTCCCACACACACACTAGTGTTTATGCTATCATCCAGGAATAGACAGGAGCTGTGGGGACATGCACGTGCACACATAGACATCAAAGGGGGCTTGAGACCCTGCCCTTTTGTAAAAAAGTTACCGTCTCCAGATCATGAATGCAGTTTTTACCGTGGTGAAAGAAATGCAAATGCCCCTCTTTCCATGCCATACCTGAAGGCAGCATTCAAGAGAATTGTCCAAACTCTCCTGAACTTGAATGTAGCATCTTATGTTGAAAGAATTGCCCTCTCTGTGTAGAAATCCATGCTGTTACACCACATGTCCAGTATTGAGTTGAGTATGCTTAGTTCAGTGTGGTATCAAGCACTGAAAATAGCAGACCTCCAAGCTCACAACACATCGCGGCGCGACGCGTTGTGAGCTTGGAGGTCTACTATTTTCAGCCCCTGCCTCTCTAACATTCTCTGCACGTCCCTGGCCAGGACAGACAGTCATCTCTGCTGGCCTAGAGAGTTGAAATAGAGTGCATAAACCCCCCCCCCAGCTGGGTCTCCTCTCTCTGCATGACTCAATAAACCTGTCTTTCATTCATGAAACTACTGTAGCGTTATACCGCAACGCTAATGTACGGGAGTTCCGCCCAGTATATTAGGAGTTTGGGTCAATTTGTACAGATCAGAGTTAGTTCAACAATGAGAATGTTGCTGTGCAGTGCCCGTACTGTATTTTGGTTACTGTTAATAGACTGTGCCTGGCCCTATATATATGCCCCTGTATACTCATTGTTGATAGACAATACACTGGCAGTAGGTGTATAATGACCAATGTATATTGTGTCATATTCATAGAGTAATTATATTTATTTTATTGATACATCAAACAAAGAAAACATTTCATTTTTGTTCTCGGAATGACAACATTTCAAAAACAAACGGCAAAACAAAATCATCACAACGTTAAAGCTAGCATGCTCAGTGGCACAGATGTATTCAAAATGTCACGCTATGTCTTTGTTTCTTCTTTTGCTCTTGAATTCTGCCTCTCACCGTTTTATCCTTATTTCTCAGCATGATACTCCCCACCTCCCACACACACACACACACACACACACACACACACACACACACGCACACACGCACACACGCACACACACGCACACACACACACACACACACACACACACACACACACACACACAGAGGACATGAGGGCAGCTCAGCCGCTTGAGCTTTTTCCGGTGTCGTCGCATGCAGCAGGGACTTTGTAACATTAGGGGAGATGATGGTCACCGAGAAGCCTTGTTTATTATCGCTCCCTGAAACATTTTATGGCCAAATGAAGACCAATGACACAAGTCGAAATTTACTGTGCTGCTGCTTTATCAAAGGACATCTGGAAGAGAGAGAGAGAGAGAGAGAGAGAGAGAGAGAGAGAGAGAGAGAGAGAGAGAGAGAGAGAGAGAGAGATGGGGAAAGAGAATGGGAGAGAGGCACTGGTGGAAAAAGTACTAAAATATTTTTCTTAAGTAAAAGTATCAATACTACAATGTAGAAATACTCTGTTACAAGTAAAAGTCTAGAATTCTAAATTTACTTCAGTAAAAAATACAAAAGTATTGACATCAAAATGTGTTTAAAGTACCAAAAGTAGAAAGTTTTCAAATGTATAAAATGTATAAAAAATATTTTGAAAATAGACAATCTACATATAAGCTCACAATGTGTTGCATCGCGATGCATTTGAATGGGAAATGTGACAGATCCATGTTGATGACATGACTTTAGAGATACTGTGTGTACCGCTTTGTGTGATTTTAGGCCAAAATCGGTAGGAGTAGTGTCCAAACATGTGTTTTGCTAGAAGAGGGCCATGTGAGAAACGAGGGGTAGAGGTTGTGGTTTGGCAGCCAAGGAGTGTCTGTGCAAAGTTTGGCATGGATCGGGGCAACGGTGGCGGAGATATGAGTAGGGCAAAAGTGTGACGGACAGATGGACAGCTGGTGGAGCTTTTCATAGTAACTGCGACTTGACGGTTGCAATAATTGTAGTGGAGTGGAAAATGTACAATATTTCCCTCTGAGATGCAGTGGAGTACAAGTAAAAGTACTGAAAATTGGATGCCCCAATAAAGTAAACGTACCTCAAGTCAAAACTGTACTTAAGTACAGTAATTACAGTAAGTAAATAGCCTGCTTCCAGACCATAGACCCCACTTGGACTCTTTCTCTGGTCTGGAGCTGAGTACATGAATCGGTATTTATTTTCGGCTGCTCCAATGAGCGCGGGGGGTGGGGGTGGGTCTAACGAATAGCCAATCCGCGCAGCAGTTGAAACGATTCAAACGAAGTTCACACACACAGGCAGGCTGAGGAAGGCACACACACGCGCGCGCGGGCGCGTTGATTTCACCAAGCTGTTAATGTTGATTACATGTTTCATGGTCACAGTTCTGTGTGGAAGCAGTCACTGGCACAGACAGAGACACACACACAATCACACACACACACTCCGTGACCTTGCGTCGCGTCCACCGTGCGTCTCGATCACCGTGCGTCGCGATCACTCGCGCGCGGATGCGCGCGTGCACGCTCGCAAAAAAGTCCCTCCCCCGTAAATCGCCCAGAATAGGCACAGTTTCAGACTACTGCGTGAGCCAAGTCTGAGATCAGGCTAGTAAGTAAATGTACTTAGTTACTTTACACCACTGGAGACAGGGAGAGAGACTAGAAAGGAAAAGAGAGAATATTTCCTGGCAAAAGCTCTCCAATGGGATAGCGCCTCCCGCTTCCCCCCCCCCGCTGACAGTGATCTATGTCTCCTGGTGGGCAATATGCTCCGTTTTTCTTCTTCCTGTGTGCTTTAATCTCACATCTGAGATGTACCGTGGAGATAGAGAACACATCCGTCTGGGGAACGATGAGGAGGGCCCCCATAGCAGCGCTTTATCAAGGACATTCAGTTGAAGATCCGTTCGGTCAGTCATTTCTCAGTAAATATGTAAAAAGAAAAAGCCATATGCTGTAGTTCACTGTATGTGTCATTCACAGTAATCAGGATTCTATCCAATGTACCGTGTAGTATGTTATTGGATGGGAGGAGGTGGACAAGATTGTTGACATATGCTGTGTGTGTAGTCCCCATATATGGAGATCTTTGTATCTGTCTGTCTGTTTCCCTTTCATGCCCATATATGGAGATCTCTGTATCTGTCTGTATGTGTCCTTTTATGCCCATATATGAATATCTCTGTCGCTTTTTGTTTGTTTCTTCTTTAAGCAGAATACGCAGATGTCAGCAGCTAGATCTGTGACATCAGAACACGTCATACTGATGATATTTCAATACGTAACCATGGCATTTTCTGTTGACTCATGTGGCGTACGTGATGTCAGAGTCTTTTAAGAAGTGATGTCACAATGAGTCAGCACTTGAGTCGGTTTCCCCAGAAACAGCCTGATGTCAACAATCAGCTCTGCATACGGTGATTCCAAACGTTTCGCGCAGGTTCGGGAAAACTGCGAGTCGTGTCGGGTCGAGGCCAGGCACGGCACTCTGCGCCGCGGGCGGCGGGACGGTTCTTGAGATACGCGGATTACATACATACATACATTACATACTGTACACGCATACACGCAGAGACTTCTCGCATTCATTGTAAGATCAGGATTCTATCCAATGTACCGTGCATTATGTTATTGGATGGGAGGAGGTGGACAAGATTGTTGACGTGTGCTGTGGGTGTAGTGCTGATTCTAGTTTCAGTGTTAGATTGAAGTATGTTTTTACCTCAAACATTGACTTTATTAAATCCTCCAAAAACGGAACATTACAATTATATTGTCACAAAACGCCTTGGTTCCAGAGGCTACTGGCGGGCAGAAACATATCTTCAAGTTTCAAAATTGTATGTTCTTTCCTAAATTAAAGCCCTACTTCATCATACAAGAGTGTTCCACAAAGTATTGAAAATAGCAGATCTTCAAGCATGCGAGGCACAAAACAATGAAAGATTTTGGACATACAAGGTTTCCACCCGACAGCGACAATATGTGGAGTTGACTCGTAATAGAGGTGGAAAATGTGCTACAGGTCAAAAGTTTTTGGAAAAATCAGTCCATGTACTTTGTAAATGATGTGCAATTCTGTAATGCCTTTATCCAACGTGCTTTACAATTTGTGTTACATTCACACATTCAAACAAGATCAAAAGAAGTCACACATCCAAAAAACCATTTGAAGGCAGCCGGTGCAGCCGGTGCTGGTCCCAAAACGAACACAGATCAAAGGCAAACAAGAAAGAAGCTCTCTTGAAGTGACTTTTTTCTGAAAGCATCCAAATACAAGTGATGTTTCGAGCCAGCGCTCTTCTTCAGACACTAGAAGATTGTTGCCTCGAAACGTCACTTCACTAGTAATAGACCACACCTTCTGCTCAGGTTAAACAGCATGTATTAAACAAGTGATATGTATGCATGCGAGTGTGTGCGTGCGTTGCCGAGGAGCCCGAGGCAGGGCGAGGCTCAGGATGGGGAAGCAGCCTCTGGAGCAAGACAACCCGGTTTGCTCGGACCGTGAGCCATCTGTCATCTCTGCTCCTGCACTGCCCACCTCGATGCTCCTAGGGAATAGAGAAAAGAAAGTTAGTATGGCGAAACGATTAGAATGAAGGAGGTGACTGGGGAGGGGGTGGGTATTTGCGTTCTACGTGAGCAGAGTCAAACTGTCTTGTTTCGTTGTTTTCGGATGCCTTAATAAAAAGTCACTTCAAGGGACTTCCATTCATTTACTCTCACACGTATGGCAGAAAACAACCATGCCACCAACCTGCTCATGGAAAGCAGTTATAGTCCAGGCATTTCGGGCAGTATTTTGATGGAATCGTGCACTTCATGAAAGAAGCATGAAATTTGGCACACAGTTAGAACATGCCATATGGAACATGTTTGGCTATAGGGCCATCGCAGATTTGTCTTGGGAAACTTGTGGGAGCCAATCATAGTTGGGCTCTCATAGACTTTACTATAGAGTAAAATAATACAAAAAATACTATGCTTTAAGTAGCATGTAAGGGGTCAAACTAGGTGTTTTTTGGGGGATTCTGAATCCAATGCAAGCATTTCTTTTGCAGGAAAAACATTCCTTGGGCTAAAAACAGACCCCATAAAACGATGGTTTAGTGATGAGTCATCACTTCACAGTTTTGTGGCGGCCGTTTCTCGGAAAGGAATGTTTTTCGTGCAAAACAAATGCTTGCATTGGATTCAGAATCCCGAAAAACACCTAGTTTGACCCCTCACATGCTACTTAAAGCATATTTATTTTTTGTATTATTTTACTCTATAGTAAAGTCTATGAGAGCCCAACTTTGATTGGCTCCCACAAGTTTCCCAAGACAAATCTGCGATGGCCCGATAGCCAAAAATGTTCCATATGGCATGTTCTAACTGTGTGCCAAATTTCATGCTTCTTTCATAAAGTGCGCAATGTTTGCCTGAAACGCTCTGACTATTAGTTGTCTTGCTCAAGGGCACTTCAACACAAAGCCAGGAGGAGGAGCTATACTCTACCTCTTGACTCACTGCCACCTCTTTATACATTCATGTTATGTTTTACCCTAACCTTACATAGGTTCAAATTATGTGTCTATTATTCATTTCATTAACAAGGATGATTCTGAAACCAGTGAATCTGTTGAAGGTCTGTTGAATATTCTGCTCACAAGCGGATGAAAGGAAACTAACCTTTAACATTAAGCCATATCACTGGCTTCTTTCTAATCTATCTAATCTCTAAAGCCACGAATGTTGGCTTTGATGGATATAACCAAATAGCAGATATACAATCTCTGGTATCAAGCAGAAGTCAGTCAATTGAGTCCCAAGTAATGAACAATAAATATACTGTACTCACTATTCTAGCATCAATAGCCCACCCTCAATACTGTCATCCCTGGAGGCTGTATGTATAGTTTAGTGTCAGGATGTCTCCAATTACAAAGAGATTTCATCCCACACACAATCGTGCAAAATATACTTTGTGTCATTCAGCCCTCTCTCTCTCTGCCGTAGGCCAGGATCTGACGTTACTTCAATTACTGCCAGTTATTTATTTTGTCACTGCTGGATAATAAAAAAGATTAACACTAAAATAACATATTCATTGGACCGCTTATCGAACGCAACACCCTGCTGTCTCTGTACGTTGTTCACGCATTGATTTTCAAAAGACGACATTGCTGATCCATGCAGCAACGCGGTGGCATATATTAGCGCCATTTGAGCCAATTAGGGTGATGTATGTTTGGGCAGTCGGCAGTGGCGTGGGCAGCGACACACTCCGATGGAGATGCGCGCCATCATTTTTCAGAGTAATTAGAAAAACATTGCATGCCACGGTGGTGGGGGATGGGGTTAGTATGTACGCACATGCTGCTGTATGGGTATACACAACCGCACAACCATACACACAGGTTTTAATGTTGATTTATGACATAGATTTTAAAAAATTACATGTCATTTATATGGCTCTACTCAGGCTCAGAACACTTCCACATGTCATTACAGTCGGTGAGGGAAAAAGTACTCACACTCTTTACTTAAGTTAAAGTATCAATACTGCAACGTAGAAGTACTCTGTTACAAGTACAAGTCACAGAATTCAAGAAAAGTCAAAATGTACTTAAAGTAACGAAAGCAGAAAGTGCTCATGATGCAGAATATCCTGTTTCACAAGTTTTCTAATGTATAAAATGTCTAAAAATCCTTTGAAAATAGCAGATCTACAAGATCTATGAAGCATTGTGAGCTTGTAGATCAAATGGCAAAAAAATGATATAGGGCTGAAGTGGTTAATGTATGTTTTTGAATAAACATCAAAATCTACAAAGTAACTACTGTATTAACTAAAGTTTTCAAATAATCGTAGTAAAAGTACAATATTTGTCTCTGAGCCGTAGTTGAGTAGAGGTAAAAGTACTGGGAATTTGAAATACTCAAGTAAAGTACAAACACCTCAAAATTGTACTTGGTACTTTCCACCACTGCACATATTCCACATATCATTGACTGATTGATTACTTTATTAGACAAAAATGGAGAACAGTACAAGTATAGTCATTACATCTGTTTCACTCCTGCAGGACTGTGGAAAATGATGAAAGGCAGCGTTACATCCACACCAGCAGGGGGCACTCTGACTCTGGGGTAGCTGGGTATCTGGGAAGGTGAGTAAGAGCAAGAGCACAGCCTAAATGGAGGCTTAACTCATGCAGCCAAGCTTGGCAGGAGCTTGGCAGGTCTATTTCATAGAGAATGGGTTGAGGTAGAGGTTTTTGTGTGTGTGTGTGTGTGTGTGTGTGTGTGTGTGTGTGTGTGTGTGTGTGTGTGTGTGTGTGTGTGTGTGTGTGTGTGTGTGTGTGTGTGTGTGTGTGTGTGTGTGGTCACACATTCCATTTCTCTCTTCAGTGCACCTATGGACATTTTAATTCATGCCCACTTAAATCCTCCCCCATAGAGTCACGCATAGATGCAGAACAGTGAGCTAAAGCAATATTTCTCTTTGTGTGTGTGTGTGTGTGTGTGTGTGTGTGTGTGTGTGTGTGTGTGTGTGTGTGTGTGTGTGTGCGCGCGTGCGTGCGCTCGCGCGCGTGAGACTTGCGTACCATATGTGCCGCCTGACTGGCTGTCTTCCCTCCGAGTTTCAAAGCTGGACCGCGGGGTTACTGGCGGGGAAAACATAACATGACAAGCCAGCTCCCACCCAGCAGAGAAGACAGACTAGGTCGGATGTATGCAATGTATGTAAGAAAATATGTATGTTTGCACAAAAGGGATTGAGAGACACACACAAACACGCACGCACATACATGCTCCCCTTGCGGGTGACAGGGCGTTGCATAAATGCAAATGCATTCAGGGAGCGCCCGTGCACACGGCCCCCGTGTTGCAGGAAGTGACAACAGAGGTGTCACACACACAGAGAGATCAAGCGAGGCTGGAGAGTCCCGACATGCTGGCAGCCATGTCTCAGTCGGACAGTCCTACCGTCTCTGCATCTTCTTCTTGTTTGTCTCTGCGTCTTTTCCTGGGGAGGGGAGGGAGGGGACGGGGGGAGTTGGGTACTACCAGATGCCCTGCTGTCTGACTCCACCTGTATGGCACACACACCACACAAAGAGACCAGGGAGAAAAGATGGAGGTGCTTTATGGAGCGTTTCATTACTGTAGGAATAAAAATGTTTTTTTCTTTTTTTTTTTCAAAAGCAGAAGTGTTTACAAGGTGTTATCCCCTTGTAAACAAATAGCATGACCACTTAACCACAAAACATTTCTAGATTATTTAGAAAATAGACGTCTACGAGAAAGGATTAAGGTACATGAAATGCTTTTCGATTGTTTTCCCTGCCTATAATGACCAAAATCGGGATGCCAAATGGTGCTAAAATTAATTTATTAAAATGAATGAATTCAAATACCGGTATATGTTGTAGGCTACACACTGGAGAATGCCACTTTGAAATCTAAATTATCATAATGTTGAACGTAATAGGCTTTAAGTTCTACTCGGAAACAATGCAAGTATAGGGAACATTGCAAGTTGTGAATGCATGACCCATGCGGTTTTGTAATACGCGTTGTATGCATGTCTGTCTTTTATGTCTGTCTGTGCAGTATATGGAGAGCTCTATATCTGTCTGCCTGTGTCCCTTTTATGCCCATATTATGGAGATCCCTGATGTCATCAGTATACGTCCATATATCAGTGGTTCTGGACAGCCGCCTATCTGAATAACTCGACGCCGGGCACCACATTCCCTCGACTCCTCGCAGATGTGCATAAAAAGAAACGAGTGTACCGTATACTGTAGTATTAATCAGTATTAGTAGGTAGGCTGATATTTTTAGTATAGGCAGTGGAGAACAGGTATTTAGCCTGGATTTCAAACTAGATCAGAGTTGGCAGAAGTCTCAGATCCTCTGGAATTCTCTTGTGGCATATTAACTAAATGCTGCCTCACCATGTTTTGTTTTAACTCTGGGAACTCTTATTAAATGACCTCAGACTCCTTGAGGGTTTATAAAAGCAACTCCGAGCTGTATTTTGACAACCGAGTGATTTAAAGACGAGCAACAACATATTTATCACTGTATGACTCAATGGAATCCAGTACAGACAATCTGAGAATGTATGTCATGTGTTCACCTTTCTTGGTCCTTGTTAACATTCTTTTTTTGATTATTTTATTATACAAAAATGGAGAACAGTACAAGTATAGTCAATACAATAGAAATGTAGTAGAGTACACTTACAGTTAATCACCCGGCCTAAAAGGAACATCCTGAATAAGACCTTTTACCGTATTTTTTTACGTTGGAAGTCCTCTGTATAATTCATGGACATAGTAAATAGCAAGCAAAGAAAACAATAATATCGCAGTTATAAAAAAAACACTATGGCTGTGTCTGAAATGCGGGACTCGTCCCCTACTCCCTAACCCTAAATGAGGGATCCACTGATGTAGTGGGAGGCTCTCTCCATTCCGACATGTCGCCACTCTGAAATTGACTTCTTATTGTCGGAGTCACTCCCATCGGCGACACTCCCATAGGGGTTAGGTTTAGGGTTAGAGATAGGGTTAGTGTCGGAATGGAGACATGTCGGAAAGGAGACATGTTGGAGTGGAGAGATGCACCCTGATGTAGTGTACTACAGTAGTGAAGTCATCAGCAAATTTTTGACACTACTCGGTCACCATCTAGTTGCGTCATCGCTGTTGCGCAGTTAAAACGCTCAGAGCACTGGCTTTTGGAGCAATAAATGATATAATCCTAATACGTGAGCAGGCTGTGTTATTTCGACAACTTTTTTCATTTATGTTTAATAATTCTTTGGGGGGAAAAAAATAATAAAAAAAACACGGCCTGAATCTGTCATGGTTAATCTGTCATGGTTAAAATGAAGTTTGAAGTTACAATGGGTGTGTATGGGGAGGATCTAATTGAAATCTGACGATCTATCTATTTTACATATTATTAAAATAATGTATTCTAAGACAAGGAGGAGATGATATTCCAATTAAGAACATGTTGTATACTAATTACAATGGTGACTATTATGATTTTACTGTGAATTCTTTCTTTCTCCATAATGGGCTTTAAAGTGTATTGAGAGAGAGAGAGAGAGAGAGAGAGAGAGAGAGAGAGAGAGAGAGAGAGAGAGAGAGAGAGAGAGAGAGAGAGAGAGAGAGAGAGAGAGAGTGCATGTGTGCGCGCCGTGCACACACGGTAACCTTCATTGAAGAAGACACACATGGACACTGACACAGAAACAGACACCAGGGACGATGAGTGCCTCTCTGCTTTTTCTGAATGACAAATCAAATCAAAACTGTGTCCTCTATAGAGTACCCGTATCCTGCCTTACTGCTGGTTCCTCTGTTTGGCTGCCTGTGCACGGTGACTTCATTTTGTCTAGACGGTCCTATACTCGCTATTCAATTCCCGTGCTGTCCTGAAAGGATAAATTACCATTCATCTTTACTGTGGAAAATCGATTTAGCATGTTTATACCTAACGTGAATTTCACAGTGAATTCTAATATTGCAAATACTATTTGACCCAGGCCTGGTCTGTGAATGTACATGCACATGAACAGTCTGAAATCTTGTTTCTTTTTTCTCAGAGGGCTCTATAGTTAATCATGACAGATCCCACTTCTTTCGCAGCAGAACGCCAAAAGGGGTTTTAATCATGGGTAATTGAAGACCCTGTTGGGAGTAAATGAGCCTTAATCTGGCAGCAGACTGCCCACTATTAGCGCTAGGGGCTTAGGTACCAGTGGTGGAAAGTAACTAAGTAGATTAGAAAACTGTACTTAAGTACCATTTTGAGGTATTTGTACTTCCACTATCACTGTCGGGCAGAAACCCCTCCAAGTTTCAAATGTATGATTTTTGGTCAATTAAAGCCCTTCGTCATACAAAAGTGTTGCACAAAAGTAGTGAAAATATCAGATCTACAAGCACACAACGCCTCGCGATGTGTGCTTATAGATCGGCTATTTTTAGAGCTAAATGGTTTTATTTGGTACCATTCTGTCTAGTGAATTTGTGTAGTTAAATGTTTAGCCAAGCAGTCCGATTCTAAAATATTATTTCTGTTTGTTTCTTTCTGTGTGAATTATGTTCAGTATAATTTGATTAACTCTTCATCCCCTGGTTGCTTCCCTCTTTTAAGGGAAAAGGCTTGTTTTTAGTCAGATAAGACATACTTCAATTGAACTTTTGATTGCTTTTGGTGTGGGTCCTTTTTTATGCACAATCTAAGGTGAAACCCTTCTGATGCCCTGTTCCTCGTTACACTGATAACTTCTCAATTCATTTCTTCTCGCTGAGGCTTAAGGGCAGCGTGTGCTGGAAGGGACTGGAGAGACGGACAACAAAAGATAGGAGAGTGGAATTAAAAGATAAGACATTAAGAGGTTTATTTCATTTCTGTGGCACATCTTCAAAAGGTCATCCTGGAGAAAAGTTTAAATGCCTTTCACAATTTGCTCAAATGTTTCATGGCACATGCATTGAGTGGCTAGTCGAATGAGTAACAATTAATAGCCATTATCATTATGGTTTATTAGCCATAGACAACGTTGAATTAAAGGACAACTTTGTTTTTTTACAACAAGGGTTCATATTTTAGATAGTCATTAGAGACAAGAAGAGTGTTAAAATGTTTTCATTTACCTCTTTCTGTCTTTTTACTGATTTGAACGCCCAGGTTGGGGGCATGCATGCAAGTGGCTAAATATGTATTTTTAGACACAGTAGCCCATTCCCAAGATGCAACGCAATCTTTCATGGGCAGATGTGACTTATGGGGGCTGGTGTAAAATAGTAACAAAGAAATTGCTGGCTTATTGTGTCTAAAAAGACATATTTAGCCACTTGTACACATGCCCCAACCCACTGAAATCAAAATACTAAAATCGCTAAAACAATAGAAAGCAGTAAATGGAAACATTTTAGCACATCTTTTCTTTTTCTCTAATTACAATCTAAAATATGACAAAAAACAAAGTTGTCCTTTAAGCAAATACATCCAACCCTCACGCACCAACATCTCTTCTTCTGTGTCTCTCAACTGTGACCTTAACATTTGACCTTTTGACCCCAAAACCATAATCATCCCTTCAGGGCAGCCTACTGATCATTCTGCTCAGGCTTCATGTAAATCCCACCATCTGTTCTCAGTTATGTCCTTGACCTCTATTGTAATCTTGACCTTTTCCACCCAAAATCTAATCATCTCATCGAGGATAAAGTTTCCATAAAATCGGCCCTATTCTATTCTCTAACAAACGCACGTGCCACAAAATATATACCCTATCAATTTAAGGAATAGGACTTTGCTTTTTTCTCAATCCATCAATCAATCAACAATGCATCTTGTCACATGCCTCCAGTTCCATCTTGCTTACAGTTAATGACATCACTCAGGTAGGCACTGTTTTAATTAAGAAACCAAAACAACACTTACTTACTGTACTCACAAGCAGTTAAGCTTGTCTAATCATTAAAACAACATTATCTCCATCATGCAGGACAGCTTACACAATATACAATTCATTTCAGTCGCCTTGGAAAACAAGGAAGTGCTGATTAGATAGAATCCATTTTTTGATACTACGTCGTCTATTTCTCGCTTAAAATATTTTTAAAAACATTCTTGAGAGCAACGTTTAGTTCTAAATGTTGCTGTGTAGTTGTTTACATGGCTGACATGTTGGATACAGCACAAGATTCACGCAGTGCAGCTTGACTGCAGCAGGTGCTCTGAGTTTTGGATTAGGCAGAGGTCTGTTATAGAGTGGAGCGGTCTGCTATCCAGAAATAACAGACCGCTGATTTCAGCAACTGACCAATCAGAATCAAGCATTCAAATGAGCCGGGTAATAAACTATAATATATGTGGTTTATATTCCTCGCAGTGTGAGAGGAAGTTGTAGTTCAGTAGTTGTAACCTACTGCATGTCTCAATTATAATAATATACAGTAGGCAGTGTAACAAAATGATTCACAACATGAAACGAGGTTGTTTTGAAACCCAGAATCCAGGGGTCTTATGTATGAAACAGACTGCTGATCTTGAACCTCACCATTACTACTCTGTCAGTTCAGTTGGCTAAGAGTGAGGTGGATAGAAAGTAGGTCTGCATTTACTGACATCCATATCTGCTAAAGTGGCCACTATGGCTATGTACATTTACACAGTCAAATCCTTAAACTCAGAGAGCAAACAATTTGTAATTTGCCAGTAGCCATAGCAATGTTTAGACAGACCAAAGATGGCGACTTTGACGGCGTTGATAAAACAGGTCCTATGACATGAAAACAGTCTAGTTCAGGGGTCTTCAACGTTTTCAGGCCGGGGACCCCCAAACTGATGGGGAGATGGAGCAGGGACCCCCTACCACCTCGTAGGGTGGGGGGGGTCGGGGCTACGACATATTTAATATTTTTATTTTAAACATGTACAAGTTACAGCGAGTAGGGTGGGCCGTACCACTACCATTTCTAAACATACTACTTATTAACTGAGAACCAATGTCAATAATATCAACAATCTGTCAATTGCATAGTAATCATGTATTCAAGCTATTCAAAATGGATAGAATCATGATTTATCTTTTAACATAAATGAAAAAAAAAAAAACATTTTTTGAAATCTTTTTTTTTTTTTTTTTAAGCAATAATTTCGCGGACCCCCTAGGGGTCGCGGACCCCCTGTTGAAGACCCCTGGTCTAGTTAGTTTGCGGGGAGCACATCTTGTGGGGATCACTGCCTTTTGGCCCGGCCCTCCACAATCTTTTGTGGCCCCATGGAAAAAATAATTACCCACCCCTGTGTGCAACACTCTGCTGGCACCTTTGATCATGAAGGCAACAGACAGGGACGTGCTGGGCCCCTGATTCAGCCCGGGAAAAAGGAGTTGGAGAGGCCCTCATTGCGCGCTATAGAGAGAGATCTCTCTCTATATAGGCTGCTACTCAAAGATTTGTGACAAAGTGACAAGCCAGTGAGCCAATTACATGAGTTATATTTCGTCGTTGTCGGGTGGAAACCTTGTATGTCCAAAACTGTTTGTTTTGTATTTATAATTTTAAAAATGATTTAAACTAGTGAAAACAGCCGATCTACAAGCACACAACGCCTCGCGGTGCGAGGCGTTGTGTGCTTGTAGATCTGCTGTTTTCACTACTTTTGTGCGACGGCCTTGTATGATGAAGCAGGGCTTTGCTTTGCGAAAAAAATTACAAATTTGAAACTTGGAGATACGTGGTTTCTGCCCGACAGTGACGATTTACTTTGTTGGCCGCCCAGCCCCCAAAGTGGAACAAAGGACGACATTTTATTTTATTTCTTTTTCCTAATGGTCGGCCTGGATCGGCCGGGAATGAACTGGCCGTTTGGGAGTTGTCCCGCTTTCCCCAATGGCCAGCACGTCCCTGGCAACAGAACATAACCGGACTTCTGAGGAAAGTACATGGCATGGCTTCCAATTATCACCACTGTCTCTAACAAGACCCGTGCTTCTCTTAATGTTAATGGCGTGTGCAGTATTGTGTGCGCTTAATGTGTTCTTGCGTGTATCTGTTTCATGGTTTTGATGTTTGTTTGTTTGTCCATGCACATCATCAACCCATGTGGTGTTAAATGCCTCTGTTTGAAGTACGGTAGCAGCGCCGTCATTTCAGGCACAAACAATGCAGAGACGAAAAACAAACAAGACATTGATATACCTTTTGCTGTTTTATTTTCAGCTTGCTTTGTTGTTTTGTCATTTGCTCTGCCAGACAGCTTGGTTCGAGGTGTAATGAATTATTTCCTCTGCAAACACTTTCAGGGAAATGTTAAGATGAAAAATGATGCACATTGCCTTCTCTCAGCATCCCTCTGTACAATGGAGTATCTGATCATATTTAGACCGTACTAACGTTGTCCAGCACACTGTGAAATTAGTTTTGTGTTTCCCTTTGTTGTAGGCAATTCATCTCCATTCCTATTGTCTCTGTTCTTCTCACTTCTTTATTGCTTTTACCCTACAATGTTCTACTCGCAGTCTAGATTTAGATCTTCTCTCTGTCCCCTTTCAAGCAAATACAGACGATATTCAGTATGCAGTGGACAGCACCACTACCACAAATACTCAACACCAGTAAGAATCCCTAATCGGGAGATAAGCGACCGTCAGGTCCCATACACAAACTTTAGAAGGCAATGGTAGCCAATCAGGAGGGAATATGGGAAATGGTACAGATCCATGTTGATGACATGACTTTAGAGATACTGTGTAGCGCTTTGCGTGATTTTAGGGCAAAATCTGTAGGAGCAGTGTCCAAAAATGTGTTTTGAAAAAATCAGCCTGATGGCGGCGCTAGAAGAGGGCCATGTGAGAAAAAGGTTGTGGTTTGCCAGCTAAGGAGTTTGTGTGCAAAGTTTGGCATTGATAGGGGCAACGGTGCCGGAGATAAGAGTAGGGCCAAAAGTGTGACGTGACGTGCCGTGACAGACTGACTGACTGACTTACAGACAACCATTGGAGGATTTGATAGTAACTGCGACCTGACGGTCGCAACCCCACCATACTGTACGCACATTACTCTGTAGTTACCATTAGTAAGTTATTAAATTGGAAGGTTATTCCTGTGTCAAGCAGCCCCCCCCCCCACAATTCTTTCCCCGTCCGGTTCCATCCATCTCCATGGACCTCAGTGACCTCCTGTGGATCCGCGGGTTGTGACCTGGTAGTGGATTAGCAGCCTCTCAGCCGGGGCTCCGCCGCGGATTTGGATTGACTCTGCGGTCTGACCCATCCTCTTACTGCTAATTGTTTAACCCCCATAATCCAGCTGGGCGTCAACAATTACACTCTCCCCAGGCTGCTCGACTGGTTTGCTGGAGCTGGGCCCGCGATACAGGGGCGTCACAAGGGGGGGGAGGGGAGTGGGACTGAGTTACTAGGGCACTTGGTGGAGGGGCCTGTCTTTCGCTATTGAAAAATAGCTGATATACAAGCTCACAGCGCGGCACCAAGCTCACAGCACGGCACCGAGTGCCGCGCTGCTATATTTGAAAAGTCGTGAAAATGTGTGCAAATCTTTGAATATATGAACTTTTTAAGCGAACATTTTGCTTCTGGGGGGTCCCTGGAACTAAATATTTTGAGATGGGGGTCCGTGGCCAAATACATATCATTTTATCATTTGACATAGAAACTTGGGTTTTTCAAAAAACCTTAGAGGGATTTGATATAGTCAGACTCCGCACAAATTATCAAGATTTTTCAAAAATAGCAGATCTACAGGATCGCACTCTGTGCCGCGCTGTGAGCTTGTATATCTGCTATTTTTCAATAGTTAAAGCACAAAATGTGAGTGAATCCTAATACCCAGGGCCCAGAATTTGGTGCGACACCCCTGCCGCGATGCCATGCAGCGAATTAACTGCTGCCAGACGAAGAGTTTGGTTTGAACAGTGAGCGCTGAGAATGCACAGTGTGTCGGTCACCAAGGCACACGTTGTGTGGGTGGATATAGTAATGAATAGAAGACATGTTCACACGTCAATTTAGTCAGGAACACTCACGCCTTAGTAGATTTAACCATTTATTGCATAAATGGAATACAGTTAATCTTGACGTTAAAGGGCTCCGCATTAGGAGATGTTCCCTGAATTTTGTGCAAGCTTTCTGAGCATGCTAAGCAAAACCAGGGAACGCTAAGCAATATAGATAGATAGATAGATAGATACCTTTATTATCCCAAGGGCCCCATAGGGATACAATAGCAGAACAATAGCAATAAATTGACATGTAACTTAGTCACAATCACAGTATTTGAGCTTAACCACATTGACATGTAACTTAATCAGACAGTCACAAGTATTTGAGCTTAGCCAGACTGATCGTGCAAAGGTGGAGGCTGGGGTGGAGGAGGCAGCTAGCAGCGAATGATTCCGAAGCTTCGGAACCAAGCATAGGTAGAGAAAGCAAGCCGTATTTAAAGGAGCCTTCTCTACTGATTGAGAGCTTTGATTGGAGTATGGCAGTCATGTGACGTAATGACCAGCAGATATGAGAATGAGGAATGAGAACAGAGCTGACTGACAGCTGACTACAGCTGGGCGGGATGACTCCCATGTCCTGCATAAACTAAAGTGTTGGAATCAAATCATTACTTAACCATGAAGTGCCATGAGATATTGGGCATATTGGTGACATCATCATCGTCAGTTATTTCACTCATGACCATGTTCACATGGTATGGAGCGCAGACATCTTTGTTTAATGCTGAGATGCTTTGGCAAGTGGGACAGCTTAGGAAACCTATCCATAATAATAACAATATCTCAGATTTATCTCAAATAAGTACCCAAAGACGCATCGGGGAGAAAACTCTTCTTTTTAACTTTAACTTCTTTTTTTATATTAACCACTTGAAGCCTAGCGTCCATATTCTGAGAACTTTAGCCAAAAATAGCAGATCTACAAGCTCACCACGCCTCGCGCTGTGAGGTGTTGTGAGCTGGTAGATCTGCTATTTTAGGCAAAGAGGTTTGGTGTGGGGAAAAGAGCGGACTAAGTACAGAGTGAAAGGTCAAGTTTATTAGATAACGACGGCTCAAGTGGTTAAATATCTGAAAACACAAATTGTCATGAATCCAAAATACACTGATGATTGTGCTGTCAAACAATTAAACTATACAGAATCTATGAACAGGATGTGGGGGTCTCTGCTTCATCTCTCTCTCTCAGCTAAGGGGTACTTGGCCTGAAAATGTTGAAGACCTGTGCTCTAAACAATGTAATGCTTTATAAACCAACAGTTCTTTGATAGACAACACAAGCAGATAGTGCAAGGATATGAGAGTTAAATATGATCCATTTTGTAAGGACTCATCTGCAGTTGTCTGATAGATTGTTTTAGGGAGTCTGTTGAAAATGAATAGACATAAGTCCTTGAATCCTTGGTATATTCTGGCTGTTGATATTCAGTCTGATCAATGAATATGCCAAGACTTCTGGCTTGGGTTGTGGTTTTTAACATTGCATCCTTGTTAACTTTGATGACGTTTTTTTGTTGAGCTCGATGTAGCTCAGAAGAGCTTTCACATTGTTCCTCGTCTCACAAAGAAATAATTATACCCAAGAGAGCCGAGACTTCTCCCACAACTATGCACATAACAGAATGCAGATTAAGACCACCTTCAAATACTTTACACAGCAATTATATCATAGCTTCATATTTTCTCTTGGAACCTCTCAACAGAGAAGTGGGCTTTTAGGTGTCTGTTTTAATGACAGGTAGAAAGAACAACTGTGAGAGTGTCATACAATAGGTGACTTAAATACTAATCCCTGGACCAGGGTTGCACATTATTTTTCAGCGATTAGCCAGACATTTCCCAGACCCAGACATTGTGTTCCATGCCTGTCACCATCCAGCCCAATGTAATATTTATTCACCATAATTCATGGACTGCTGGAAACAAACAGCTGTTTTCAATAATTAAAAGCGAAAGAAATGGATTAAGCCTCAAATTAACAGACATTCACTAAAGGTAGCGCAAAATCATTCCTAGATTTAATAATTGTCAAGGCTTCATCAATGGGATGAACTTGTAGAGTCTGAGAAAAAGTTGAAGAGACAAAAACGTAACACAACAAGAAAAATAAATCAACATGTTTTGACCAAAAAATGGGTCTTCAGGCAAACTGTAAAAGCACATTTAGAAATGCATTGACAGACTCGAGTGTGTATCTCTATCCATCCTCTGCTTCATGTCTCTACACTCCTACATAAATAAACCATTATTACATGGCAAAAAGAAACTGTATAGGCTACCACTCAATACACTTTTAGATTCCTGGACTTGCATTGCCATTACGATTACACGACACAATCTCCTGCAGCACTTATTGACACTAATCAAATCTAAGCTCAATTTAGTGTTTCCCTTATGTCAGCGGCTAATTCAAGCAATTTGAGAGTAAAACTTCATAATTCATAATTGCTCAAATATAACCGTAAAGTCTAAGGTGGCGCAACAGGTGCTGCTGCTCTGTGTTTGGCTCTTAACGTGACACGCCAAAGACAGTTTCATTAGCTAGAGCAGAAATTAACGAAGTCCAAAATGTGCCTGCACACAGACACAGTACACGAAGATCCCAATGCTAAATCAATTAGTGTGATTAGATAATGGAGGGGAGCCGGCAGCCAACATTGAGCCAAAGCTCCAACTGTGAGAAATCACAGAGGATAGGTATAATCTGAATGAAGATAAAGCACTGCCCGCGGGATCTTAATTACTGCGCAGGCAATGGCATTGTCTTGACCATGGTTAAGAGACCGCCAGTCTTTCCATTCCAGTTAACAGCATTAAAGTCTAAAAAGAAAGCAAGGTGCCATCTGTTCCTCTAGAAGCTGTCAGCTCTGGCATTCAGAAGATGTCAGGCGCCCCAGTGTCCTCCGTTCCTCTCCATTTGTGTTGGACTTTTCCCTGTGGAGATCAGGGACGTGCTGGCCATTGGGAAAAGCGGGACAACTCCCGAACGGCCGGTTCATTCCCGGCCGGTCCAGGCCGGTCATTAGGAAAAAATGTAAAATAAAATGTCGGCCTTCGTTCCATTTGGGGGGCTGGGCGGCCAACAAAGTAAATCGTCACTGTCGGGCAGAAATCTTGTATCTCCAAGTTTTATTTGTAGATTTTTTCGCAAAGCAAAGCCCTGCTTCATCATACAAGGCCGTCGCACAAAAGTAGTGAAAACAGCAGATCTACAAGCACACAACGCCTCGCGGTGCGAGGCGTTGTATTCTTGTAGATCGGCTGTTTTCACTAGTTTAAATCATTTTTAAAATGATAAATACAAAACAAACGGTTTTGGACGTACAAGGTTTCCACCCGACAATGACGAAATATAACTCATGTAATTGGCCCACTGGGCTTGTCACTTGTCATGATCTGAAATGGCAAATCTTTGAGTAGCAGCAGCGCAATGAGGGCCTCTCCAACTCTTTTCCCCGGGCTGAATCAGGGGCCCAGCACGTCCCTGGTGGAGATAAATGGGTACAAATGTATAGGGCTAATTGATCTGACTGATGGAATGGCCATGTCAAAGACTGAGGTCATGCACACTCATCATAGCAGTGACAGGCCTGCTCACTGTATGGAATCAGGAAACGTAGACCGAATCAGAGGGAAATGGATGAGCCGTGGAAGACTAATTAATTGATCTGATGATTTGTGTGCGGGCGTGCATGCATGAGAGTGTGTGTGCCTGTGTGCACGTGCACATGTACGTCTACATATCAGTCACTGGCCACAAGCCCCGTAGATAGGGGTGTAACGATATAGTAACTGTATCGAAATATCGTTTTTGACAGATAATCACTGTGTTTACTTATTTATATCCATATGTATCCCTTTAAAACCTGCACTATCCATACCTTTCACACAGATGTAATTTCTAATAAAAATCGATATAGTTACTATATCGATTTTAAATCATTGAATCGAATCGTATCGTATCGCCACGAATGAACCAATATCGTCCATGTATCGTATCGTCAACCATGTATCGTGATATGTATCGAATCGCTATTAAAATGTATCGTTACACCCCTACCTGTAGATCTTAATGCATGCATGCATCATGGCTGAAGAGATGGATTCATCAGAGGGGACTTTGAGTGGCTCTTAAATGGACAGCTGTGGCCCTCATCTGTCTGCTCTGGGCAGCACCTTTAACCAAGGCATCATTTCATAAAACCGCACATGTACTGTACAGACATACTGTACATGTGCGCGCACGCTCGCTCAAGCGTGCACGCACGCACACGCGTGCACGCTTGAGCACGCTTGAGCACGCTTGAGCACGCACACACACACACACACACACACACACACACACACACACACACACACACACATGCTGCTGGCACACAAGAGACAGGTCTCTCTGGTTGCGGCACTCTTTTGTAGTCTTTACAATTAAATTGTCAAAAACAATGATGTTGTACCTTAATCCTCAGTGAGTTGTTAAACAGATGTCAGAGCAATTTCTCTGTGGTGAACTTAAACCTAATTCATATGTCAGCGTATGACAACATATCTAAACATCATTGCACCATACATGGACATTTCTTTCAGGTCTTTCCACCCGCAACTAAATTAGCAATAGACTTTTCTAATTAATCCTCACTTTAAAATGCAATAAAAAGGTAAATAATATAACTTTGACAGCAAATAAAGGCACCATAAAGTTCATTGTGTTGGATTATCTATATTAAGCAATTTGCAAAGTTAATTTACATGCCAAAAATGATTCAATTATGTTTCCTCAAAGTTAAAAGAAACTATGGAATGCGTTGGGAAATGGTTGGCAGTAAAGTCAAGTAGTGTCAAGTACATAGTGACATCATCGATTCGTATAGTCATTATGCTAAACATGCCTGGTCGCTGATATCGTCACTGTCGGGCAGAAACCTCGCATCTCCAAGTTTCAAATATGTCTTTTCGTAAAGTAAATCCCTGCATCATCATACAAGACTGTCGCACAACTAGTGAAAATAGCAGATCTACAAGCACACAGTTGTGTGCTTGTAGATCGGCTATTTTCACTTTTTTAAATCGTTTTTAAAATAATAAAGGAAGGTTTTGGACATACAAGGTTTCCACCCGACAACGGCGATATGATCCTTTCGGTTGATAGTCTGACCGAGGAGTACACACGAGTCACAACTACAGTAGAAACCTGATGGATAGTGGGGTCCGTGGTACTATTGCAGTGTAAGCATCATGTGAGTGGCATCATGTGGTAATCAATCATGGCAGTCATACCGTAAGACGTTTGGAAACTCCACAGGGATAACTTCACTCAAATCCAACAGGCTGGGATTCAACGCTCCAGAGCATTTCCTGTAACAATATTTATTAAGACATAATTAGCTAGTAGGGGTGTAACGATACATTTTAACAGCGATACACATCACGATACATGGTTGACGATATGATGTACAATATTGGTTCATTCATGGCGATATGATACGATTCGATTCAATGACTTAAAGTATATTACTATTTAGCAAATAAATGAAATCTGTGTAAAACAATTAAAAAAATCTATTATTATGGAAGTAAAGACTGTGTTATCTAGCAAATTCATCAACATTATATTTCAACACATATGGACAAACCGACCTTGACATGAACACAGAAATTACACACATTTATCGATAGACCAAGAGTAGCTATAATGGAATTGAATGGTAATTAGACCCCTCTTTTTCATTTTCCCTCTTAAAATTGCCTAATACAAGGCAGAAATACTTAGTTTCCATGCAATCAATTATTTGCATTGCAAAACGATTCGATATCGATTACCGCATTTTAAAATTACACAATACGATACAAAGCCAAAACGGTACGATATTTTGCTTTTGCAAACGATATAGTAGATCATTGCAAATTAAAATCGATTTTTCGATTCAGTTACTATATCGTTACACCCCTATTAGCTAGGGTTACCTGGTGGCTCAGCAGGTGCCACATGCACCTTGTGAGTCGCCAGAACACAAGTTTGAATCCAACTCCCGTCATGTCTTGCCCAGAGGTCGTCCCTACACGGACATATATGTGTCCATGTCAAGACTTGTCCTTGTCTGTGGCTAATTCTAGATTTTCTTTTTTACACACCATTATAATGTTCTTATTTTGATCATAAGACCCAATTACTGAATGTCAAGTCTCCAGGTTTTCTTCAGAATATGAATGACACTGATTTACTACAACATTATATGGCACATTATGAGTCCAACTAGTAGTAGTAGTTCTCAAATGTTTTGTCAAGGACCCCCTTAACTCTGAGAGTTACAGACCTGTTATGGTCTTTCAGGGGTGTCTCTTTGTGTGTTTCTGGTAATTATTATTGTCTTCTCATTTTGCATGTCCTGCTTGCATGTTTCGGTTTCCTGTCCCTCTACACACAATTCACACATAATAACCAGAATGCATCACCTTTTACCTTCAGTACACAAGGAAAGACCCCCTCCCACACAAACACACACCCATTCATTTATCGATTACTAACCTTGCGTCACCAGACTTTCCAACTCGGAGGAACGTCTGGTATTGGTTTTAAACGGGCCATGTGATCCGGTCTAGGCGTGGCCTAAACCGGCAACAGGCAGAAGAAGTGGCGTCGCTTTGTTTTGGTCCCCCCTGTCTATAACAAACAAATAGACATCAGACAATGTCATCTTATATAGAACAAATACGTCAAATGATATGTAAAAAGGAGATTACACACGAAGACAGTACATTTTTGGTCATGGTAAATCCAAGGAAATAAAGGGGAATATCATTGTATGAATGTATGAAAACAAAAAGGGATATTTTAGCTATATATTATATTATCACTTATAGTACCTTCTCCTTAAAAAGAAGTTTTGGAGTATCCATGTATTAACAGAATGACTGTTAATAACATGCATTATGATGTCCAGAGATGGGTGTTCTGATAAAAAAGGATTACTTTTACGTAGCATTCCAATTGTCTTAATTATTTCCCACCACAACACAGGGCTTTGACATTGAGAAATTCTTTCTTCGGTGTGCATGTGGGTAGAATAAAGGATGCTGTCACAGTCAATGTTTAACATCTACTAGGAGTATAACTAATATAATCTCCCCACCTCATTTCTCAGCGTGCCAACCAAGCCACTGCTGCTGCTGCCCTATTCCATTTAACCTCAGTGGTGTTTTTAACCTATTCAGAACGGGTACATATTATAGTGTATTATTATTTTATGCTTTAACTATTGAAAAATAGCAGATATACAAGCTCACAGCGCGGCTTGTAGATCTGCTATTTTTGAAAAATCATGAAAATTAGAATTTTGACCTGATTCTATAAGTGTCTTTTGAATCCTTCTAAGATTTTTTTAAAAACCCATGTTTCTACGGTATGTCAGCAATCTGACTAGCCATCGTCAAAGAAAAGGTCATTTTCACTTATCTGGTCAGTTAGTCTGTTCTTGAGAGACTGCTACTGTATGTCAGTGGTTCTCAAACCTTTTCATGTGAAGGACCCCCAAAATGATATTTATTTGGCCACGGACCCGCATCTCAAAATATCTAGTTCCAGGGACCCCCCCAGAAGCAAAATTTGAGTTACAAACGTTCGCTTTGAAAATACATATATTCAAAGATTTGCACACATTTTCACGACTTTTTAAAAAATAGCAGATCTACAAGCTCGCAGCGCGGCACTCGGTGCCGCGCTGTGAGCTTGTATATCTGCTGTTTTTCACTGGTTAAAGCATTCAATAATCCTAGGCCTAAATGGGTTTAAGTGTGGTGATTTGAGCACTGCGCGTACCTCTTTGTACGCACTATCAAACCTCCCAGCGTGGACTGCCCTGTCTCATAATGGAATATTCCATTAGGAATTCAGAATGCTTTCTCTGCCCCGCTGTTGTCCTTGGGCGGGGGGGGGGGGGGGAGGGGGGGAGTATTCAAAAAATAATGCTGCGCTGATAAATGTGTTTCCCGCAGAGCCCCTAAGGGTTATTAAAGTGCCACGGTGCCAGGAGACCATTTGTCTCTGAGTGGTAAATACAGCGAGGAGTGAAAAGCATGGCTAAAGGTGCATGGCATCACTGTTGGGCAGAAACCACGTGTCTTGGGATTTCATCTTTTCATGTTTATTCATAAATGTATGACCTATTTCATACGTTGTATAACGTATGACAGTTTGACCAAAATAGTGAAAATAACCAATCTACCACCTCACCATGTGCTGCGATTGATTGATTGATTGATTGATTGATTGATTGATTGATTGAAGACTTTATTAGCATTTTGCAATAGAAAAAAGTACAGTTTGTGAAAGCACAAATTACTGGTACAAGGTCAACTAAAAGGAGATCCTAGTAAGCTTTACAGCTTATTTACACAGGAACCACTTTATGTATCTCATATAACATTGAACGACAGACGGATAGAACACAGTACTTTACATAGGATAACATCAATTACAAAAGCAGAAAAAGGATAACATCAATTACAAAAGCAGAAAAGGGGGAGAAAAACAGGGGGGTGGAAGCATGGGGGCTTAGTCTATTTACAAGTCTCGAGTAGCAGCCGTCTGAAGGTGACTTTTCATACCAATTTTGAAGGAGGCTAGGGATTTGCACTCCTTTAAGGCTTGCGGGATGTGTTGTAAACTTATAGATTGATTCTATTTTTGGGAAACGTAGATTTTTGTTAGAGTTTATAGTAAACGTATTTAACCAATGAAATGTATAATAAGAGCTTGTGACTGATACAGTAAGTACACTGGGTCCATTGGAACACATAATAGAAGGCTTACTGAAAGTGGTTCGATAAAATCTCGATATTTCGATGTCCCGCTGTTTCGGCTCCCCAGTACTCCGGTAAGGGTTAGGTTTAGGGTTAAGGTTTAGTCTTATTCACCAGGTTAGCATTCGCCTGCGTCGGCAGGTTAGCATTCACCTGCGACAGCAGGTTGGGGAAATCTCGCTCTTTCGACGAGTCATTTGTTCGACTATGAGCGTCGGCAGGTTAGCTACTTACTCGCGTCACAGTTACTGAGGTTAGGGTCAGGGTTTTTGTTAGGTTTAGGCATAGAGGTTAACATTCACCCACGTCGGCAGGTTAGCATTCACCCGTGTCAAAAGAATGAACCGTCAAACAGATGCTATGTTGCAATATCGACACGCTCCCCGGCAAGTTAGCGTTCACCAGCGATTCAGACTACTGGCCGCCGTTGGCAGGTTAGCATTCACCCGCGACAGCACTGGCCGCTAGAAACAACGGCACGTCACAGCACTACGTGCCCAAGTAGTTCACAGTCACAATGAGCAATGTAAGAGCAGATATCAAGGTACAGTAGGGGTCAGCATTTATATCTGGAAAAGTGTTTAATCCGTGGTTAATTTCAAGAGGGAGGTGTTCGAGATTTGCCTGGTAAACCAGACCGAAAAACAACACCCCCTGGCGGTAGTGGAAGTCTGTGATAGAGTCAACGCCAGGCAAGTTCGAGACTATATCAAAAAGTACTATGTGGTGTTGTAAAAGCTATGCATATCGTCGTTGTCGGGTGGAAACCTTGTATGTCCAAAACTCTTCCTTTTGCATTATCATTTTAAAAATGATTTTAACTAGTGAACAGCCGATCTACAAGCACACAACGCCTCACACCGCAAGGCGTTGTGTGCTTGTAGATCTGCTGTTTTCACTACCTTTGTGCGACGGCCTTGTATGATGAAGCAGGGCTTTACTTTGCGAAAAAACATACAAATTTGAAACTTGGAGATAGCGTACGAGGTTTCTGCCCGACAGTGACGATATACTATATGTCTGTCATCTAAAAAGCCTCATTCTGTTAGTAATTCATTCCTCTGGCAAGCTGTGTTGGAAGCAGGACTTTTTGGACAGCCTTGTCCTAATCATTTTACCATTTTATTGAGTTATTGCCGCCTGCAGAAATCATCACCATATGGCCGATGATCGATCCTCTGTTAAAACCCAGCCATGCGTGGCGGCTGAAGGAGTTATGTACTGTGCAGTGGGTTATCATGGCTAAGAGGTCCTGTTCCTCCACATGCTTACAATGCTTTATTCACCACGCAAGCATACAACACACACACACACACACACACACACACACACACACACACACACACACACACACACACACACACACACACACACACACACACACACACACACACACACTTACACTTCTAATAATAATAGGTTGGGTCAACCGGGGAATGTGTCCAGGCAAGCAGAAATCACTCCACAGCTGGTTTGGCACTGAACCGACTGCAGAGTTTCTTGGTAATTGGCCCTCTCTCTTCTGCGTTCTCTCTCCTCTTGTGCAATCAGGAGCGCGTGTGTCTTAGCAGGGGAACACAAGACAACAGACTGCGGCTGTTTATTTACAAGTCGCTCCGTCAGGGCTTGTTGTTGGTGCGTGACTTGGATAGCAGGCTCTAGAAAGATGAACTGCTGACTGCAGCATGCAGGGAGGGAGCAGCTAGGACCTAGCGTGGCCTGGGATCATGGCCCAAAAAAAACACAACAGAAATTGACAGTGATGGAAAAGGTACTCGCATTTTGTACAATAAATGCGAGAAGTCTCTGTGAGTATGTATGTAATCTGCGTATCTCAAGAACCGTTCGCCCCACCGGCTTCAGATTCGGCACGCAAAAGGTTCGGAATCTCCAAATGTGGAGCTGATATCTGACATCAGAGTTTTCCGGAACCGGCACTGTGTCTGCAGAGATCTCCATATATTGGCATAAATGGACACAGGCAAACAGATGGTCAAAACGGGTCCTATGACAACAGGTAATGGGGTTTGAATTAAAAGGTGGGGCATTCATTCCCTATTTACATCGTTCCCGAGTCGGCCGGTCCATGACTAGATGCGACAGACAGAAATGGGGCTTGAGCCCCTGCCCTTTTATCCATCTGTAAAAAGAGTGCCCTCTCCAGACTATGAATGCAGCTTTTACTATGGTGAAAGAAATGCAAATGCCCTCTTCCCATGCCATACCTGAAGGCAGCGTTCAAGAGAATTGCCTTGTCCAAAATCTCCTGAACTTGAATGCAGGATCTTAAGTTGAAACAATTGTCCTCTCTGTGTAGAAATCCATGCCGTTATGCCACATCTTCAGTATTGACTTGATAATGCTTAGTTCAGTGTGGTATGAAGCACCGAAGCTCGTAACGCGTCGCAGCGTTGTAGGCTTGGAGGTCTTCTATTTTCGATATTTTCACCAAAAGGCCCTTTTAGAAATGTCAGCCCCTGCCTCTCTAACATTCTCTGCATGTCCCTGAAGGCATTGGCATCAAAATGTACTTAAAGCACCAAAAGTAAAAGTACAGAATGTTTGAAAATAGCAGATCGATGCGACGCGTTGTGAGCTTGTAGATCGTCTATTTTCAAATAGCCTAGGTACAAAATAGGACTAAATTGGTTAATGTATGTTATATAATATTATAATTTAACATCTGCAAAGTAACTAGTACAAATAAATATAGTGGAGTAAAAGTACAATGGTTGGATACGATAAGTAGTGGAGTAGAAGTACAGAATACACCACTGCTCAATGGCCAAAAAAGCCACCAGAGAAATGTAAGCCATGTTTTCTATTAGCAGTACAGGGTACACGTTTGGCTCCATTACACTCTCAGAGTTAAATTAACACTCATGATGTTGCTGTGTAGCAGGGGAAAAGTTCAGATACTACCAGAAGGACTGCAATAGAGAGAATAGAAATCACCCCATGTTGAATATGAGCACATATACACCTCCGGGTGTATATGTGCTCATATTCATGCAACGGCATGTGCCTGTGTACGATATTGTAAAGTACATACATAATGTATACATTCCTATAGGGGCGAATGCCTGTGAGTTTACTTTGTTGGAGTGTCGAGGGCTGATATACACACCACACTGTAAAGATCCTCAGTGTTGGTTTAACTCCGAGGGTGTGCAAAATCTATATTTTGCTGTGTTGCAAGACACATTTGAGTGTGAACTGACAATAAAGTACTATATCATATCATATCATCATTAGTAGAGTAGCCAGCATTAAGGAGGACAGGCGATCGCCTAAGTGTTAATCTGATCTTGCCTAAATTACAAAAACACTGACTGTAAAAAAATATATATAAAGAAATCCCCAACTCGACAATGAAAGTTGCTCGTCCAGTTCCTTGTCCATTCATGGGCAGGCAGCCAGTTACCACCGTATCCATTATTTATTTGTAATTGTGTTCTTGTCTGTTTGTTTTTATGTTCTATTTTTCGTTGTGTATTGTACCTGTCCATGGGTGGCTGTTCAGTGTTCAAAAAATTGTAAAACTAATAAAGTACCAACCATTAAAAAATGGTTAAATGCACAAAGAGTATTTTTCGGTGTATAGGAATTGAAAGATACAGTAGGTTACCTGTGTAGCCTGCTAACAGAGAATTTGTCAAGGACATGTTTTTGGGATGAAACTGATTAGCAGGTTTATTTTGGGAGTGGTCATCACATGTCATTGTTCTAAACCTTCCTCTACAGCCAACACACCAACGTGCCACGCCTTGCTGTGAACATGGACATGGGTGGAAAAACATGCCTGTTACAGAAGCATTCAGTTTGTGTATAATCCAGCTAATTGGACCATTATTTGCTGTTCCTGTCTGTGTTGACGGCAGAAACTCTTTTCCTCTCTTGTGTTGCGGTTTTGCTCCCAAATGAAAACATTTTGGCTCCCCTCCCGCCTTGCTTTTCATTTTCCAGCTTGGCTAAGCAACATTTATTCTTGTCGGTTCAATTCAATGCTTTTTGTATCAAGGATCCTGCGATACCCAAGGACAGAAGATGTTGTTAGGAAATGGAAAATGGCAAAAATAAGTTATTACATGTTATTAAGTTATTAAAATATGTTATTACATGTTATTAAGTTATTAAAATAAGTTATTACATGTCGATTTCCTGTCCTGTCCTTGTGCTCCTGAACCTGGGTGAAAATACGCCAGGACAGTTTCATTCTTTTCTCTCCATCATCAGACTACTTTGTTTTATTTCTCTAGTCCATCTTTCAGTAATTCTATGTTTCTCTTATTCTGACCTATAGGGTGTGCCAATATGTAGTTCTAGAGCGGCCATTTCTTGGGTCAACACAGCCTTACACAGGTGTTCTGATTGGAGTAGAGCATTAGTTCTATGCCAATCAAACAATTCTAACACCTGTGCTTGACCTAAAATATGGCCGCTCTAGGACTACAATTGCGTCACCGTTGCCACACACTATTGGAGCTGTCCACAGTCTTCTGCTGCTGAAGCACCTCTGGGTGGCTTTCCACTTTCCTCCTCCAGATATTCCCAGGTAGGAATTTTAAATGACAGCCATCACTTCTCTCATCTAGCTTCTGCCACCGTAAGTGTTCAAGAGATGGTGCACTTCGTGTGTATTAGTATGGATCTCCATATATGGACATAGTAACTGTAACTGACTGACGTCACGGACAGAACATCCCATACAAGGAGACATGCACTTGTGTCTGCACCGCTCACTTCGCACTGGTGGGATTTTTTTCCATACAGCAAAAAATCTTCCTCCAAATATAATGATAACACCTAATGATTATGTTGTAGGGGGGAAAAATCACGGCACCCCGTCTTTAAAGGGTGATCAAGTCACTGTTACCGTCTCAAAGGCCCACATTTAGCAGAGGAAACCTCAGTTAGGGCAGGGCACAGGGTGGCCGCTGCCTGTTCCCACCACGTTTGCCGGCCACCGCGAAGCTCGCTCACCTCCCTTTGGAGCCATTCATCATTTGGACACAAAGTAATGTCCGGGTCCCTTCCTACGCCCGCTGCACTGTGGAATCATGGGATACACGTTCCATTCAACCTCTTGCTCGGCAGGACAGTCGCTGACGCTGGCATAGAGCAGGCTGATTCATTATGATCAATACTCTATTATTAGCTTTAACCCTGCAAGGCCCAGAGTAGCTTTTTGGCAACATTTTTATTTGATAAAAAAAAGAGCGAAAAAATTAGTTTTCCTGTTTTTAAAATTAAAATCACCATTGTATCCTATTGTTTAGTATTACAATGTCATTGGCCACGATATTTGCATATAAATACCCCCCACAGAGACTGACATTCACACCCCGACAGAGGCAAACATTCCAGAGTCTGGACGAACAACATCTCACTTTTTCACTGAAGCTATTCCTCACAAAAACATAAGTAAAATGCCTGTAATATTTTTTTTTTCGTGATCATTATAATGTCTAGAACGTTATTGTGAAAAATATCCCCAAAATGTATATTAGAGCATGATTTATGAGTTATGGCTATAAAATCTTACAAACATTTTCCTCTGATTAGGACTCCTAAAACACTATCCATTAAAAAAAAAAAAAAAAAAAAAAAAAAGGCAAGTAGAAATTAATTTGGGTCTTGCAGGGTTAATGCACTTATTATTGGCCCCGGGCTACAGTATGGCCAGGTAACTGAGGAGCTGTTGGTGAACAATGGAGACACAAAAGGGTGGAATAAGTAGTGCTGACATGTGCAAGATGAAACACAGAGAATGTCGGCACTAAATCTTGGGTAAGAAGTACTGACACAAGGACCACCACCTACATGTAATTGATAGTCTTTTTAATATTATTATAGGTAGGGTAAGTGATTTCATTTAATTCAACTAATAACAAAAAATGGGTCTATGTTCTGATAGTGCTAGTTACTATAGACCAGGGGTTTTCAATGTTTTCAGGCCAAGGACCCCTTAGTTGAGAAAGAGATGGAGCAGGGACCCCCACAGCCTTTTCGTAGATTCCATATATTTTTCATTGTTTCATTGTTTGACAGCACGATCATCAGTGTATTTTGGATTCATGTCAATTTGTGTTTTCAGATATTTAACCACTTGAACCGTCAATACATAATAAACTTGACCTTTCACTCTGTACTTAGTCTGCTCTTTTTCCCCTCTACACTACACCAAAGCTCTTTGCCAAAAATAGCCAATCTACAAGCTCTCTGTTTCAGAGCATGTAGATCTGCTATTTTTAGTAGAAGTAAATCGTAGCCAATCAGAATGAAATATGAAAAAATGATGATATGACTCTATGAGATAATGTGTGCCGATTTGCGTGATGTTTGGACAAAATATAAAAACATTAGTTTTCCAGAAATTGGCCTCCTGGTGGCGCTGTAACAGGTCAATGTGAAGGGAAAGGGAAGCCCTTTTATCTGTCTGTAAAAAAAGTGCCCTCTCCAGACCATGAATGCAGTTTTTACTATGGTGAAAGAAATACAAATGTCCTCTTTCCATGCCATAGCTGAAGGCAGCATTCTAGAGAATTGCCTTGTCCAAACTCTTCTGAACTTGAATGCAGCATCTTATGTTGAAAGAATTGCCCAATTGCCCTCTCTGTGTAGAAATCCATGTCGTTACGCCACACCTCCAGTATTGACTTGATTTGATTATGCTTATGTTTAGTTTGGTATCACACACTGAAAATAGCCGACCTCCAAGCTCACAACGTGTCGCAGCTTGGAGGTCTGCTATTTTCGATATTTTCACCAAAAGGCCCTTTTGCAAATGCCCCTGCCTCTCTAACATTCTCTGCCCGTCCCTGAATCGGACCAACGGTGCCGGAGATTAGCTGTACAGACAGACTGACGCGCACAGACACACACGCACGCACGCACGCACACACACAGTCACACACACACAGTCACACACACATAGACACACACACACACACACACACACACACACACACACACACACACACACACACACACACACAGTCACGTGGACGGACAGGGGCGGAATCACAGTCGCGGCCTAGTGGAGACAACAATAAGGCATGCTAAATTGGGCCAGAGTATGTATTTGCATCGGGGGGAGTTTCTCTGTGTTTGGGTGGCTTCCACACCAGGCACGTGCACACATAGACATCAAAGGGGGCTTGAGCCCCTGCCCTTTTATTCGCCTGTAAAAAGTGCCCTTTCCATGAATGCAGTTTTTAATATGGTGAAAGAAATGCAAATGCCCTCTTTCCATGCCATACCTGAAGGCAGTATTTAAGAGAATTGTCTTTTCCAAACTCTCCTGAACTTGAACGCTGCATCTTATGTTGAAAGTAGAAATACTGTTCCTACGAAACAGTGTGGGCTCGCATGTAACACATGCATGGGCACAAAAATCTACCCTTTGGCTGCATCTCATTGGGTAAGGCTGCATCTCATTGGCTTTGAAGAGAACTTGATAGATAATTTGGCTAGGAGTCAAGGAGAACGTGACTGACAGATTACGTCATTTTTGAGGAGAACTTGATAGATAAATAATGAAGGTAACATACACGTGCTCGCTTCCAGCGAGCCCACGATAATTGCGCTCTCTGTGTAGAAATACACACCACATCTCCAGTACTGACTTGATTTAGCTTAGTTCAGTGTGGTATCACGTACCGAAAATAGCCGACCTCCAAGCTCACAACGCGTTGTGACCTCCAAGCTCACAACGCGTTGTGATCTTGGAGGTCTGCTATTTTTGATATTTCCACCAAAAGGCCCTTTTAGAAATGTCAGCCCCTGCCCCTCTAACATTCTCTGCACGTCCCTGCTCTGCACCCTGTCCCTGTAAAGCAAGGTCGTACAGTGGGAGGTCATCACAGTAACTCTCACAGCCACTACTGTAAACGGCTGTTTTGTCTGCCTGACGACTATAATGGGGCTTAAATCTCAGGATGGCGGGCCTCCAAGGATGGCGTCATACGCAGGGTGTCCTTGGCATCGCCGCGGCCCACCCGCCGTCCCCCCCTGACGTCGTGCCCATCCAGAGTAGGATACCATCTGCTGCTGTCACGGACCCAGGAAAAACTCCTGTGGTCCTGTACTGTACTGTACACGCGCTGCCACTGTTAACCAGGTACAGAGATTATAAAGACAGCCGCGTATCAACAGGTGTAAGGATAACGTCATCGAGAATGGAAGGATAACATGGCCCCCCCTCATGGAAGCAAAAAGCTGACGTAATTCAAATAGTTTACAGTTTACAGTTTAGGCATTTAGCAGACGCTTTTAATCCAAAGCGACTTACAATAAGCAGATAAAACATCACAATAATAAACAAGATAATATGTCAGTACATCAAAAGCAATATAACAAATGCAAATGAATATCTATCTAGAAAACAAAAAAATAATCAGTCAAGAAAAAAGGTTCTAAAAAACCTAAAAACAAATGCTATCTAGCTTCATGTATGGTCATTGAGTGTTTCTGTAGTGCTAAGGGGTTTAGGTGGAGTCTGAAAAGGTGAGTAGCCTATTCAGTCCACGGCGAAAGCTAGCGAGTGAGTCCGTTGTTCTAAGTGCGACAGGGAGTTTATTCCACAGATTTTTGAAATGAAATGGCAAATGAAAGGCACTCAGGAGGTATTTAACGAAAATTAAATACCTCCTGTGTGCCTTAACCCTGCAAGGCCCAGTGTAGCTTTTTGACAACATTTATATTTTATATAAAAAAAAGGTTTAAATAATTCGTTTTCCTGTTCTTTTTTCACCTTAACATAACCATTGGATCCTATTGTTTAGTATTACAATGCCATTGGCCAGGATATTTGCATATAAATACCCCCCACAGAGGCTGACATTCACACAACTTCAAGATCTCTGGAGTCCAGAGTCTGGACGAACAACATTTTTATATAAATATGTGCTATTGAACACCCTTTACGTCTGTGTGTTGGTTAAGATAATATTGAACCAATGAAAAGTAGTAAAAAGCCCTTTGGTCAAAACCTCCTAACTCCACTTGAGCTTGTCATGTGAAGCTTGACCAATCCTCAATACTGCATGCACGGGACATGACACAGACACTCCTTGGAAGCCTATGGGACAGACTGTACGGGACAGACAAAGCCACTCCTTGGAAGCGGCTTTCACCGCTTAAAAAAAAGCTAAAGACAAGTGGAAAAAGCCAAGGAAACGAAGGCAAAAGAGACTTCTTTTAGCTGGTCTCTCCTTGTTTCTCCTAGCGCTCGCTCTCCACTGCTTTGTGGAAGAATATTTAATACCATTTCCCCTGCTGTCTGTATAGATTGTGTATTCCAGCTATGGCGTGTCTGGATCATTGGTATGCATGCAGAGTGCAAGGCACAAGTGGCATACCGTATGTGCGGCGCCCAAACGACACGCACTGGTTTATTGAAATGCTCTCCGTCTTTCCTCGGTAATTGCTCTTTCTTGCTCTCTCTCTCTCTCTCTCTCTCTCTCTCTCCCTCTCTCTCTCTCTCTCATCCTCTCTACGTCCCCACAGTACATCTCGCTCATTTTCTATCTTTGCCCGTTTGCTTTTTCTTCCTCCGTTCCTCCCACCCGTCTGTCCATCGCCATCTCTCTCCTCTTTTTTCATCTCTCCATGTACTGTACCTGCATTGAGTGCATTCTCCTTTTGAGCGGTGCAAACCGCTCCCACATTTCACTCTGTCTGTATTAGTACGGAATGTATTAAGTACACACATGGAGATACACGCTCGTACACATAAAGGAGGGGCGTCCAAAGTGCGGCCCGGGGGCCGAATGCGGCCGAGGATAAATTTCACACGGTATAATTCTTTCAGAATTCCTTTTCCCTGTTGTCTCATTCTGAAGGGGTCAAAGTAAGGCTATTTTATTATACTTTTTACCTTGCACGTCTGGTTTCATTTGGTAATGTGGAATAAAGCTGACTTGATTGTGTTTTGTTCAGAGCACACACCTGACAAAAGACCATTGATATCAAATATTGTTGATGATAGTAAATAAAATAGTTTAAATGCAATGTATATGTATGTGACCTTATTATGGTCTGACCAGGGGTGTAGTTGTCCCAATTAAAATGAAGCCAACACAGAACTGAAAGTTCCTATGATTGGCCGCTAGTTGTGCTGTTCTGGCACCAGAAGCAACATGTTCTCCATAGGATTCCATTCATTTCCCCCGAACTTTTACAATGGATTTTCTTACCTTAATTAACATTGTCATAAATACTATGGTTCCTGTTGCTAGTTTAAAGCCTCGTTTCAATCACCATGATGTGCGTTTTGTGAAACTATGGTCCAATTTATGTTTTATTTGATGTTAAAGCAGAGTATGCTGTAGGAGGGGCTTGTGATCATAGATGATTCTTCTTCGTGTGCTTTATTTTCGGCAAGCTCAAGACAATGTCCCATGTATCCCTGCGGTTGCATGTGACCGTTGGCAGCCAATAGCATTCGAGATGGTACCATTTCTACCAATGAACGTTGATTTCTACAATGATGGCGGCACCCGTACAACGGCCAGAAAAGCTTAATTTGCACAGCATATAAACCAATGGCTTTCCACCGTCCATATTTTTTTACAGTCTATGGGTCTGACCGAGAGTACATTATGTCAGGAGATATTGTAGGCCCTTGGGTGTCTTAATATTTTCTAATGTGGCCCTCTTTGAAAAAGGTTTGGACACCCCTGACATAAAGTAACTGACGTCACGGACAGATCTGCCCATACAAAGAGGTATGCACGCGTGTCGTGTTAGCACCGCTCACTTGGCGTTTTCTTTTTTAACTACATGTCATGCAGTCCTCTCAGCTATACTTCACCGCTCCCTTTTTCTTCCTCTTCCATTATCATTCCACACCGCCTGACCTTTCTCTCCTCCTTTGTCACCATGTGTGATTGGAGCGGAGGATAACTGAGATTCCATCATGGTTCTCATGAATAGGTTATGTAGATGTCACTGACACCACCGCACCTCATAAATACTTGTCTTATTACCTCGCTCTGCCGCCACTCAAGCGTACGGGGCTCTTGCGTTCGACTCGGCGAACTAGTTGCCTCGTAAAAGAAATGTTTTAGCATTTCTGCAGCGTGTGTTCTGTTCCGCGCACACCGCGCCGCCGGAGCAGACATATGCAAATTGCATATCAGCTTGCTCACCTGTACCTGATCTCAGCCGTTCTCTGCTGTTTTGCCAGTGTAGAAAGCGCCTGTTCCCGCCTTCTCAAGCGTGTTATTCTCATCTCTGAGGCTTTTACAACGTGCGCTGCACTTGAAACAAACACGCGTGGCATTTTCTATCTACCTACAGTTGTGGTGGCTTATGAATTGACTTCCTTTTTTGGATTCTCTATTTTTTATTGTTGGGATGTGGTTATCAGTGCAGGGGTGTCGCACCAAATTCTGGGCCCTGGGTACAAGGATTCACTCACATTTTGTGCTTTAACTATTGAAAAATAGCAGATATACAAGCTCACAGTCCGGCACCAAGTGCCGCGCTGCGAGCTTGTAGATCTGCTATTTTTGAAAAATCGTGAAAATGGGTGCAAGTCTTTGAATATTTCAAATAAAGGTTTTTTGAAAAACCTATATTTCTATGTCAGTGGTGCTCAAACTTTTTCATGTGAAGGACCCCCAAAATGATATGTATTTGGCCACGGACCCCCATCTCAAAATATTTACTTCCAGGGAGGGACCCCCCAGAAGCAAAATTTTAGTTACAAATGTTCGCTTAGAAAACGCAGGCTATATTCAAAGATTTGCACACATTTTCATGACTTTTCAAAAATAGCAGATTGACAAGCTCGCAGCACGGCACTCGGTGCTGCACTGTGAGCTTGTAGATCTGCTATTTTTCAATAGCTAAATATAAAATAATGAAGGCCCCCCTGCACCTTGGGCCCTAGTAACTCAGTCCCACTCCCCCCCCCCCCCCCTTGTGACGCCCCTGGCTCTGCACTTCTTCATAGAACAAGTACTGGTATAGAGATCGCTCTCTCCCACTGTCTCTCCCTTCCTTAATTTTTCTTCCTGTCACGATCTCTCTCGCTTGTTCTCTGTTTTGCTCTTTTGGCTTGCCTATGTCTGTCTTTCCATCTCTGTCTCTCTGTCTCTGTCTCTCTCTCTCTCTCTCTCTCTCTCTCTCTCTCTCTCTCTCTCTGTCTGTCTCTCTGTCTCTCTCTCTCTCTCTCTGGCCTCTACAGCACAGTCCCAAAGAGATCCATAGCTATACTGTGTGTTTGCGTGCGTGTGTGTTTGCGTGCGTGCGTGTTGTTGCTGATAGGAAGACAGGCCTGATTCCCGGGGCTGTTAACCTCTCCCTGCTTCCCTCTAGCAGCGGTGAGGTGATACAGAGTTCATTTTAGGATTACATCTCTGCCTTGAATAACCGAGGCTCGGAGGCAGAGCTGGGCTGCTAACAAAGACAGAATTAAGAACGGGAATCCGTGTGCAAAACGAGAAGAGGCTGAGCAGCATCTCCCTGGCCGACGTACAGAGAGAGGGCTGAACGGAATCTGCTCTTTGTGTTGCTACCTGAGCCTCCTTACACGCGGCAAGCGGGGAGGAGAGATATGGCGACAGCGGTCGATAAGGTGATGAGTGCATTTGTATCTGTTTTAACATATTAAGCCTTATTGCGACCGTAGGTCGCATTTACTACCAAAACCTCCACCGGCTGTCCGTCCCTGAGTGAGTGAGTGAGTGAGTCACACGTCACACGTCACACTTTTGCCCTGCTCATATCTCCACAACCGTTGCCCCCATCCATGCCACATTTTGCACACACACTCCTTACCTGCCAAACTACAACCTCCAAGGACCCCCAGGGGTAAAAAATGACCACATGTGCAAAAATGACCAAATGACCACCCCAACGGGGCTGCTCACGGGGAATTCCTGGGGACCACCCACTCCTGGTGCTCCAGAACGGATGCAAAAGTGGTGACGCCCCCAGTGGAGGACCCCCTCCACTGCAGCTCACATAAAATGCCGTAACTCGGGCTAGGAGCGTCCGGGAGAGCCGGGGCCGGTACCTATTCGTCCGCCAAGGCAACGCGGAGACCCCACCCCTCATTTCTCACATGGCCCTCTTCTAGCGCCACCTTCAGGCCGATTTTTAAAACACATTTTTGGCCACTGCTCCTACAGTTTTGGCCCTAAAATCACGCAAATTGCTACACAGTATGTCTGCACTCATCCCATAAACATGAATCTGTCCCATATAGCGCCACCTTCAGGCCGATTTTTAAAAACACATTTTTGGACACTGCTCCTACAGATTTTGCCCTAAAATCACAAAAATCACTATGTCTACACTCATGTCATCAACATGGATCAGGAAGATTTTGGAAAAACAAATTTTTGCCCTATTTGTGGAGATAAGTGACCTACGGTCGCTTATCTCCCGATTAGGGAGTCTTACTGGTACATATCTACTTAGATCGGCTATTTGTTTGATAAAAAAGTTTGGAAAAAGTGTTGAAAATGATATATTTTCTACTATAATGACTATAAAACAGTGATATATTTTTGCTTCAAGAAGTGTTATTGCGACCGCCAGGTCGCACTTACTATCAAAACCTCCACCGCCTGTCTGTCAGTCAGTCCGTCAGTCTGTCACGTCACGTCACACTTTTGCCCTGCTCATATCTCTGCAACCGTTGCCCCGAATTATGCCAAATTTTGCACACACACTCCTTGCCTGCCAAACCACAACCTCCATCAATGCTCACATGGCCCTCTTCTAGCGCCACCATGAGGCCGATTCTTGCAAAACACATTTTTGGACACTGCTCCTACAGAATTTGCCCAAATCACGTAAATCGGTACACAGTATGTCTACACTCATCTCATCAACATGGATCTGTCCCATATAGCGCCAGCGTCAGGCCGATTTTTTCAAACACATTTTTGGACACTGCTCCTACACATTTTGGCCTAAAATCACGTTGCGACCTGACGGTCGCTTATCTCCCAATTAGGGAGTCTTACTGGTAGCTTTATATTCTAATCAGAAGGTTCTCTCTGTCTCCCTATATCATGTTTTAATCCAACCAGGAGAGTGAACTCATATAAGATACAGGTTAAACAAATGAAATTAGAAGTAATGAAACAAATACAAAAGAAATTTGCAGACAAAAGTGGAACTGGAACACTATGCAATTTCAGCTGATAAATGATCTGTTCTGATTGGATAACATTGGTATCCCAGTCTGAAAATGTATTTTGGAGAGATGGGTAGACCCCCGTTACTCACCAAACATTTTATAGTAATGGTTAGTATAAGATTAGAGCTTTAACGTTTTATTAAGATTTTTTTATACAAACAAATTCAATTCATTTCAAAGGGCTTTATTGGCATGAGAAAACATACGTTTACATTGCCAAAGCAGAAGTATACACAATACAATACAATACAATACAATACAATACAATCAGAACAAAATACGTACAGGTGAAAAGAGTGTAACAGTTTTCATGCATCAAGGTTATGTGCAGGCAAAGCAGGGATAAATACAATGTTTGTTTACGAATCTCCAGTCAGCACTCCACTCCTATGGGATGACGCAGTCAGCTCCATTAGATATCAGAACACTCACATAAACTCCCGAAGGACGATTCCCATTGGCCGCAGGGTATGTCCGTCAAATGACGTTACCGCCCAGAGGCGGACCCATATAAATTCCCCATCCACCGGATGCTCCCCCTCTTTTCTGCTTCTGCTTCAACCTGGATTGTTTGTTCACTCACTCGCTCCAACGAAGTTTTCAGCATTAAGAAGTTCCTAAAGTATTTATCTACGTTCCTCAAAGAGAAAGAATTTCGTCTCGTCTGAACTGACTTTGGCAAGTAAGGTCGAGCCACCCGGTTTCGAGACTCAATCCATTCTTCTCTTCGTTCTACTGTTTTTGTTCTCTGTTAGCTCGCTAGCCTCGTTAGCTTGTTTACGCTCGCAGCCTTGTTAGCGTTTCTTGTTAGCTTGTTAGCTTGTGTTAGCAGTGATGGCTACGGCTAGCTCCACGCCCGCCGGCCGTGCATGCCCACTCCGAGTTGCCCCTTTCTCCTGGAGTCGGTGGACTTGCACCAACTTTGTGTACGCTGCAGGCACTGGGCCCACGCCGCCGACAGCCTGTTGCCCGAACCGAACTGCAGCGAATGCCTCCGCACTCCGGTGCTGATTAGGCAACGACACGCCGCGCAAGCGGCTAGTCTCTTCAACATCATGGCGGCGTTCCAGCCAGGCCCCTCTCCAGGGACCGTGGAACCACCTGCCTCTCCCCCCGGTACCTCTTCAGGACGACGGGGGATGCAGGCCTCATCCTCCACCCCTCCCACCCGGCGCCGCCGTTCTCCCTCCCCTGCTCTCTCCTATACCAGCGGGGGCAGCGGGGACTCAGGCCCGGACTTCACCCAGAGCCTCTTCAGACGCTGGTCGGATGAAGAATTCGACGACGACGAGGAGGCTGGGGCGGAGGTCGTCGAGGGTGAGGAGGATAACGCTCCTCAAGTGGAACAGATGGACACACAGTCGGTGGAACCGGAGATCATCATCTCTATCCCCGAGACTGATTCCCCCCTGTCCGTCTTCCCTTCGGTTGCCGCCACGGCTGGAGCTGCCGCCCCCGGTCCAACAGCCGCCCCCCCATCGGCGGGGGCTCCAGAGCAGGCTATGCAGGAAGGCTCCGCTCCCTCCCCTGTTGCCTCTGGTCAGCTGCCGGCCTCCCAGGTGTCCACGGAGGGACAGGCTCCCCCTCCCTCTCCTTCAGGGGGAGCTATTGGGTCTGATGCGGTCCTCTCTGCCTCTCAGACCTCCTCTCTGAGCTCCTTGGGTCCCGCTCCTGCCTCCTCAGGCGCCATTCCAAGACCCAACAACGCGAGCTCCTCCTCCCAGGGCCCCCCTCCTCTTCCGGAGGCCTGGAGTGTACTAGAGAGAGCCACCAGTTACCTGGACCTGCCTGTTGCCTTCGCTCCACAGGCAGAGAAGGCTAAGGTGCACCGCCTAGGGAAGGCTCGCCAAGCCCCCCCCCCCCCCCCCCCCCCGCAGGTGATGTGCATGCTTCCTCAGATCCCCGGTTTCCAAGAGGCGCTGCACGAAACCTGGGAGAAGCACTGGGACCCAGACAAACTCCCCTATTCTTCGGAGTTTGTGGGAGGACCAGAGATCGGAGTCCCATCCTGCCCCAAGATCAGCCCGACTCTGGCCGCTACTCTTCAGGCCAAGTTCTACAAAAAGAACCCCAAGGCTACTAAGGGGCCCTTCACCCTGAGACCCGCCCCCAAGCTGGTCGACAGCTTTGAAGACCAGATGTCCAAGGGCGCACGTGACACCTACAGGTCCATCGGCCACTCTGCTAGGGACCTGAACGTCACTGGTCTCCTGGGAGCCTACATTCAGAAACAGATTCAGAATGCATCCGGCTCCCTGCCTCCTGCTGTTGCCACAGAACTCCTGGCCTCGGTGGACCACCTGATAGATGCCAACTTCCATGCCATCTCCTGGGCAGGTCGTGCTATGGACCTCATCATGCAACAGCAGGCTCTCCGCTGGCTCTACCCAGTCGCCGCGGCCAAGGACTTCGAGGAGAGAGAGGAGCTCCTCAAGCTCCGCAGCTCCCCCAGAGAGATCCTGGCGGACGGTTACCAGGTTTTCCAGAGACAGGCGGCAGCCCGCAAGGAAACCCTGGAGATTGTACAGGACATGATGCCCCCCCCCTCCCAGCCGGGGCCCCCTGTTCCCGCCGCAGTCCACTAGAGGCTCCTATGCCCAGGCAGCCTCCAAGCCAAGAGCCTCCCGCTCCCAGAACAAGAGTAAGGGCTCCAAGACCTCGGCCTCCTCTAGCTCCAGGTCTTCCTCCAAGACGGCCCGCCGCCATCCAAGCCAGGAGCCGCCCACTCAGAGGCCCAGGGAGGAAAACCCCCAGCGTCAGCCTTTCCGCTCCACGAGGGGCCGCGGAAGGTCTCAGCGCAAGTGACACTCTGGGGAGGGGAAAGCAGGGGTCATTAAAAAGTTCGTTTTATTCAAAACCTGTAACTCGGCCTCCTGCTGGTTCTGTCAAAATATTGTCTCCGCAAGAACTGACAGTAAAAATGTGTGTGCCAGAAAACTGTGTGGTTCCTCCTCTCGCACGATCGACACAAGTAGCTCTAGATTGTCAGCCCCTTCGGGCTCTTCCTCACAATCTGCTAACTTCACTAACACACAGTCCACACACAGCTGCTCTAAAAGGTACAGGGTCACAGCCTATTCAGATGCTTTTTCCCAGTGTAAATCCTCTTTCTCACGGTTCTCCACTAGAGAGCAGCATAGCTTCCCCTCCACACTCTCTAACTGTTCCAGGGTCACTCCTTTCTCCAGAGCAAGACTCTCTGCAGGTTCGCCTTCCAGGGGAAAGTGTACGAGTACACAGTTCTCCCCTTCGGCTTGTCGCTGAGCCCCCGTGTCTTCGTTCTAGTGACCAAGACGGCGCTCGAACCCCTACGGCGCCAGGGCATCAGGATTGCAAACTACCTGGACGACTGGTTGATTTGCGCGAGCTCAGAGCAGGAGGCGGCGCGTCACACCAGGTTGGTTTTGGACCACCTACAGTCTCTGGGGTTTTGCATCAATCTAGAGAAAAGTGCTCTCACACCCTCACAGAGAACCACCTTTCTGGGGACCATTCTGGACTCGCAGTCAATGATCGCCCGTCCCTCGCAGGAGAGGATAGAGAAGTTTCTCTCCTGTGCAGCCCTCTTCCAAACGGGGAACTCAGTCCGTTACGAGAGGGTCATGCGCCACACGGGTTTCATGGCCTCAGTCCTGCACCTTGTGCAACTAGGACGTTTCCACATGAGACCGTTTCAAAGGTGGATGTTATCCCTTCGGATCCCGTCCACCGAGGGTCGCGCTCTGGTGCAGGTCCCTCACAGGGCTGTGGAGGCGCTGCTACCCTGGCGGCGAGCCGACTTCCTGTCGGCCGGAGTCAGAATGGGAGAGGTGATTCACCGCAAGGTGATCACCTCGGACGCCAGCCTTTCAGGCTGGGGCGCGACCTTAGAAGGTCGCACAGCATGGGGCCTTTGGGGCCCGGAGATGCGACACCACCATATCAACTACCTGGAGTTGATGGCGGTGATGCTGGCCCTTCGTCACTTCGAACCCCTGATCCTGGGTTGGCACGTCCTCGTCAGGACGGACAACACCACGACGATGTGTTATGTCAACAAACAGGGGGGGCTGAGGTCCCGGGAGCTAGACAGGTTAGCTCGGGACCTGACACTGTGGTGCCTTGGTCGACTACAGTCGATCAGGGCCTCTCATGTTCCAGGCCTCCTGAACAGCGGAGCAGATCTGCTGTCCAGGGGGGAACCACGTTACGAGAACTGGTCTCTCCGACCTTCAGTGGCGGAGGAGATCTGGCTCAGGTTTGGCCACCCGGTGGCAGACTTGTTCGCGTCGTCAGAGAACGCGAAGTGTTCTCTGTTCTTTGGCCTGGCGGGGACTCCCCCACTGGGCCTGGACGCTCTGTCTCGCAGCTGGCCGCGGGGCCTTCTGTATGCCTTTCCACCGCTAGAGCTGATTCGTCCGACCCTCGAGAGGGTCAGACGTTACTCCCTGGAGTTGCTCTTGGTGGCGCCGAGTCAGGGGACTTGGAGTTCCCTGATAGCGCCTCTCCTGGTCGGTCGGCCTTGGCGCCTGCCCCTACTCAGGGACCTGGTGAGCCAGGCGAACCAGGAGATTTTCCATCTGGACCCCCAGCGCCTAGACCTGTGGGTCTGGCACCTGAAAGGGAGAGGCTGAGGGCTGCCGGCCTGGCCCCTGCGGTCATAGACACGATGCAGAGGGCCAGAGCTCCTGGTACTCTGGAAGTGTACAGGGGTAAATGGGAGGCCTTCGTCTCTTGGTGCAGGTCGAACCGCCCTTCGGTGGTTCCGGCTTCTGCGTCCTTGAAAGACCTTTTGGACTTTCTGCAGTCCTGTGTAGTCCAGAAGCTAGCAGCCTCTACTCTTAGGGGCTATGTGGCTGCCATTGATGTCTGCCACAATGGCCTGGAGGGTTCTAAACCTTCTAAGAACCCTTGGGTGTCTCAGTTTCTGGCTGGGGTCAAACGAGACGCTGCTGCAGCTAGACCGTTGGTCCCCTCATGGGATCTTGAGGTGGTCTTAAGGGGTCTGAGTCATGCTCCTTTTGAGCCTTTGGAGTCTATCTCCTTGAAGCTTCTTAGCTTTAAGACGGCTCTTCTCCTGGCTCTGACTACAGCCAAGAGGGTCAGTGACCTTCATGCTCTTTCTGTAGATGAGGGCTGTATGAGGTTTTCGGGGGAGGACCGTAAGGTCTTACTCAAACCTCACCTCAAGTTCTTACCCAAGAACGGGAGGATTCAGGAAGTTCCGGTGGAACTTCTGGCCTTTCACCCTCCTCCTTTCGCTTCGGAGGAGGACAGAAGGCTAAACTGTCTTTGCCCGGTTAGGGCACTGAGAGTTTACTGTGAGAGGACTAAGGACCGCAGACGGTCCAGTAGTCTGTTTGTCTCTCACGGAAAGTCCACTGGTAAGACTGAGATCGCTAAGTCGACTCTGTCGGGGTGGATTGTGGACGCCATTAATTTGGCGTATGACAGTGCGAAGGTGGCTAGACCCTTCGGTCTTAAAGCCCATTCGACTAGGGGAGTTTCCTCTTCCTGGGGTCTCGCTAAAGGGACCTCCATCCAAGAGGTCTGTATGGCGGCTAATTGGAGGTCGCCTTCCACTTTTGCGGCTTACTATCACCTGGACTTAACGCCTCATTCCTGGCCGCATTCTGTCCTTGGGGTGGCCGCTTCCTCCCCTTCCTCCTGAGCTGAGTCCCTTGGTAGGGTTTCTCTCTCAGGGAGTTTTGTAAGTGTTTTTACACTTTTCTTCCTCCACCAAGACCAGAGGGTAGTGGCTCTGGTGGAGGGGGGCCCTTTTCCTGAGTTTTTCCCTTCGGTTTTAACTTGGGGCAGACTAGGATTGAGGTGGGTTCTGGTGGGCCTAGTCTGTAAGGGTTCCTTAATTCCTGTTGGTTCGTTTCCACGTCCGGGAGTTTATGTTTCCCATAGGAGTGGAGTGCTGACTGGAGATTCGTAAACAAACACAAGTGTTTCGTATGAAACACCTGTTTGTTAAGAATCGGAAGGAAGCACTCCACTCCGGTGAGACCCTGTTCGTGAGTTTGCGCAGAGCTCTCAAGAGGGGGAGCATCCGGTGGATGGGGAATTTATATGGGTCCGCCTCTGGGCGGTTACGTCATTTGACGGACATACCCTGCGGCCAATGGGAATCGTCCTTCGGGAGTTTATGTGAGTGTTCTGATATCTAATGGAGCTGACTGCGTCATCCCATAGGAGTGGAGTGCTTCCTTCCGATTCTTAACAAACAGGTGTTTCATACGAAACACTTGTGTTTTGTTATGGTGGTTGGGTTCTATTTGATATCCTTCTCCTATCACAGCAGCTCACAAATCTTGCTGCTGTGTTTGCACATTGTTTTACTTCCCCCAGCAGGTATGGGAGTTTTTCATTGTTGGTCATGTTTCTCTCACCACCTTTCACTTTGTATGTGTGTGGTTGTGGTTTCCATTTCCAACACAGACTGGAAGAAAATGACATCCATTTTATTCAGCTCAGAAAATGTCACCTTACTGTTCTATGTGGCACAATCACCATCCTATTTACTAAAGGTCAACTCCAGATGGCCAGGCTTCTAAACACTGTTTGACTTGGGCTTTGCTCAACCATGCATGAAAGCCACAGTGACCACCAGCGAGTCAGCTGACCTTGAAAACAGAGATAGCCATGTTTTCCACTGTCTTGTCCGTGTGTCGTATCCCAGCCTGCTGGATAGCAGTTGACATGTTTGCCATTCTGCAGGACAAAATGGTCTCCTCAGGGACGTGCTGGCCATTGGGAAAAGCGGGACAACTCCCGAACGGCCGGTTCATTCCCGGCCTGTCCAGGACGGCCATTAGGGAAAATATTAAAATAAAATGTCTGCCTTTGTTCCATTTTGGTGGCTGGGCGGCCAACAAAGTAAATCATCACTGTTGGGCAGAAACCTTGTATCTCCAAGTTTCAAATTTGTAATTTTTTTTCTTAAAGCAAAGCCCTGCTTCATCATACAAGGCCGTCGCACAAAAGTAGTGAAAACAGCAGATCTACAAGCACACAACGCCTCGCGGTGCGAGGCGTTGTGTGCTTGTAGATCGGCTGTTTTCACTAGTTCAAATAATTTTTAAAATGAAATATAACATGTAATTGGCCCACTGGCTTGTCACTTGTCATGATCTGAAATTACAAATCTTTGAGTAGCAGCAGAGCTATAGAGAGAGATCTCTCTCTATAGCGTGCAATGAAGCCCTCTACAACTCTTTTTCCCGGGCTGAATCAGGGGCCCAGCATGTCCCTGTACCAGACAGTTGTAGCCCAACGTTTGTCACTGGAATGGTGTTGACATGATACATGAGCATGCAGAATGGGATTAACTCAGAATTCCATTTGCTGGTGGTTATAGGGGTGGAAATCTAAAATGTAGGCATTTAGCAGACGCCCTTAATCCAAAGCGACATACAATAAGCAAGGTAAACTCAAGGTAAGACATCAAATCCATAGAGACAGTGTAGCGACTCACAGGGACGTGAAGAGAATGTTAGAGAGGCAGGGGCTGACATTTCTAAAGGGGCCTTTTGGTGAAAACATCGAAAATAGCCGACCTCCAAGCTCACAACGCGTCAAGGCTTGGTTTTTTACACATTTCTTGATTTCAACATAAGATGCTGCGTTCAAGTTCAGGAGAGTTTGGACAAGGCAATTCTCTTGAACGCTGCCTTCTGGTATGGCATCGAAAGAGGGCATTTGCATTTCTTTCACCATAGTAAAAACTGCATTCATGTTCTGGAGAGAGGGCACTTTTTACAGATGGATAAAAGGGCAGGGGCTCAAGCCCCCTTTGATGTCTATGTGTGCACATGCCTGGTGCCTCAGTAATCTAGGATCATAGGTAAACCAAGAATGTATAGACTACCTCTCATAAATCTATCCTTCTGTTAATGACATCCCTCTTCTGGTTATACATTTTTGCCATCAATGGGGATATTTTTTATTCCTATTTCTGGTCAGACTGAAAGCATTTCTGAAATGTAGACTCTGATATTGACTGATTGACGACTGGATTATGTTTCAACGTCCCTGGCAGGGGCGTCACAAGGGGTAGGAAAGTGGGACTGAGTTACCAGGGCCCAAGGTGGTGGAGGGGCCTTAATTATGTTATACTTTAGCTATTGAAAAATAGCAGATATACAAGCTCACAGCGCGGCACCGAGTGCCGCGCTGCGAGCTTGTAGATCTGCTATTTTTGAAAAGTCGTGAAAATGTGTGCAAATCTTTGAATATATGTATTTTTTTAAGCGAACATTTGTAACTCAAATTTTGCTTGCGGTGGGGTCCCTGGAACTAAATATTTTGAGATGGGGGTCTGTGGCCAAATTCATACCATTTTGGGGGTCCTTCACATGAAAAGGTTTGAGCTCCACTGACATAGAAACATAGGTTTTTCAAAAAACCTCAGAAGGATTTGAAATATTCAAAGATTTTCATTGTTTTTCTAAAAATAGCAGATCTACAAGCTCGCAGCGCGGCACTCGGTGCCGCACTGTGAGCTTGTATATCTGCTATTTTTCAATAGTTAAAGCACAAGGGCCCCGCAGTGAATCCTTGTACCCGGGGCCCAGAATGTGGTGCGACACCCCTGGTCCCTGGTGTGACTCCAGATGGGCTCTGTGTAAAAAAATAATAAAATAAATGACATTGTAAAGTAAACACTCAGTTCAGTTGTGTTTGACCAATTACCAGAATCCCTTTTGCAGTTGTCACCCAGTGTCCCCCTGTCAACACTACTCAAGCAGGCCAGTATCTCTGACACCATCAGACAGAGTCACCCTCACTTAGGCTCTGACAAGAGACAATTGTTGTGAGGAACTGAACTGTCCACGTTGTAAATAGAACACTGTGAGGTACAAATAAAGGCACTGTCAGTGGTGTGAAGTAACTAACAGGGTTCCCACGGTCATGAAATTCCTGGAAATATTTTGAAATTAGACAAATATTTTTCCAGTAGTCGAAACATTTTGAAATTGATCAAGGGTGCTGGAAGGTCCTGAAAAAAATGTATACCTCTGAAATGACAAATTAAACATTGGCCAAATTGTCAATTATTAGAGGGAGAAAGTGAAAATAGCCGATCTACATGCTCACAACGCCTCGCATGCAACGCGAGGCGTTGTGAGCATGTAGATCTGCTATTTTCACAATAAAACCGTGTTATACAAAATTCCTCAACACTTAGTGCTCGTCAGGGTGCCAGGGTTCCCAGTTCAAATATGATTATTTCGGGGGTCATGGCCTGAAAAGGTTGAGAACCACTGGCATACACTACCTGTCTTTGGGCATTGCGCATAGGACTCGTTATTGAGTTGAATTATTGTTATATAGTCTTGTAAATTGTGTTAAATATTCTGGAAAAGTTTTGGAAAAGTTTTGGAAATTAATTGGTAAAAATGTGTGGGAACCCTGAACTAACACATACATTTACTTTTTGAGTTAGGGTGCCCACACACCAAAATAGGCCTACCTATGATTGTGGAATCTGCGTTCCGCCAATGCATTTCAATGAGAATTGAGCATTTTTTTGCAGAAATCCTCTACTGGCATGAAACCGCTCCATTCTCATTGAAATGAATTGGCGGAATGCGGATTCCACTCTCATAGGTACTTTGGTGTGTGGGCACCCTTATTTGTTCTTTACTTGAGTATTTCCTATTTCCAATGTTGTACTTTTACTCCACTACATTTATTTGATAACTGTAGTTACTAGTTACTTTGTAGATTTGGATTATTATTGCAAGACATACATGATACATTAACCACTTCAACCTATTTATATTTCTGCTATTTGAAAATAGACGATCTACAAGCTCACAATAGATCTACTATTTTCAAAAAATGTGTACACATTTCAAAACTTGAAATGGGACACTACATAATGAGTTTTTGTACTTTGAGTAATTTTTTTTAGATACCAATACATTTGTACTCTTACTCCAGTCCATTTTGAATTCTGGACGTTGTAACAGAGTATTTCTACATTGCGGTATTGATAAGGGGTGTAACGATATAGTAACTGAATCGAAAAATCGATTTTAATTTGCAATGATCTACTATATTGTTTACAAAAGTAAAATATCGTACCGTTTAGGCTTTGTATCGTATCGTTGTAAAAATGCGGTAATCTGTATCGAATCGTTTTGCAATGCGAATAATTGATTGTATGGAAGTATTTGTGCCTTGTATTTAGCAATTTTAAGAGGGAAAATGAAAAATTACCTTTCCATGCCATATAGCTATTCTTGGTCTATTGATAAATGTGTGTAATCTCTGTGTTCATGTCAAGGTGGGTTCGTCCATATGTGTTGAAATATAATGTCCATATATTTGCTAGATAATCACAGCGTTTACTTCCATAATAATAGATTTTTTACACGTTTTACACAGATTTAATTTCTTTGCTAAATAGTTACTAAATCGATTTTAAATCATTGAATCGAATCGTATCGTGAACCAATATTGTCCATGTATCGTATCGTTAACCATGTATCATGATGCCCATGTATCGTTACACCCCTAGTATTGATACTTTTACTTTAGTAAAAAATACTTTAGTTTTCCCACCACTGTTTGAAGGAAGAATGGAGGAAGGTTGGAGGTTGAAGGAGGGTGGAGGAGGGTGGAGGAGGGTGGCTGCCTCTCCCCATTGGAACAGCTGTCCCTCAGACAGCAACAGATGCAATGACACAGAGGGTGGAGAGGTCGTCTACAGACCCCTGCATCTATTTCCCCTCACAAGTAACTGCTTTTATCTGGATGTTTTTGCCTTTTCAGCTTAAATTGTACCCATTCGGGCCAAGAATTATTGAATGCTTTAACCAGTGAAAAATAGCAGATATACAAGGGTCTAGATCTGCTATTTTTGAAAAAGTCGTGAAAATGTGTGCAAATCTTTGAATATATGTATTTTCAAAGCAAACGTTTGTAACTCAAATTTTGCTTCTTTTGAGATGGGGGTCCGTGGCCAAATACATATCATTTTGGGGGTCCTTCACATGAAAAGGTTTGAGAACCACTGACATAGTAGTCTCTCAAGAACAGACTAACTAAGCTCCAGTTAAGTGAAAAAGACCTTTTCTTTGATGATGGCTGGCCAGATTGCTGACATAGAAACATATGTTTTTCAAAAAAACCTTAGAAGGATTCAAAAGACACTTATAGAATCAGGTCAAAATACTCATTTTCACGATTTTTCAAAAAATAGCAGATCTACAAGCTCGCAGCGTGGCACTCGGTGCCGCGCTGTGAGCTTGTATATCTGCTATTTTTCAATAGTTAAAGCATAAAATAATGACACACAATGTAGTGTATACCCGTTCTGAATGGGATAAATATGGCTGAAAGGAAATAAAGCTTTATTATGCAACAGTTTTCCACAGTTAATAAAAGTTGTGAGGGTGACGCAGGAGTAACGTTCCTGAAAACCACAAAGGAGACTGGGGTTTTGAATCCTCCACGGTGCGTGTACATGCTCTCAAATAAGCTCAAATGGGCCGTGAAGAGAAGTGTCTGGCAACAACGTCACGTGTGTCAGAGGAGACACATGTTCGTCTACACCGTCCATAAGACCAAGCAGTAGGGGTCAGCAGTGACAGGGACCAGGGACATGCTGGGCCCCTGATTCAGCCCGCGGGAAAAAGAGTTGGAGAGGCCCTCATTGCTCTCTATAGAGAGAGATCTCTCTCTATAGCGCTGCTGCTACTTTGCCATTTCAGATCATGACAAGTGACAAGCCAGTGGGCCAATTACATGAGTTATATTTTGTCGTTGTCGGGTGGAAACCTTGTATGTCCAAAACCGTTTGTTTTGTATTTATCATTTTAAAAATGATTTAAACTAGTGAAAACAGCCGATCTACAAGCACACAACGCCTCGCGGTGCGAGGCGACCACATGGGTGAGTGGTGAATGGAAGATAGAGGAAAATAAAGGCATACAAACTTAATGGGAAAAGAGAGAGAGATTAAAGGGATATTTCACTTTCAAAAAACCTTTTTGTCATTTTATCGTCTAATCAGGCTTTTATGAACAGACTGAACAGTTTTAAATTTGCTTGACTCGATATTTAGATATTTGATGTAAATGTTACCAGGCCCTCCTCCTCTAGGGCCCCTCCCCATACACACCCATTGTAACTCCAAACTCCATTTTAACCATGATAGATTCATTAAAAACACAATTTATTTTTCTAGTGACTCATACTACCCTCCTAATATGTGAGCAGGCCGTGGTTTTTTTATAACCTTTTTCATTAATTTTTTATAAATTCTTTTGGGGGGAAAAAAATACAATAAAAAATAAAGGAAAAAAAGTTATAAAAAAACACGGCCTGCTCACGTATTAGGAGGTATTATGAGTCACCAGGAAAGATAATGGGTGTTTTTAATGAATCTGTCATGGTTAAAATGGAGTTTGAAGTTACAATGGGTGTGTATGGGGCCCTCCTCCAGGACGCCCCCAGGAAATATTGAATCAAGCAAATTAAAAACTTTCCAGGGTGTTCATAAAAGCCTGATTAGATGATAAAATGACTAAAGTTTTTTTTTAAAGTGAAATATCCCTTTAACCCATTTAGGCCTAACCTATAGTTAGGCCCACATCAGAAATTAGCCTACAAAAACAAATATGTTGATACATACTGTACATGTACTGTAAGCCCCTCCCATACACTAAAATGTGTACCCGGCCTGAATGGGTAAAATATTTAAGGGCTATGGCAGCTATAATTATGGCTTGTGTCCAAATAATTTTGCGACATTAGTGTTGCATACCACTGCTGGATCATTGGACATCTTTGCCCTATAACTCAGTCACAGAGTCGTTCTATTTACTGTGGTGTGCAGTCCATAAATTGCTAGTTCTTTTAATGAAAGGTTTAAATTTGAACCGGCCCCATCCCCGTCTACCTGTGAGAAATGCTTTCAATTATCTGGTCTCTTGTTTGTTTGCGTCCTGAAGGCCCCTGATGAATGAGAGATTTTGGTTGGCTACTGATGGGATGCTCTGCTCGGCTGAGTGGTTTTGACGAGAGAGTGACCGTGGAGGTAAACGTTAAATGGATGGTATAATCAATGGGCGATAGCTGTCTGGAAGACGCCCCTCCTAGACCCAAGGTTTCGTCTGGAAACCATCAAACATAGGGGACTGAGTTACTGGGGCCCAAGGTGGAGGGGGCCTTAATTATTTTATACTTAAGCTATTGAAAAATAGCAGATCTACAAACTCTCTGTGCCGCACAGAGTGCCGCGCTGCAAGCTTGTGGATCTGCTATTTTTGAAAAGTCGTGAAAATGTGTGCAATTCTTTTTTCAATATGTGTATTTTTTAAGCGAACATTTGTAACTAAAACTTTGCTCCTGGGGGGTCCCTGGAACAAAATATTTTGAGATGGGGGTCCGTGCCCAAATACACACACTGCGATGCGTTGTTTTTTAAAGGTTTTTCTTTTCCCTTTTTATGCCTTTATTGATAGGACCGTAGACTGACCGGAAATGGGTCAGGATTCAAACCCGCGACACACTCTCAGGCATCAGAGCCTATGTGTTATGCGCCTGGACCGCTAGGCCAGTGAGCACCCCAACTCTTGTGTTGTTTTCTTTACAGTTTTCTTTCTCTTTTTTTTAGCTTTTTTCTTTTTTGCTGATCTGTACATTTTCGTCTGTGCACTGCCGCATGGTTATTGTTTGACCATATGTGCTGGCACGTTGTACTGTGTTTTTTTTTGCTATTGTGTTTTGCCGTATGTCTTGTTGTGAAGAGCACAGAGACCCCTTGGGGTGACGGTTGCACTAAAAATAAACTGAAATAAACTGGCTCTGTTTGCTGTAAGGTTTGTATCAATATTTAATGTGCAGACATGCTGTAGGTCTGATGCAAAGGATCTTCGGCTTTCATGTTCAAGTTCATATCCCAATGACTGTCATATTTTAATGAGTGAAAGAGCTAAGACTCTTTTTAGTAGAATCTCAGTTGTCTGATCCCTAATAATCCGACTCTAACCTAGTTTCACTTTCACCCCTGTTAAGCTATTTTCACTTTCAGGACGCATTTGGAGTTCAGTAAAAGGTGTGTGTGTGTGTGTGTGTGTGTGTGTGCGCGTGCGTGCGTGCGTGCGTGCGTGCGTGCGTGTGATGTGCGCACATGATGTGCAATGCGCGTGCGGCGTGGTTGGTTTGGTGTGTGTTTCATTGTAGCAAATTATCTTTTTCATTAATTTCGACACGCCAGCAAATTAGCTTGTTCTCTGCTTGAGGCCATGTCTAAATTAGAACAATGGAGGTAATCCAGAGATTTCAGTGGCTCGAGTGACTAAAGCTATTCTAGGCTTGAGCCGTCAAATAAAACAGACAGTTACATTTCTAAATTAGTCGATTGATACAAGGTTATCAAAGAGCCTTTCATCGCTGTTCGTCCAAATGAATATAGAGCAGGACATTACTATAACTTATACCCTGTTATTCAGCAAGCTCATTTCCCATGTACCCATGTGACCCTCTACAGCACTGGTTCTCAACTGTTTTTAATTTATTGGAAGGGCTGTCACAATTATTACATAATTGAATCGTGATTATTTGACATTATCGCAATTATTTTGTCATAATCGTCATAATCGTGAATGTTGAAAAATGTCAGAAATAGTGGAAATAGCAGATCTACAAGCTCACAACGCGTCGCATCGCGACGCATTGTGAGCTTGTAGATCGGCTATTTCCACTATCAATGTTATTTTTTAAGTAGTAAGTTGTCAAATATGTCAGTAATGTATTTGTATATTAAGGTTATGTGTCATATTATCTACCATATGCAACTTCAAAACCTAAAAGCCAAACAGAAATGTAATTATCAACGACAAATACACAATTAAAACGTTAATCGCCAATTATTATCGTCATGTAAAATGTCATATCGTGACAGCCCTATTTATTGGTGTCTTCTCTGCAACTGTAGATTATTATATTTTTATTGTGTATCTGTAAAGCACTCTGTGCATTCGTGCTGTGAAGAGGTATATAAATACAGTATATAAATAAAGTTCATTCATTCAACCTGTGGGTCGGGACCCCCAGGCGGGTCCCCAACTTATTTAGGGGGGTCCCCAGATGATTAGCTTAATGTAGAACACTGTTTTTTAACTCAAATGTAAACAAAACCAACATAAAGTTTAAGTGTATAGAGGGTATATGCACATTTCTAAAAGACAGAAATTGTGATAATAGCCAATCTACATGCTCACAACACAAGGCGTGAGCATGTAAATGGTGCATTTATATAGCGCTTTTCATAGATTGTGCATTGCATTCACCCATTCACGCACACATTCATACACCGGTGGTGGAGGAAACCATGCAAGGTACCAACCTACTCACCGGGAGCAACTAGGGGTTCAGAGTCTTGCTCAAGGACTCTTCCACATTAATTCAGGGGGAGCCCGGATTCGAACTGGGAACCCTTCGGGAACCCTTTGTGCTCTAATAACGGTTTCTCTACCCCTGAGCTATGCCGTAGATCTGCTGTTCACAATAGAACCGTCTTATACAACATGTAATGGCTCAACTCTTAGTGCTCGTCAGTATATGATAATATGATTATTTTGGGGGTCACGGCCTGAAAAGGTTGAGAACCACTGCTCTACAGTTGGCCAGTCCGTCCCCCAACACTCATACCTGCTAACAGTGTAGCCTACTATCATCTCTACTGACCAGTGGTGTAAAGTAACTAGGTACATTTGATTAAGTACTGTACTTAAGTACAATTTTGAAATCTGCTCAATTTCCATTGAAATGCATTGGCAGAATCCGCTTATCAGCTGGCAACCATACTTTGGTGTGACGTGCCCTTACAAGTAAAAGTCCAGAATTCTAAATTTACTTGAGTGAAATTACAAAAGTATTGGTATCAAAATGTACTTAAAGTACCAAAAGTAAAAGTAGTCATTATGCAGAATGTCCCATTTCAAATTTTCAAATGTATAAAAACCTTTTGAAAATAGCAGATCTGCAAGCTCACAATGTGTTGCATCTTTCGTGATGCATTATAGATTGGCAAATGGATAGATTTTCAAATGGACGAAGGGTTGAAGTGGTAATGTATTTTTGTGTTTTGTAATAACTAGCCCTTACCCGTTCAAAGATATGAGCTCCGAAATGATGTGCAGTGTGTGTGTTATGGGATGTGCACTGTGCACACAGTATATGAGGGATGGAAAGTAACTTTAACTGGTGCTTGCATGATAATATGTAGGAGCATCAATGTAAGAAATAACGTTTCATTTAATGGCTACAGAGATACTGTGTACCGATCTGCATGATTTTTGGACAACATCTGTAACAGGGCCAGACTTTTCAAATAAATGTACAGTAGTGGATGGAGTAAAAGTACAATATTTGGATCTGAGATGTAGTGGAGTAGAAGTGAAAGTATTGGAAAAGGGAATTACACAAGTACACTACTTAAGTAAATGTACTTAGTTACTTTACACCACTGGTATTCATGCTCCATGGAGGAAGAGCCCATACTGTTGTGACTCCATGATCTTTACTCCAACGCCAGACTAAAGCCCTTTGCACACAGGACAGTTGTGTTTTTTTTCGTTTGCTGCATGAATAAAACGCATTGGATTTGGTGTGCAATGCTGTGCGGAATCGGCGCTGCGGATCCCAAAAGGAGTCATAGAAGGAGTGGCCGCAGCCACTCGTCGCACGGCTAATTCGGATCCGGTGTGCATGAGGTCGTAGAGAATCAATGTTTTCTTTTAAAAAAATGAAATTGTCCGTTTTATCCGTGCGGATAAACGCGCCTGTGTGCAAAGGGCTTAAAGCCCAAGTGTCCATTTTACAAAGCCATGTCCAAATCAAATCGGATTTTAGGTTGAACCTTTACCCTACGGATGTTGGTGACCCTGTGGCTTTTCCTTTAGAGCCATTCTTTGGCATTGCATTGTTTTTCTTTGTTGAAAACAGAATAAGGTGGGCTAATAGCACGCGTGTGAGCCACAACATAGACTTTTACCTTTTGTTGAAGTGGTTGCACTGCAAGATAAGAGGAATGTTTTGCTTAATGAGATCCCTTGACATTTTAAATTCTACTTCACAGACACTTATAATATTGAGAGCTTTTCAATGTCATCCTTTCCCTTTTCCTTAAATGACTTAGCATCTTTAAGATGATGTAATATCCCATATCCCTGTGACATTACCAGTTGTGTTTAGGAGCAGCATTGACTCCTGGGGCCGCTGCTTTTGTTCCTATCTTGGCCTATTGTTCCCCCTGTCCGTCCCACTTGTGTTTCTCCGCAGTTTCTTTTTTTGTCCCACTCCCAAATGTTCCCTCTGTCTCTCTTTCTGTCAACTGCTCATTTATTTTTGCCTTTCCCCGTTGCTCTCCCTTCTCTATAAGTGTCTCACTTGTTAAGCTTGGCTGAGTTCTGCCTGTATAACGATGTGTGTGGGAGTGGGAGAGACAGGCCAACTCTCCGGAGAACGGCCAGCAGACGTACCGACAGTACACATCCGACTTCGGTGTCAGTGGCTGTGGGTTGAGATGTTTGACTGTCCACTCGATGGACAGGTCATACCCACAGAGGTCTCTGTCTGAACAGCAGTGGATCCAGATAGCCCTCCTGAGGGGAGGCAGAGAAAGGGCTGAGACAAGACAACCATGTACCGTGCGATACATGCTGCCCCTGTGACTTAAGATTCACCATGCCTCCGCGGTTTGCAGCATAGCCTTGAGTGGACCCGATATGGGTGTTAGCATGAGCACTGTGCTGCATGCATGTTAGGAAATGTTTCGTATGCCTCTTGTTTGCTGAGCTACAGAAAAAAAAACAAAGAAAACGGATGCAATGTTTATTAGTGTGGTTGCTATAGGCCAGTGGTTCTCAACCTGTGGGTCAGGACCCCCAGGGGGGTCCCCGAATTATTTTGGGGGGTCCGCAGATGATTAACTTAATGAGAAACATTGTTCTCACTCAACAGTAAACAAACCAACATCAAGTTTAAGTGTATAGAGCAAGGGTGGGCAACTTTGATGATGGAGAGGGCCACTACATTTTCACACTCACTCTAGAGGGCCACAATGCATATACATAGCAAAAATAGCCGATCTACAAGCTCAAAACGCGTCGCAGTGCGACGCGTTTTGAGCTTGTAGATCTGCTATTTTTGAATTGGAATCCTGAAAAGTAACTTTATTTTTTCTTCTTTTTTTAAATTCCAAATGCATTTATATCTTCTTATATTAACTGTATGAACTTAAATACAAATACATTCGACATAAAAAATACACTAACATTTCAACACATTTAGCTACTAATATCAGTCTATATTATAGACTGAAGTAATTAAAGCGGTTCATTTTTCCATGTTTGGAATTGTAACAGCTGAAATCAATAATATCAGTATTCCAATATCAACTTGCGGGCCGCATTAAGTGAAGGTGGGGGCCGCATGTGGCCCCCGGGCCGCCAGTTGCCCATGTATGGTATAGAGGGTATATCTGCACATTTCTAAAGTGACAATTTAAGGCCTTTTTAATTCCTCTAAAATGACAAATTAAACATTGGCCAAATTGTCATAATTAGAGGCAGAAATTGTGAAAATAGCAGATCTACATGCTCACAATGCCTGTAGATCGGCTATTTTCACAATAGAACCGTGTTATACAAAATGTAATTCCTCAATTCTTAGTGCTCGTCAGGGTGGGGGGTCCCCAGTATGATTATATGGGGGGTCGCAGCCTGAAAAGAGAACCACTGCTATAGGACAACACACTATTGTATTCGGTCCGATGTTTTGCCAGAAAAGTGAACCTGCGTTTTTTAAAGTTTTTGGCTGATGTTATCTGGGTTGTAAGGCTGGAAATCTTGTCATGCTTCACATGACATCACAATAAATATCACAATATATAATATAATATAATATAATATAATATAATATAATATAATATAATATAATATATAATGGTTGCTACAGGCAACACACTATTGTATTCGGTCCGAATGTTTTGTCAGCAAAGAGAACCTGTTTTTTTAAACCTTTTGACTGATGTAATGCTCGATATCTTGGGGAATATAATATCACATAATGAGACGCTTATGTAATTTTAATCATTTTGAACGGAGTTCCTATCTATTTTTCAATTGCCTAATTCAGACACTGTTCCTGCAATCCTACCTTAGTTTGACCTTGGAAGTTAGGAGCAGAGCACTGCAAATCTCACTCTAGTGAGCTGCTTAGGAATACAGGCGTGTTCCCTGTGGTGGCTCCTCACATCTGCAGTCATGCCTTATTACTGTTGTTGTGACAGAAGAGCTCACACATGTCATGGGAGTTCAGCATTCCAATGTTGCAACTTTTTTTTTTGTCCCCCCATTCATCCAACAGGGAATGCCACAGGAAGTTAAAGAGCTGTGGCACATTAGTGCAGTGGTTCTCAACCTATGGGTCATGACCCCCAGGCGGTCCACAAATTATTTGGGGGGCAACGGTAAACAAACCAACATAAAGTTTAAGTGTAGAGGGAATATGCACATTTCTAAAGTGACAATTTAAGGACTTTTTAATACCTCTAAAAGGTCAAATTAAATATTAGCCAAATTGTCAAATATTAGAGGCAGAGAACTGTCTTATACAAAATGTAATGCCTCAACTCTTAGTGCTCATAAGGGTGGGGGGGTCCCCAGTTAAAATATGATTATTTTGGGGGTCGCTGCCTGAAAAGGTGGAGAACCACTGCACTAATGTAGGCCTACAACCGCTGCTCTAGCTTGCATGCATCTTAGTCGGTTACCCCTCTGGCTTATGACGACTTGAAGCTGCCCTTTAAACTGTCTCGCTTTTAGTCATATGTTCTCAAACAGGGTGAACTCTGTCACTGCTGTCCATGCATCACAGATGCCCCACAGTTACAGCCATGACACACAAAGTAGCAGGGACGTGCTGGCCACTGGGAAAAGCGGGACAACTCCCGAACGGCCGGTTCATTCCCGGCCGGTCCAGGCCGGCCATTAGGAAAACATTAAAAATAAAATGTCGGCCTTCGTTCCATTTTGGGGGCTGGACGGCCAACAAAGTAAATCGTCACTGTCGGGCAGAAACCTCGTATCTCCAAGTTTCAAATGTATACATTTTTTCGCAAAGCAAAGCCCTGCTTCATCATACAAGGCCGTCGTACAAAAGTAGTGAAAACAGCAGATCTACAAGCGGTGCGAGGCGTTGTGTGCTTGTAGATCGGCTGTTTTCACTAGTTTAAATAATTTTTAAAATGATAAATACAAAACAAACGGTTTTGGACATGCAAGGTTTTCACCCGACAACAACGAAATATAAATCATGTACAGTAATTGGCCCACTGGCTTGTCACTTGTCATGATCTGAAATGGCAAATCTTTGAGTAGCAGCAGCACTATAGAGAGAGATCTCTCTCTATAGCGTGCAATGGGGGCCTCTCCAACTCTTTTTCCCGGGCTGAATCAGGGGCCCAGCATGTCCCTGCAAAGTAGCAGTTTCTACTACACTTGTACAACATACCGGTACATGTGTTCCAAGTTACAGGGTCTCCTTCCTATAATGTTGGATCTGCTTTTGCAAAAGCCTTTTGTCTTGAGTTGTATTAAAGATTTTTGTCCTGATTTAGACTGCCTCACATGGTTGAAGAAGATTTAACGAGGGAATGTGCAATTTCAAATCAATTTGTCAACCTACTGAGGAGAAATATTGACGAGGGCGGACAGAAATATGGAGTTTTCTCTGCTCCACAGTAGAAATTGTATAATTTGTAGCTTTCAAGCCACAATCCATAGGATTTATGCCTGTTGTGTCTTTCTCCCAACAGAGAAAGGTTGCAATGATGTCAGAACTACAACAACAACAACTAGAAAAGATGCAGTTCTGGGAATGGCGAGTGTGGTTGTCTATATATGGTCTGGGTAGACAAACTGTCATGTGAAGCTTGACCAATCCTCATGCTAGCACCACACCGAGAAGGCTGCTTCCTGATTGGCTAAGTTGACCGTAATAGTTTTTGGTGCTTTCTGATTGGCTATGTTTACGCAATGATTGTGTTCCGGACTAGAACAATAGTCTGGTTGCCCTACCACACTAATAATGTTAATACCTAAGATTTATTTAACTCATGCTCTTTATTAGGTAAAATAATAAATAATATATAATAAAAGTAAAAATGGGGGGGTTGGGGTTACCAGGGGAAAGCAATTTTGAGGGCAGTTTTGAGGGATGGGAAGGTGGGGGCCTTGGGGCCTCTGCGATGTGGTTAGTTCCACAGAGACTGAAAATGCCCCATCACCCACATGGTGAAGTTCCTGGGAGGAATAGTGTGATGTGGTCTCTGGAATGTGTACAGTGAACAAGCAAGCTGCTGGGTTCTGAACATTTTTGGAGTTTATTGAAGGTTTCATTGAATACGTTATATGAAGCTGATCAATACCTCTACATCTGACCTCACAGACTCCATACAGTATATGGATATAGCTGACCTGTTCTAACATCACAGTGATGACTCGACCAACCAGGGTATACATGCCAAAGTGCCCAGCATGTGCACGCGCCCATGTGCACGCACCCATGTGTGCGACCTCACCCTTTAGGGTGAGGTAGCTTCTCGCACTTAGGGTGTCCTACTGGTACAGAATTATGTGGTTCCTCAGCTGCGTGACGAAATGTCGCTGAGCAAGACACTGAACTGCTAGCTGCTTCCGATGAGCAGGCTGGTGCCTTGCAGCCGTTGCTGTGGTCTGTGAACATGTACTGAATTAGCATGTAAAGTGTAACATGTACCTGTGCCGTTGCGGTGTGTGAATGGGTGAATGTGAAATACATTGTAAAGCACTTTGAATGGTTGGAAAGACTAGAAAGGTGCTATATGAATGCAGTCCATTCACCATTTACCATAACAATCCCAGATTGGGTTTTAATGGTCAAATTACTGAATTTACAATTACAATTTGGGCATGTACTGTAGCAGACATTCTTGCAGTAGGAGCGAGATCATTTAGCGACCTACAACCGGGTCGCGACGTGGTCGGTAGTTTTCAGCGACCGGGTCGCTAAATCGAGCGACCGGGTCGCTAAATCGAGCGACCGGGTCGCTAAATCACCGACCGCGCTGCTAAATCGACCGACCCGGTCGCTAAATCTACCGACCTGCCTGCAGTTTTAGGTCGGTAGATTTAGCGACCCGGTTGGTACATCTAGTGACCCGGTCGGAAGATTCTGCACCCCAGTCGGTCGATTCAGCGACCCGGTCGCTCGCTTTAGCGGCGCGGTCGGTGATTTAGCGACGCGGTCGGTGATTTAGCGACCCGGTCGGGAGGTTGCGTGGCAGGTTAGCCTAACTGAGGTAAGGTTACTGAGGTTAGGTTTAGGGTTAGGGTTAGGGTTAGGGTTAGGGTTAGGGTTAGTAGCCCGGTGGTCGGTGGAAGCAACCACCGGTCGGTGGATTTACCTACCCGGTCGCTGGATTAGCGTCCCGTTCGGTGGAATTAGCGTCCCGGTCGGTGGAATTAGCGACCCGGTCAGTGGTTTTAGCGTCCCGGTCGGTGGTTTTAGCGTCCCGGTCGGTCGATTTAGCGACCCGGTCGGTGTTTTAGCGTCCCGGTCGGTGGTTTTAGCATCCCGGTTGGTGGTTCTAGCGTCCCTGTCGGTGGTTTTACCGTCCCAGTTGGTCGATTTAGCGACCCGGTCGCTGAAAACTACCGACCACGTCGCGACCCGGTTGTAGGTCGCTAAATGATCTCGCCCTCTCTCATTCTTGTCCAGAGAAACTTACAAGTGTGCAATGAGAGCCCTTATCAACAAATGACAGAAGTAGAGTGCAAAGAAATGTGGTGGTGCTTCAAAGAAACTAACATGCTGTACCCATGGTTCAGTCAGGAACACTCAAGTAAAGCAGATTTAACCATGTATTGCAACAAATGGAATACAATTAAATTTGATGTGAAAGGCTCCTCTTTTGGAGCTGTTCCCTGAGTTTTGTCAGAGCAACTTGTAGGCAAAATCAAGGAACGTTAAGCAAAACCTCCAATAGGGATCCAATAGTAGTACAATAGCAATACATTGACACATTAGCTTGAATCAGCACAGCGGACATTAAATCACACGTATTTGAGCCTATGCCAGACTCTGATCAAAAGGTGGAGGCTGTGGTAGAGGAGGCAGCTACAGTAAGTAGCAGCGGATGCAAAGCAGGCAGCAAGACAAGCAGAGCTAAGAATGCAAGCCGTTATGTAAAGGAGCCTCCCTTATAGACAAGAGCGTGAGCTCTAATTGGAGTATGACAGTGTGATGTAATGACCAGCAGAGCTGTGAATCAGGAATAGGAAAGAAGCTGACTGACAGCTGATTACAGCTGAGGCGGGCAAGACTCTTGCAAGAACTAACGCTATTCTTCATTATATGTAGTATATGTCTACATCAGGGGTAGGCAACCTTAGACACGGGTGCCAACATTGGCACAGGGGAGGGTGGTCGCCGGCACACTGGCAGAAGTTTGAGAGAGAGGATTTTTATTTTAAAAACAAAACTTTTTTTGAATGTGGTCAATTAAATGAAGTTAGCTAATGAATAGCTAATTACATCTTGCACATAATTCTACATTCATTAAAACTCTGAACTCTGACTGGGGAGGGAGTCAGGGAGATAGGTGGTTTATTCCTCTGGGTCTAATGATCCTTATAACAATGTCCTGCCAATCAAAATATGTCAAAATATTTGTCATTAAAAAATGTAAATGTGGTCAATTAAATGAAGTTAGCTAATTTATAGCAAATTACATCTTGCAGATAGTACTACATTCATTAAAACTCTGAACTCTGACTGGGGAGGGAGTCGGGGAGATGGATTATTGCTCTGGGTCTAATGATCCTTATAACAATGTCCTGCCAATCAAAATATGACCAAATATTTGTCATTAAAATGTACCGTTGTTTACATGGCACACTGACACTCTAGAAAATAAAAACGTGGCACTTCATTTCAAAAAGGTTGCTGACCCCTGGTCTACATAATAAGTATGTCTAAAACATATTTCGTAACTAAATACCATTCTTAAATAACATTCTTAGCATTTGTGGTCAAACAAAAACGAATCAAAATGACAAAAACATTATGTGAACAAGTAACCATCATACACATCACAGTGTAACTGAACCTCTCCTGAGAGACAACAATTGAGTATCTGAGACGAAAAACAGTCCATGTCCATATTTTAAAATTTTGAATATAGCCTAGATGTTTTTTTATTTTATTTACCAGACTGTAAACCACAAACTTCTTAAAGCACTCCCCCCTCATTTTGTTGAATTCGATTTTTCTACTTAACTCATTATAAGACACTAGAAGCTTGGGCGGCCCAGCGTCTAGTCGGCGACCTGGCCAACTCGGAACAATGTAAATAGGGAATGAATGCCCCGCCCTTTAATGCAAACCCCATTATACCTGTTGTCATAGGACCAGTTTTGACCATCTGTTTGCCTGTGTCCATTTATGCCCATATATGGAGATATCTGTATCTGTCTGTCTGTCGGCGTCCATTTTATGTCCATGGAGATCACTGCAGATATAGTTCTGGGTCCATTTTATGCCCATATATGGAGATATCTGTCTATCTGCGTCCATTTTACGCGCGTGCCGAATTTGAAATAGGGAATGAATGCCCCACCCTTTAATGCAAACCCCATGAATGCCCCACCCTTTAATGCAAACCCCAATATACCTGTTGTCATAGGACCCGTTTTGACCATCTGTTTGTCTTTGTCCACTTATGCCCATATATGAAGATCTCTGCACACACAGTACCGGTTGCGGAAAACTCTGATGTCAGCTCCGCATACGGGCATTCATTTTATGAACGGTTCTCGAGATACGCGGATTACATACATACACACTCACAGAGATTTTTTGTTGACTCATGTGGCGTACGTGATGTCAGAGCCTTTTATGAAGTGATGTCACAATGAGTCTGATGTCAGACATCAGCTCCGCATACGGGCATTCATTTTATGCCCATATATGGAGAACGCGTGCCGGTGGGACGAACGGTTCTCGAGATACGCGGATTACATACATACACACTCACAGAGATTTTTTGTTGACTCATGTGGCGTACGTGATGTCAGAGCCTTTTATGAAGTGATGTCACAATGAGTCAGCGCTTGCGCCGATTTCCTCCGGAACAGCCTGATGTCAACAATCAGCCCCGCATAAGGAGATTCCGAAGGTTTCGCGCCCGTTCGGGAAAACCATGCGTCGGGTCGGGTAGAGGCCCGGCACTGCACTCCGCGCCACGGCGAATCTGAAGCCGGTGGGACGAACGTTTCTCGAGATACGCGGATTACAGACAGACAGACAGACAGACACGCAGACAGAGACTTCTCGCATTTATAGATAATACTGATGGAAAGTGGAAAAACAGTATATCTCCAACAGTTTGTGGAACAACAGTCCATACAAACAATATTCAGCAGACAAGGGAGCAGATAACACTAGTAAGACTCCCTAATCGGGAGATAAGCGACCATCAGGTCGCAGCGTGATTTTAGGGCAAAATTTGTAGGAGCAGTGTCCAAAAATGTGTTTGAAAAAATTGGCCAGATGGTGGCGCTATATGGGACAGATCCATGTTGATGACATGAGTGTAGATATACTATGTACTGATTTGCATGATTTTAGGGCAAAATCTGTAGGAGCAGTGTCCAAAAATGTTTTTTGAAAAAAATGGGACAGTTTTTTGAAAAAAATGGGACAGATTCATGTTGACGGCTCTCTTGGCGCCGCAGAGGCGGACGCGTGGGTACCGGCCCCGGCTCTCCCGGTCGCTCCTAGCATTTTATGTGCGCTGCACATTTTATGGGTCCTCCACTAGGGGCATCCATGCTGGAGCACCAGGAGTCGGTGGTCCCTGGGAATTCCCTGTGAACAGCCCCGTTTGGGTGGTCATTTGGTCATTTTTGCACTTTTTGGTGGCGGCAGAAGGGGGTCCCTCGGGGTCCCTGGAGCTCCGGGGGTCCCTGGTGGGGTGGAGGTTGTGGTTTGGCAGGCAAGCAGTGTGTGTGCAAAGTTTGGCATGGATTGGGGCAACGGTGGCGGAGATATGAGTTGGGGAAAAGTGTGACATGACGGACAGACTGACAGACTGACTGACAGACAGCCGGTGGAGGTTTTGGTAGTAACTGCGACCTGACGGTCGCAATTAAAACAGACAATTGAACAAAATGAGGGGGGAGTGCATTTACAATTTAACTGATTAAAAATGACTTTGTGGTTTACAGTCTGGTAAATAAAAAATAAATATATATATATATATATATATATATATATATATATATATATATATATATATATGTATACACCGGTATTCAAAAATGTTAAAATATGGACTTTGACTGTTATTCGTCTCAGGTACTCAATTGCAGGTTGAAAATCATCAGTCCTGGGTGAGGACTTGCTTTCCTCTCTGAGTAACTAATCAATAATCAACTACAGGACATGCTGTGATAGGGATGGTAATACCCTTTTAGCAAGATAACATTGCACATTATCACTCTATTGAACCTCTCTAATGATGGAGTCAGTGTATCTACTGTGCCAGTTGTTGCTACTTGCTAATAGAGTTTGATCTCTCAACACCTCCATGGAACACTAGAGAGTTGTCAATAGAGATATCACCAATCAAGAGGCGTTTATTTGTCATTCACTGATATCAGGTAAGCAGCGAAATGTTGTGGCATGTTCCAGAAGACAGTGCTAACAGCAATATACAACAATTATAATTATATATTATAAGACGCCTCAGGGTGAGGTCGCGCCAACTCTTGTCCATCTGGCCAGTGATGTATATCGGACCAGTTACCCATGTATGGAGACCCCTGGTACCCATATATGGAGATCCATGTACTGTATATGGAGATATGCTGTGAGACCCCAAACATGCTTACTCAGTTATTCGTTATGTGAAAGTCCTATGATGTCTATGACATCTGACATCATACCCTTTTATGCCCATACATGTAGATCCCTGTCTGTAGAAGCAGCCGTTAGTGTGGTATGTGGCCAATGTGGCCTCCATATATGGGCATTCCCATATCAAGTCCTGTTGGATATGGGCTTAACATTAAGGGAACTACATCAGGGAACTACATATATGGGCATAAAAGGGATCCTGTGAGTGTGACATCACAGTGAAGTCAGAGTGGCAAACCCATTCTGTTAAGAGTGGTTCCCCTGACATCACAGTGACGTCAGAGCATGATGTCAGAGCGACAAACCCATAGAACCACAGTGTCAGGCGTTATAGACAGAGATACATACATACAGTACGGACAAGCTGTGACCGTTCACATACTAAACTACGACCTATGGTCGCAATTAAAGTTCTAAGTACAGTTAATACAGTTAGCAGCAGTGCAGAATTGGAATAGAATGCACAGTGAGGTATGTACATACTGTATTTGCACTGTACATCGACTACAGTACACTTGTCTATGCACATTAGTGCAAGAACCAAAGTGAGCAAACACACATTTATTTACAGATAAATGCAGTCATTTGTTTATTTACTTACTTATCTTTTTCCGTGTTCAGGGCTGACAGCCGCAGGGAAAAAGCAACTTCAAAGTCCTTTATTTTCCTTTCAAAACTTCGTTTGTGCAGTGGTTAAAAGACAGCATGCATTCACAATATGGTCACTATAAAAAAGCACTACCTTGAACTTAAAAGCATAATATATTGAAATCCACGAGATTGTCAGAGTTGTCATAAGAATCGTGTTTGCGTATCCCAACCTTTGATATTGCCGAACCTATACAGTGACGGATTGTCAAATATTTCTCCCTGAGTCGATCTCAATCAGTGGTTTTTCAATAATTTGACATGGATTCACGGTAAGGGGGATTTTGTGTGCATTTCCAGTGTGTGGGAGAGTGATGGGCACGCACGCACAGAGCTGAGGGGTCAGTCCACCGAGACAGACACATACCTACAGTATGAAACCCATGTCTCCCTCATGATCTGAGAAATCCCCCTGGGGAGATCACATGAATATAAAGAGGACCTGCTGTGTGAGCGCCACACACTCAAATCCTCTGTGTTGATTTAACCCTGAGACCGTACAAATGTAACCAAATGGATCTGTAAAAGGGTACATTTTGGTTCCATTTGTACTATCAGAGTTACAAATGGATACAGTGACTCTGAGAAATTAGCTGTATAAATGCATTTGGATACATGTGTAGGCCGACATCCCTACATCATGAGGTTGGTACTTGGCATGTTTTTTCTGTGATACTTTCCAACTATATCAATGTATAGTGATCCTTTTTGGGGGGCTGCCCATTAGTCTGATGTCTCAGTAGTCCGACAAATGTTAGATTATTGTAAGGTTAGGTTTTTGTGAGGTTATGGAACAATGGTTAGGCGTAGTTATAATGCATGCCATCGGACCAATGGTACTTCAGAAGAGTGGACCGTCAGACTAATGCCACAGCGCCATTTTTTAAAAGTCTTTCTATCCACACGCTGTTCAATTTTGAGCGGTGCTAACCGCTCCTACGTTTGACTTTGCGTGTATGTCCCTATGTCCCTATGCAGAACAGCTCACACGACAAGACTAACGTCACATGCACGAGACTAACGCCATAAAAAGTACGCAGAGATCCACATCACCACAGCTGATGTCACGGACAGCCAAGGAGATATGTGTAGTGTTTGATTGCGACCGCCAGGTCACAAGTTACTATGAAAAGCTCCACCGACTGTCTGCCCGTCCGTCCGTCTGTCCGTCCGTCCGTCTATTCGTCTGTCCGTCACGTCATGTCACATCACACTTTTGCTCCTACTCTATCTCTGGCACCGTTGGCCCTATCGATGCCAAGCTTTGCACACACACACTCCTTGGATGGCAAATCACAACCTCCAGCTGATTTCTCACATGGCCCTCTTCTAGCGCCACCATCAGGCCGATTCTTGCAAAACACATTTTTGGACACTGCTCCTAAAATCATGCAAAGCGTTACACAGTATCTCTAAAACTCATGTCATCAACTTGGATCTGTCCCATGTCCCATATTCCCTCCTGATTGGCTACGATTGCCTTCTAAAGTTTGTGTATGCAACGTGACGGTCGCTTATCTCCCAATTAGGGAGTCTTACTGGTACCATGCGAAGTGACAGGTGCGTTTTATTTTGCCTGATTCTGAACATGCAATAAAAATAAATTTGATATCAGGCTGTAGCGTATGTAGTGAAGCACCTTTACAAAATGAATATACTGCAATACAACTCATCCTTCAATCCACCGTTACCAAACTGCATAAAGAGGATTTTATCTTCTGACTGGCATCAGTCATCAATGGGGGGTTGATGTCTCAGAGGCACTTCTCTTTTGATCTGCTGAAATGAAGTCTGTGGTGTGTGAAAGGCTCTGGATGTACCTGGAGGAAGCATATCTCTGCATGCTGTGATGCACGTCCCTCTGAGTATTATTCAACGGAAAACTTACCTTCCTGCGTCTCCCACGTATAGTGTCTTATCAAAACAGAATCTGGGCTACATCTCTTATTAAATCTTTCACTCAACATCTGGGCCCTCTCTCCGGTATGTCAGCATGCTTCCCATTGAGTTTGAAGATCAACCGGCGTTAGAAAAACTCGAAGAAAACTCAAGGGTGTTAAATTCAAGTCAAATCCAGTTCACTTTTTTGAACAAGTTTGGGAGTACAAATTGGGATTTGTTTTGTCTTCAGAGAAAAGCGTGTTGAGATGATGAGTCAAACCATGTGGGCGCTTGGCGGGGGGGCGCTTGTTACCTCTGAAACGTTTGATATGATAAAGTTGTCACTGACGAAGCCCTCGCAGCGCTAAAAGCCAAGCTAAGCAAACTAATTTGTCTCAGACAGTAACGTGTTATTAATAGAGCTCATCAGACAGTCTGGCTCTGATAAACTCCCCACAATCAAAGAGATGCTGCTTGTGGAAAGAACATGCAACAGTTGCTTCTGTGTCAGTTTTTCAGGTCTGCCTTATTGTGGTAATGAAGGCTTGTCTCTATGAGGTATCATTCTTTGATCGGGAGGACTATTATTTAACAACTTTCTCCTAATACTTTCCTACGCTTGTTAAACACCTGTCAGTGAGTTTAATAGAGGGCATGCACATGCATAAAGTGAATGGCATATCGAGTGGCAAAGTGAGTGGCAAAGTGAGTTTAACGTTGTTTAATGCAATCAGATAGGACTTTACTTTTTGGATGTATGGGCTGTCAAGGCCAGAACGTTTTTTTTTGCCATCAGTAGGCGTTCCCATATAACTGTCTTCCGGGTATGATGATGATGTTACATGCATACCCTCTATTGCAGAGGGCACTGCTAGCGCCAATAACAATTAAACAGGCATATACAAAAATATAAAACAAGTCTATTAGATAATTCATTTTCAGTTCTGCCAACTGTCCATTTAGTATCACTAATATGACATTAATTTACAGAAAGAAAATACACATTTATCCACGTTTCCATGTGGAAATTATACCATTTTAATCAAAATATAATATTTTACACAGAATGCCTCATTGCCCATTAGTGATGCATACTGTTAGAGCAGAGGATGTGAAACATTTCTTTAATGAGGCTGTCTGGAATACTATTCATGATGGTTCATGATGAATGACATAAAGCTACAGACATGCTTAACCTGAGTCGGGAGGCTACAGTTTACGTTTTATTCTGGCGTCCTTTGTGCGCATGCGTAACCTTGTTTAAATAGATTTTCCCTCTGTGGGATAATAAAGGTGTCTATCTATCTATCTATCTATCTATCTATCTATCTATCTATCTATGTAAATCCTGCTTTAAACTTCTACAAGATGACATGTTGTCAGCTTGTAGATGAAATTGTTTGACAAATTCTGCCAATAACGGCATGCCCTAAATAGAGAGCCTAAAATGTTCATTGTCGGTATTGGCCAAGAATGAGTGTGTTTATCATCTCCATCCCCCAGTACATAGGCCCCTGGTAGTGATGGGCAATCCCGTTCATTTCAGTGATCGGATCATTTCGTTCACGTTCACGGTAAAGATCCGTTCAAAAGATTCGTTCAAATGATTCGTTCATAGCGTGATTGTCCCGTGAAAAACACAATCGCGGGAGCGTTTTTATTACATCGCGAGTACAGCCCGCCGTCGCGTCCTGTCTGCCGGCCTGGGCTTTTAGGGGGTGGGGCGGGGGTGTGAACGAAAGTGTGAACGACCCATTTCAGGGATTTGAACGAATCGTTCACGAGTCATGCTAATGATTCGAATCTTATGAACGAATCACTCATGAACGACACATCACTACCCCCTGGGAGATGGATTGCTGAGGGGAGATGGAAGCTCAAATCATCAGCTCCTGGTACCCAAACTGTGCTTCTCGTACGCTGGGTTGATGGTGCCCTTGAACAAACTACCCCAGACACATTAATGCATTTATACTTGAACTAATAAGTCGTAAACATGTTTTATAATGTGTTATGATTTTTACTATGAATCATTATGAATATTTGAGTACTTGAGCTAGCCTATGATTATACAATGTTTTAAGCAGATTATAATACAAAAAGGTGAATCCTCATAGCTTGTTTTTTGTATACCCCTAGAAAACAATAAATAAACACAATTCCAGTCATTCTAGGCATTATGTGGAAGCGTGAATCCTTTTCCGAGACAGAATGTTTGGGGTCCCTGCCTTCTGTTGAGGTTCCCATTTACCAGAGGATAATCCCAAACACCCATAGCAGCTCATTAGAAATGGCCTTGCCTCCCACTGGTGCTACTACACTGCTAACCCAGTGCTGGCACACTCTTCATGTAGGACCCCTACCAACCACCCCTCACACACACACACACACGCACGCACGCACACACACACGCACACGTGCGCGCACGCACGCACGCACGCACGCACGCACGCACGCACGCACACACACACGCCCTTAACTAACCACCCCACCAGGGAGAGGCAGAGAGACAGAGCAGAGAGCGATGCACACACACAACGATACGAGTCATGCAGGAAGCAGCAGGCTCAGAAAATAATGAGAAAGTTGAACAGTGCCTCGACAGAAATCGATTGAGAAATCAATAGCTCGCCAACCGTGCGCTCTGCACAGGTGAGCTCACACAACAGAATAAAGATGCTTCCATTGGTACACATTTGTTTGTACCAATTTCGTTCTTTTTCTTTAATTAAATGGTTCATAAGATGTGACAAACAACAGCCCTCTTGCATGTGCTTGAATTCCCACTTGTTCTCGATGATGAGCAGACGCTGCTGTTAATCAATGAAGCTGTAACTAGTTTGCATCTTATTACTAAGAACCAGACCTATTTTTCTTTTCTTTTTCTCTCAATAATGTCTCGCCAAAACCAGCTTGCAGTTGATTTGTTTCAGTGTGCTCAGAGATAACTTCAAGAACAAGAATAATCTGGAAGTAATGCTTGCCATTGGTCGACCAATAGAGCCAAACACTACTGTATAGTTTGAATCCTCATCAGGCACGTGCACACATTTTTACTATGGTGAAGCTAATGCAAATGCCCTCAATCAAGCCTCGAAAATAGACGACCTCCAAGCTCACAACGCGTCGCAGCGCGACACGTTCTGAGCTTGGAGGTCTGCTATTTTCGATGTTTTCACCAAAAAGGCCCTTTTAGAAATTTCAGCCCCTGCCTCTCTAACATTCTCTGCACGTCCCTGATCCTCATAATGGGTGTTAATGGTGAATTGCTTGCCATACATGAACAACCATGGTAAGAACAAAGTGTTCTCAATGAGACTGGCTGTAACCAGTTTACATCTTATCAAACTGTAAATAGTTATAATCAAAATACTATATGCAGACCCGTGGCCAGCCTAATTGGTGCTCTCTGCCAGCTCTCTCGAATGCGCCTCTCTCCACTCGCACGCATACGATTTTTGCGGGTTTTGGGGTGTTTAGTCGGTTTTGGGTCGGTTTGGGTGGCTCATTAACTGTCGGTGCCGCCTCCCTTGAGATTGCACTCTAGGCGATCGCTTATACCGCTTATACCTAGCCACGGCACTGACTATATGTATACATAAGATAGGCTACATACATACATCCTGGAAGACATTTTTTTGTGAATATTGCATTTTGTCAATAGGTCAATTATTGCTGCAGTAATGTCTGGTGGTGTCTTAGTGTTTAATTTTCATACATCCTGTATTTGTATGACAAAGTAATGAGTGTGACATTATGATCTCCTTGTGTCTATTTATTATGGTTCTACCTTGCACAGCAAACCAAAGACAACCAGGCCCTGGTATTGAAATCCAATCCTTTCATCTTTCCTTATTACTTATTAGAATCATGACGGATCCATTTGGCATAAGTATGGTAATTTACTTTGTAAAATGGGTATTTTGGGGGCTTGCGTGCGATCAGCATAATTTGTATTCAAATGAGTTTAGTTTTATCAGCTTCACTAATAATACCGGAACCAACAGTGGTTTGAATCTGTACAGTAGTCATGGATGCGTAGTAATTAAAAACAGTGGGATTCTATTTGTTTAATCTCTTTGAATGAGTATCGTACAGCATCCCTTTATTAAATCAACTGAAGTGCATTATGGTGGAATAGCACATTTTGATAAGTAAGGAACAGGAGATCTGTGCTGTACATGAAACTTCTCTGAATCCTCTGTTTCTGAGCGGCGCCAGCCACTCCAACAACTGACCATGTCCGTTTGTGCTTGTCTGTCCATATGTCTGTCTGTCGGTATCAGTACGGCCTCAAAAGCCGCAATACCCCTGGGTGACCAACCTTCAAGTGGCGCTGTTGAGCAGTCTTGAAGTGTTTGAAGTGATACTGTGTACTATAGACCATATTCACACGGCGGCCATCTTGCCATTAGGTCAGTCTTCAATGCAATGGCCGCCAGGTGAATATGTATAGGCTAAGTCACCACTCACTCCCCCTGGGTGGGGTTTTTATTCCATCTCTATTTTCTCCCCATTCCTCAGCACACGTCCAAACTGTTTACAGCACAACGTGCTTGTGTGTCATTTCCAACGAACAGTTCTGAATACAATTACAACAGATTCCAGCAGAATCATTTGCATGTAAATTACTGACTTTTTCCTTTTCTTTTCCAAGACCAGCCTTAGACCTGAAGTCAACCTTGAATTTAGAATTGAGTATTTCTATATTTTCATAAGCCTCTTTCTCTGTGGGCCCAATTGATATGGTGCTTATTTTGGTCTGTTAAAACCTAGCCTTGACTTGTGGAGTGAGTCTGCATTTCATCAAGATTTTATGACTTGTGCGATTCAACAGGGATTATGGTGTTGATACGATGAATGCCTACATATATATCTTAATTATTAATATCAGCAGCTATTTTGTATACAAGCTACAGTAGTTAAGCATTCAGGCTGTTTCTGTGGTGTTTCTTTTAAGACACACACACACCTCAAAGGTTGATTGACAGGTGCGTAGGACAAAAATACATATATTCAAAAGGCGATCTCCGATAATAAAATCAAAGAAAAGTTCCGCACACTGTTAACTCTTATTGTGCCTATCCCGAACTAGTTCGGGATATTTATTAACGTCCTGGGTGCCTATCCCGAACTAGTTCGGCTTTTTAAAAAAAAAAGAAAATTGTAAAAAAAAAATCTGTTTACACGGCCCGCGAGAGCGTCGCGCCGTCGATATTTACCATCCACTCCCATGCAATCCAGGATCTTTAGAGCTCATTTTCTCTGTTCCATGCATATCCATGAGGTGTGCAAGGTTTAATCATGGCTAAATCGCCGAAAATAGGGCTTCTAAAATGCTTGGTAGCCAATAGCTAACTTCAAGCTAACTTCATCCTTTTCCTGTACATGCACAAAGGAAAGTGTTCAGGCGCATCATGGCTGCGCACGGCTTGTGCATATACCAGCGTATCTCTATGGTGTTTTCTATGGCCATTGGGCGCCCTCTAGTGGTGCAAAAGGTGGAATTGAAAGGGTTAAGAACTTTAAAAAAAAAAGTAGCTTCATCAGTCATGTGGACTATCATTAGCCTGGCGGGGCCCGACGTCATACTGTGTTCACTCACTCATTCCTTCCACAGTATAACGTCTGGCCTTCCCGGCATAGGCAGCGAGTAACCTGATTATTTTCTGATCGGGGCACAACTTCCTGACAACAAGTGAAAAGCTTTCCCTGATTGGTCCATGTGTAGACGGTGACGTAGATGCATGCTGCAGCATTTTCAAAACAACAATGGTTGCCCTCGCGATGCAACAAGTGTAACAGTTAACGCTCTAACGATAAAACAAGCAATAGGTGCAGTTATTTCAGAGTTGGAATCAATTACAACAATTAAAAAGGACCACGGGGGATGCGCTAGCGGAGTTCATCGGCCGAAAAGACGTGTTTGTTTGCCGTTCTTCCGACTGGCTGAGAGATGTTTTGCTACGCTGATTGGTTAGAGGAGTCTGTCTGTCATGGCAAGTACTCCCGCCCACTTTTCAAGCTGCCCATAGGCCGAAGGCCAGACGTTATACTGGGGAAGGAATGAGTGAGAGAGTGAGACTATCATCAGAACGGACAATACAGAGCACAATAACCACCGAACATTTATAGGCTAAACACATTATGTGGGTCGATGGATATTCAGCCTATTGGTTCAACAAGTAATCACACACATCAAAGACACTCAAACAGTCAAAAGCGAAAGATGGCATAGGCTTTATCAGTGGTTCTCAACCTTTTCAGGCTGCGACCTCCAAATAATCATATTTTAACTGAGAGTGATCTACAAGCCGAGAGTGATCTACAAGCTCACAAAGGTTGCATCTGCGACGTGACGTGAGCTTGTATGTCTGCTGTTAACCGGAAGTGTCCCGCAAATAATGCTACAGTAAATTCTCGCGGAAACAGGTTTGGTATTCTGGTTTGTTTACTGTTGAGTGAGAAAACAATGTTGCACATCAAGTTAATCATCTGGGGACCCCCCAAAATAATTTGGGGACCCCCCTGGGGGTCCCGACCCACACGTTGAGAACCACTGGGCTATATAGCTTATGTTTCCCCTAGAATGAAAGTACCTGTAATTCATGTGTGTATTCCTAGAATAATTCATACTGTACTTGGTAATAAGCACATTCATGGAAATCTACATAATAATGATAGACTTTATTACAGCACATCTTGTACGTTGAATGCAGCTCAACCAGCTTTACAAACAGCACCAGGACAAACACACATACATGCATAAAAACATGCAGGGTACATCCTTTCCCTGCTCTAATCTGGCCTCACGAGACAAGGGATTTGCTTCAGTGTGATCCTGCATATTTTACCCACCTCTGCATAAAGCTAGGTATTTGCTGTAGATAGATTCACTCCTTCAGGGAGTGCTGTGTCACGTGTCAGTCGTGGTAGTGGCAGCTTTATATCCATATCTTGCTCTTGAACGCCCATCTTGTAGAATCTTAGCCTATCGTTGAAAGACATTAGGCCACGAGAGCTGCCTTCACCACTACTTAAAGCCCTAATAGGCCTATACTTTGATGACTGGGGTCCCCCAGGGTTCTGTACTTGGCTCCCTCCTTCTTTCCCTCTACATCGAATTCCTTTTACAAAATCTGCACCGAAAATCTCTTGACGGCAATCTACAAGCTCACAACATGTATGTAGAATGGCTATTTTCGGCCAATATTCGCCTATGAAATGCCAAGAATAATACAGTACATGTATATAGGGCTCAAGCTGGTTAAATAACCTACTCCATCTGAATGATACTGTTATACATTTATAGTATTATTGCAGACTCATGGGCTGATTATTTATGAGCTCCATAATGCAGGTGGGGCTTCTGTTGTACTTGATCTGAGTTCTTCAGACACGTGCACACATAGACATCGAAGGGGATTGAGCCACTTCCCTTTTATCTGTCTGTAAAAAGGTGTCCTCTCCAGACCATGAATGCAGTTTTTACTATGGTGAAAGAAATGCAAATGCCGCTCATTCCATGCCATACCTGAAGGCAGCATTCATGAGAATTGCCTTGTCCAAACTATCCTGAAATTGAATGCAGCATCTTATGTTGAAAGAATTGCCCTCACTGTTTAGAAATCCATGCCGTTATGCCACATCTCCAGTATTGCCTTTTTTATGATTAGTTTAGTGTGTTATCAAGTATTGAAAATAGCCAACCTCCAAGCTCACAACGCGTCGCAGAGCTTGGAGGTCTACTATTTTCGATATTTTCACCAAAGGGCCCTTTTAGGAATTTCAGCCCCTGCCTCTCTAATATTCTCTGCACGTCCCTGGAGTTCTTGGTTTCCACTTCCTGTTCCTGTTTCCCATGTCTGGTTCGAAACACAAAGCCCTGAAGTCCAATGTCCAGGATGTGTATATGTCACGGTTTGATAGAGAAACAGTACGATCGAGAAACGGAGCGCTCGTCGTGCAGCGCGGGGCGGAACAAACGGTCGCTTTGATCCACAACAACGTAGCGTCGGCAGGAATGACAACGCCTCACCCCACGGAGGTTCGGGTTAGGGTTAGGGTTAGGGTTAGGGTTAGGCATCGTTTTACTGAGGTTAGGGTTAGGGTTAGGGTTAGAGTAAGGCATAGTAAGCTAATGGCTAAACACTGCCGAGCTAGGCTAGTAAATAAAGAAAGAGAGTCGCAAACGAGTGACGTCAGCGCCTGCACTAGTGAATGGCTGTCGTCGCCATCTGGTGGTGATTAGTGTGTGGTGAACGACAAAACAAGCGCTCTTACAATGAACGTACTGAGTTACCCAAACGTACTGTAACATATACACTATGAGGTAGACCTTTTCAACAACAGTTAATCCGGGCTCCCCCTGAGTTAATGTCGAAGGGTCCTTGAGCAAGACTCTGAACCCCTAATTGCTCCCGGTGAGCAGGTTGGTGCCTTGCATTCTTTCCTCCGCCACCGGTGTATGAATGTGTGTGTGAATGGGTGAATGTAATGCACAATCTATGTAAAGCGCCTTGGATAAAAGCGCTATATAAATGCACCATTAACCATTTACCATTTAGGTAAGGTAAACAAATGGCATGTGAAGAATCCCAATTGAATATTGATGATTGCTGTTTAGTGCTGGAGCGCAGAACACTGTAGCTTGCTGTGAGACAAGGGAATGACTCATCACATTTGCTCTGAGAAAAGGTTCGTGAGCTTGTAGATTGGCTGTTGATTCTGAAGACAATCGATGTTGAGGGACAAAAGGAGCTGGCCAATATAGATAGAGCAGTGGTTCCCAAACTTTTCAGGTCGAGACCTAAAAGAGAGATTAGACGTTTGCCCTCGCCTGGACCCTAACCCAAGCACATCTACAAACTCACAACGCGTCGCATTGCGCCGTGTTTTCGCTTTTCTTAATTACAATTTTTTTGAGTTTATGGAAAAAATGGGTCCCGACCCACTGTTTGGGAACCACTAGCGCCATGGCTAGTGTTCTATTTGTCTGTCATTCAATGTTATATGAGATACTTCAATGGTTTCCAGTGGAAATAAGCTTAGTCTTTTCATGGATCTCCTTTTAGTAGACCTTGTACCAGTGAACTGTACCGTCATGAAACTGTACCTTTTCCTATGCAAACTTCTAATAAAGTCTTCAATCAATCAATCAATCAATCAATGGCTACCCCAGTCAAGTATAGCCTATAGGGTTTAAGTGGTTATTCAAATATTATGCATAACAAAATATTTACTGTTTCACAAGTACTGTGTTCATAATGCAGCAACCAGCGCCACTTGAACATTCATGCGTAGCCACTATCCAGCCACCTAATAGTATTGTTCAATCTTCCAAACAAATTGCCATTTACTTATAGGCAGTTGCATCTTTCTGATACTCCTCCTCACAAGCCCAAAAGTGCACTGGGCCCAGCATGAAGTACAATACAGCCAAGCATTTCACACAAACACAGCTGCAGAAGCAGTTGAAGCAATCCCAGCAGGTGGAGGAGGACTAATACTTGAAACAGACTTGTGGGATGTGAAATGCTGTAGGCAATGTTTCATCTGGAATGGGACCAATATTGTTTGTTTTTTAACTTTTAAGAGGGAGGAGGAGGAGGGAGAAAAACAAACAGAAAGGCAGAGCAGTATGGAATTGTTTGTGTCAGTCAGGGCATTTCCGAATCCTCCAGAAATGAGTTTTTCTTATCTGCCAATGCGAAATGTGTTGCCTTCAGCAAGTGACCTTGGTTATGGATTAGATATGCTGTGTATACTGTACGTATTTGAAGTGAATTTGTTTGGAGCTGCTTAACTTTGCACTATCCTCGCGGAGAGGAAAATGCCTTTTTAGATTAAGCCTTATCCAGCAGCGAGATACCTTGTCTCTACCACGGGCTGCACAATAGTTTACATTTGACCATAACAAGGGAGAATATCTTAACATCGATTGGAATCGCCTCGGTGGATGCATGCGACGACGCCCCTGCAGCAAAGCATTTGTTCATGCATTTAAATAGGAATATTATTATAATGACGGAAACCTTCCACCTGTAGGCTCTGCTGTTCTGCCAGTCTGCTAACTCTTTTGCATGTCATTGAATATTAGTCTGTAATTGGTTTGAGGGTGTTGAAGGTAGAACGTTTGACCCCTCGCTACTCTCTCAGTGGAAGCTCTGGATAATTCCGCTGTCAATCTCCTACACGCTATCACAGATGGACCATTAGAGCTGTAGAGATAGAAAGATGTCACATGGTGTTGGTAACACTAAGGGTGCGTTCGGATTCAGAAACCCGCACCGGGTGTGTGCTCAGTGTAGTGGTTGCAGTGGGCGTGACGTTGTATAGTGCGTCCAGTGTGGCTTGTTTACGAACTACCAGTTAATAGGCAGCTGTGTGAGCTTTTTCACTCTGAACTCTGAATGTAAACTTTCTGAAAAGCAGCAGTTGCTATAACGTAATGTTGATATTGAAAGGAGATGTAATTCATAACATTGGCATACCATGCTGTTAGTTTACACGTTGCTGCGTGTGAAATTATCAAGCCCAAACGACCAATTAGGCTGCAAATGCTGCATTTTGCTGTCATTTCCTCCATTGTTCACAGTTGAGAAGCGCTTGAGACATGGCCATGAAAACCAACCAATCAGAACACCGCACTGACGCACCACACCGCCCAACCCCATCTTCTGAGTAGGGTCGGTCAGTCCGTGCACTCAGCACACTGGTGCACCGCGCACTGGATTTGCGAACGACAACGCACCAAGTGCACCGAATAAACGAACGACAACATGGCATACCAGTGCGTTGAGTGCGCATTTCCGAGCGCGCCCTATATTGAATGGGTTTCGACACAGTGGGAGGATGGACGCGTTAGGACCCTTTTGCTGCGTCTCAGACGTTCTGACTGAAATCTACACCGAGGAATCCTCATTGTCCATTTATAGAGGAGTAAAGTGTCATCAATGTGTAGTGGAGGAATAGGAGTTGCTTTTAGGACAGGGGTCTTCAACGTTTTCAGGCCAAGGACCCCTTAGTTGAGAGAGAGAGATGAAGCAGGGACCCCCTGCACAACCTGTTCATAGATTCCATATAGTTTCATCGTTTGACAGCACAATCATCAGTGTATTTTGGATTCATGTCAATTTGTGTTTTCAGATATTTAACCACTTGAGGCATCATAACCTAATACATTTGACCTTTCACGCTGTACTTAGTCTGCTCTTTTTCCCCTCTAAACCAAATCTCGTTGCCAAGCATAGCAGATCTACAAGCTCACAACGCCTCGCAGCGCAAGGCGCTGTGAGCTTGTAGATCGGCTATTTTTGGCAACAGGTCTCAGAATATGGACACTAGGGTTCAAGTTGTTAATATCAAAAGGACTGAAAAATTTGGAGGACCCCCTGTAGTAACTCTGAGGACCCCCTTGGGGTCCCGGAGCCCCTGTTGAAGACCCTTGTTTTAGGATAATCCTCCATTTTAAATAAGTTTGGGCTTCACCACATCAACTTCAACACATACTGTGAACTTTCAGAACTTTACTGACACCAACCCTGAGATGGATGAATAAATAAGATAACACATCTCAGACACAGCTTCTAGTCGGTCCAGAGATGCTGCTTAAAACAAGTAAACAGTATGTCTACCATCCAGCACCCTACTGGGATCAAACAGCATCTCTCAGCCTGGACACCAAAGACAGGCTCCCATGGCCTACTTCATGAAAGCATTTCGGAGAATATGGAGAGAGGATGTGTGTGTGTGTGCGTGCGTGCGTGCGTGCGTGCGTGCGTGTTGTTAGAGAAGGGGTTAGAGAAGACTTTTGGGTGCCCAAGGCTTTTTGAAAAGCGTATGAAGTCTTCTGCAGCTGGAGCTGTATCATGCACCACGTTTGAGGGAGCTTACTTGAGCATAAAATTGGATATTAAACGTGAAGTCTGACTGGTGTTATCTGCTGCGAGGGGAAGGGGTGGCAGCCTGGCAGTGAGGAGACTGGGACTGCACCATAGTTCCACAATTGCGACCGTAGGTCGAAGTTTACAGTTTAGTATACGGACGGTCACAGCTTGACCGTATCTCTGTCTATAACGTGTCCTGGCACTGTGGTTTCCCTGACACATCACTGTGACATCAAAGTATATCTGCACTGACTCTGACCTCCAAGGACCTTCCAGGGAGGGTGCTCTTGTGCGTCTTGCGGCATCACCCTTTCTTGTTTTTTTTCTTTTGCTAGTTGTTTTTATCGCTCTGACTTTGGACACTGCACTATTAGGTTGTGTTAGTAGTTTTTTTTTAGTATTTCTGCTGGTGTTTGACATGATGTAGAGATACTTGTTGCACTAACTAGCATTGACTGTTATGGTCACTTTGATTTGGGCACTGTATTATATTGATAGTTGTGCTTTAGGACACTTTATGTATATATATTTATATATATATATTATTTGTTCCCTTTATTGTTGTACCTTGCTCTTACTGTACTTACTGTACTCTGTACTCTGTTCTTGTTTTTTTCTTTTATCTTTTTCATACTTCTCTGTAACTTTGTAAATAGCCTTATACTGCTGTGCTGCCTCTGGGCAACTGATTTTCCCCTTGGGATAATAAAGGTATCTATCTATCTATCTAGTGATGTTAGATCCTCAGAGCAGGGATCTCCAAATATGGGCATAAAAGGCTGACACATAACTGTGACATCACAGGTGACTTCACAGTGATGTCAGATACTCAGAGCAGGTATCTCCATACATGGGCATAAAAGGGATTGTATGTATGATGTCAGATGACAGAATCCATATACTGTATGGCCAAGACAGATGGTGCGTTTCGCCCCTTAAGCGTCTTACTGGTACAGTACTATATCCACAACTTTCCAACATCCCATCGTGCATTGCGCCGAATGTGCAGGCAGCTTCCGGCGCCGCAGCCGAGAGTGATCTACAAGCTCACAACGGTTGCATCTGCGACGCGACGTGAGCTTGAACGTCTGCTGTTAACCGGAGGTGTCCCGCAAATAATGCTACAGTAAATTCTGGCGGAAACAGGTGGATACGTGCAGTTATTATCCCTGTTCCGCCTTGCTGTGATACCTTTTTGTGGGCTCGCTAAAAGGCCAGACCAGTATGTTATACCAAATCTTTATATGTCAAGTTTATTCTCCTCCAAAAAATGACCGACAGTACAAAGGCAGGGCCCTTAGCCAATGAGGAAGGGCGTTCTTGGTGACATCACCACAGACAAGTGCGACCTGATATAAATAACAACATCACGTATGTTATACCAAAACTTTATAGACCAAGGTTACCAACAAGGCAGGGCCCTTAGCCAATGAGGAGCAGCCAAAGGGTAGATCTTTGTGCCCATACACATGGTGTTCCATGCGAGCCCACACTGTTTCGTAGGAACAGTATTTCTAGTTGTCCATGTTTACATGGTGGCCATTTGGCTCTTACATACCGTACCACAGTTCTATGGAATGCCACTCTTTCTCACCTAGATCCCTAATATTCAATCATAGCAGCTGCTGTTGCCTCTAGAGATTGATGGTAAGCCTGTACTTCAGTTCTTGCTCTTCTCCGTGGATGCAGTTTGCAGCCAATTTAAATATTCTCTCTGTCTTCTTTTGACCTTGATGCAAACTGTAATATCTGGATATTCTCTTCATGCATTCCTAATGAACTCACCTCATGTGAAATGTCTATGATTTCCTGTGCGCAATGATGATGAGAGAGAGAGAGAGAGAGAGAGAGAGAGAGAGAGAGAGAGAGAGAGAGAGAGAGAGAGAGAGAGCATGAGGATTCAGTCTGTAATCTATTTAATCTTGTCAGATATGCTGGAGTCTCTGGAGGTGTGGAAAATATATGTTTGTATCTGATAGTATTTGCCTCATTATACTGTGACTGATATTTGATTTAGCATTCAATCCAGTTTGTTTTATCTTCCATAAAAGACTCCCCAGGTGTCTTATAATTGCTTGACAATAAAGACCTGAGGAAGACCCTGTGTGGATAGAAATGCAATGCCTTATACGAATAAAAAAATCAAACCTCTGTTTGAAGTGGAGCAGTGAATCTGAGCAGCTATACCCTGTGTGTGTGTGTGTGTGTGTGTGTGTGTGTGTGTGTGTGTGTGTGTGTGTGTGTGTGTGTGTGTGTGTGTGTGTGTGTGTGTGTGTGTGTGTGTGTGTGTGTGCTGCTGTCTGACAGTATGTACAGTACTGGTGTGCCTAGGCTGTGCAACAGTGTCCTCCTCTGGTCACCCAGCGTCATTGCAGCTATTTATGCTGAACGGGACAGGGCATGACGGAGACACACAAAGCTATCCATTGGGAGCGCTGTTCCAACGCTCCAAAAACGTTCTTGTTGAGATTGCTAGTTGAGCAAACTGAAGTCAGTTTGTGGGATCCACTTCCAGTCTGTGATTAATAATTATCTGACTTTTTTTCTTTTTACAGAACATTATTGCATTCCTAATAGTGTTTTGCTTGTAAAGTAAAAGGTTGTCAGTGTCTCTAAATCATTTAGGTCTTTGTCTAAGCTACATTCTCCCATTATCTCTGATTGATTTGTCCTTCCCCTGTTTGGAAATGTCTTTGGAATCTTCATGCACACCATTGTCACCCATAATGACGCTTAATGAAAAATGGAGCTTTGTCTGTTCGATCTTTCATGTTTGCCGCACGCCTGAAATTAATACAGCCATTGAACCTTGCGGTTGGATAATCAATTTACCCTCTGTCATCTTTTACTAGCATTTCATGTCACTTGTCATGGATGTGTTTAGTGATCAGCTAACACAGTGATGCTGACAGAACCCTCACTAAAAACCCCAGGACAAAAATCCACTCGTCCTAGACAATTTGCCCTCCTGGCCCCCAAACCGTGGAATAAACTCCCTGTCGCACTTAGAACTATACTCACTCCCTAGCTTCCATTAGAACTACAGACTCACTCCCTAGCTTCCATTAGAACTACAGACTCACTCCCTAGCTTCCATTAGAACTACAGACTCACTCCCTAGCTTCCATTAGAACTACAGACTCACTCCCTAGCTTCCATTAGAACTACAGACTCACTCCCTAGCTTCCATCAGAACTACAGACTCACTCCTTAGCTTCCATTAGAACTACAGACTCACTCCCTATAGCTTCCATTAGAACTACAGACTCACTCCCTATAGCTTCCATTAGAACTACAGACTCACTCCCTATAGCTTCCATTAGAACTACAGACTCACTCCTTAGCTTCCATTAGAACTACAGACTCACTCCTTAGCTTCCATTAGAACTACAGACTCACTCCCTAGCTTCCATTGGAACTACAGACTCACTCCCTAGCTTCCATTGGAACTACAGACTCACTCCCTAGCTTCCATTAGAACTACAGACTCACTCCCTAGCTTCCATTAGAACTACAGACTCACTCCCTAGCTTCCATCAGAACTACAGAATCACTCCCTAGCTTCCATTAGAACTACAGAATCACTCCCTAGCTTCCATTAGAACTACAGAATCACTCCCTAGCTTCCGCCGTGGACTGAAGACTCACTTCTTCAGACTCCACCTAAACCCATAGCACTACTGTAACACTTCCCTCAATGACCATACATGAAGCTACAAGCTAGATAGCATTTTTTTAGGTTTTAGAAACTTTTTTTACGTGCGTGGTCTACCTATGTCATTGTTTTTCTAGATAGATATTCCTATGCATTGTTATATTGTTGACGTACTGACATATTATCTTGCTTTTTATATTGATAAACTGTAAGTGCAGATAGTGCAATAGTAGTCTCTAGTACACAAAACACAAATTATCCAACCGTCATCTTTTGGTCAAGACACACCTTGCAGGGCATGCATTTATGCATGTCTCTAATAGATTGCATGTCTCTTATCATTGCAAATACGTGGCGTTCCACAAGGTCTCATTCTCTGGGGCCTGTTCATTAAAAGAACCCGTTAACAAACCTGGGCTTATAGCCATCATCTCCTCCATCCGTTTGAGTCCAGATTTATTGCTGCTGTGCGCCTCGGCGGCTGTGGCTGTGTCTAATGGATCTTTTGTCTCCAGTTCTCAGAGGAGGGGGAGAGAGCATGCTGTCGAATGGTGGACACTCAGCCTAGGCTTTAAGCCTGTTATACTCTGCAGTATACGATGGTGTCACTTGGCGAAAATAACTGATTTTCGGCAAGTGACACTGCTGTGCAATGGAGTAGGCTATAAGTAAGCTTTAGTCACACACCTTTCTCTTTAGGCGTAGTATTTCCTCTTAGCTGTGTAGACACCAGTAAGCTGTTTTGAGACATTCTGTTGTGTTTACTATTCCTCTATCTCTTGAATTTAATCCTACAGTTACAGTACACTGACCAAACCTAAAATGATCAATTTCTTAATACGAATCTTGTCAATGAAAGTGTTATCATCTGACAACTGAGGGCTATCCCTTAAAAAGTACATAGTTGGATTGTGAGATCAATAGATTTAATCAGAGACGGTTTTCAAATTATAAAATTGTTCCAGGGGTGGGGGGTGGTCCCAAAGATAGCGGCTTCTTTCAGAATGCTACAATGATTAATACTTCTCAAATCACCTTGTTTTAATTAAGGAGGAAAAAGAGGTCTGTGAAAAAGAGGGCTAATCTTTATTAATTAGGCTTCCTGCACCATTGACTCGCTGGGAGGATTGTTATAAAATGTGCTCTGAAGTCACATGATGGTTCATTTATCAAGACCTCCCCACGGCACACACATACGTTAGCATCCACCGGGGAATACCATCACAAAAACGTGTGTGCGCGCACACACACACACACACACACGCACACGCACACACACTCACATGCGCGCGCACACACGGTAGGTGGGCACCAAAATGGACTGGAAAACTGAAATGGTTAAGGATTAATTCACTGAATACTTCATTCTTCAACTGTGTTCCTCAACTAAAATGACAGCTGTTCACCTCAAAATCTGTTATTTCCAGTGTGGTGGGACTCACTTCAAATTTCACTTTGATCCTACTGTATTATCCTGTAATGAGTTATCTCTCCTGACTAGATAACATTTATATCCAAATGTCTGGAAAATATATGTTCTGTTTACTAAAAAGCTGTAGAGACCCCTACTGAACAAACATAATAGAGCTATTTAAAACTAACTTTAAAGGGATCCCTGGCTAATACGACAAATATGCCTTAATACATTATAATTGTCCTCTATAATTACAATGTAAAATTAAAAACACCTCAATTATTTTATTTCTTCTAGAAATAGCTAATCTTTCACTGAATAGGGGAAATGCCCGTCGCAAGTTGATGATGTCATAAATGTCATGTGTGATCTATCCCTATGGAATTTATGGCATGCATGTGAAAATAAAAACAAATGTAATACTTCCTATGGTTAATATGACCATCAAATCAATATTTAAAATGATTTTTTTGCACATGCATGCCATAAGTTCCATAGGGATAGACCACACATGACATTTATGACATCATCAACTTGCGACAGGCATTTCCCCTATTGAGTGAAAGATTTGCTATTTCTAGAAGAAATGAAATATTTAATGTGTTTTTAATTTTACATTGTAGTTATAGAGGACAATTATAATGTATTAAGGCATATTTGTCGTATTAGCCAGGGATCCTTTTAACAAAGGAATATCACTTACACCACCTTTATTGTCATCGAGCAACATGGCGTATGATGTTTGACGTATAAATCAAAGTATAAATCAGCTTTAGGTCTCTTTCCAGGCGGGACACATTTCATAACCTTTGTCCGAGACCCAGTCCCACGTTGCCTTTTATTGATTCGATTACAAACCGGGTGCGATTCATCTGTGCTTAACAATCACAGTCTCTAATGGATCTCCAAAGTGCTCCATTCCAGGCTCATCTGTCAGTTACTCTGCTGGGCTGGCAGTAAAGCCCAATACCTCAGGGTGCCATTGTGCTCTAAAGCTGGCCATAGATCAACCAGGTGATGCCACTGCTGGCCCGGATTGTCTTTGCTCAATATCTCCTGTCAGCGATCCCTAAGTCTGCCTCTGGCCTGACCTCCTACACCCCTCTGGATTATCCTGCATCTGTAATTAAATGCAGTCAAGGAGAACAGGGGATAGAGAAGAGAGGAGAGGAGAGGAGAGGAGAGGAGAGGAGAGGAGAGGAGAGGAGAGGAGAGGAGCGGAGCACAGGCATCCATATTTTATCAGCTGGCAGATTAGCAAACAGTCAAACTGCACATCAGTTATTCTGTTTGACTGAATAGCTCAAATCTTCAACCACTTGAGCCATATAATCAAACGTGAACTTGTTGATCTGCTATTTTTGAAAAACTTTGAACGTTTTATTTTGTGTCATTTATTGTCATTTATTATTATGACCAAAATGGGGAAGCAATGCACACATATATACTGTAAGTGGACGATGCAATACAGTGTGCATATTTGTGTGTGACAGACAGAGCGAGAGAATGAAATAGTGATTCGGAGCGAGAATGTGTGAAGGCAGTGTCAAGGTTGATTTGTTTGCGCGAACGACTGAGCGTGAAAGTAATTACCGTTTGTTTGGGCCTCAAATGCCTCCACACTTTCCGTAATACAAAAGAGAAATGGGGCACACGTTCATTCTGCGTACATCAATACTTAAAGTTGCATATCTCCATTTGCCAGCAGCCATGTGTTGTAGATTTGCATATATACAGTGCATAATCCCCTTATGCAGATGTGCTTGGTTTGGCGCACGCCCACACATGCTAATTATACCAGCGACCGAGATCCCTGCGATGGCAAATCAGCAGAGTAGACGAGGAATAAAAAGAGAATCTTCTGGCACAGCCATGCCCTGTGTCACCATGAAGCTCTTCAACCCTCATATTCACCACTACAAACACATCCATGTCCTGGGTCACCATGAAGCTCTTCAACCCTCATATTCACCAATACAAACACATCCATGCCCTGGGTCATCAAAGCTCTTCAACTCTCATATTCACCACTACAAACACATCCATGTCCTGGGTCACCATGAAACTCTTCAACCCTCATATTCACCAATACAAACACATCCATGCCCTGGGTCACCCAAGCTCTTCAACCCTCGTATGTCATTAATATACCTTAGAGGAGTTGTGTGGAAATAGAAACAAAGTTCCCCCCCTTCTGTGTTGCCTAGAACTGGAAGATTGATTTTGGTGTTTGTATTGTAAAGTACAATGTGTGATGTCATCAAGTTGTACTTTACAATACAAACCCCAAAATCAATCCTCCAGTTCTAGGCAACACAGAAGGGGGGGAACTTTTTTTCTATTTCCACACAACTCCTCTAAGGTATATTAATGACACAGTTCAATATTGAAAATGGGTGGTCTTTCCCTTTAATAACCACATGAACCCTAACATCCCTATTCATGTTAGATAGGCCTTACTAACCACATGAACCCATGAACCCAACATCCCTATTCAGGGCATATTATAGCCAGTGGTAGAAAAGATACTCAAATCCTTTACTTAAAGGTCCGCTGACACGCCCCAAAAAAATAGTATGATACAGTAGGTCAACAGTAGGTCACGTGGTCTCTCTGAAAACAGTCTGAAACAGTCTGAAACTCATGTCACAGTGTACTCTGCCCCTCGCCCCCCAACAACAGCTGACCAGTACAGTAAGTAGTCTAAGTACATTCAATTAATTTGATTGGCTTATAATTGCGCATTCCCACAATGACATCATAAAAATATAAGTTAATATTTTAAGATTACTTTTTAAAGTGACAGTACCCCTTTAGGTGACAGTTAAGTAAAAGTATCAATAACACAATGTAGAAATACTCCGATACAAGTAAAAGTCCGGAGTTCCACATTTATACTCGAGTAAAAGTACAAACGTATTGGCATCAAAAAGTTTACAATTTTCAAGTCTTTTGAAATTAGCTGATCTACAAACTCACAATGTGTCACGATGTGACGCATTGTGAGCTTGTAGATCGACTATTTCCAAATGGCCGAAATGTATAGGGTTGAAGTGGTTAATGTAATAATGTTTTGTAATAATAATCAATCTACAAACTAACTATAACTGAAGTTTTCAAATAAATGTAGTGGAGTAAAAGTACAATATTTGGATCAGAGATGTAATGAGTCAAAGCAAAAGTATTGGAAATTGGAAATACTCTCAAGTAAAGAACAAATACCTAAACATTGTACTTTAATAGTAGGCCTACAGCACTATGTAAATGTACTTTACACCAATGGTTATAATAGGCAAACATTCAGTGAAAGTAGACAAATGTTCAGCAAAAATAGGAGATCTGCAAGCTCACACCGCGTAGCTACAGGTCAGGAGCTGATTGGCTATATTTAGTGAAGAGATTTGGTTTAGATGGAAATAGTAGGGGGCGCACAGACTCCTGTCCTGGGGAACCCCTGTCAAGGAAGTATAAGGTTTAATTGGTTAAAACACTTCCAGCGACAACAACTGCAGCCACATCCTTTATAGAGTGTACAGAAATTGGAACCAAATGGGCCGTTACAGGTCCGTTTGGTTCCATTTCTACACTATTCTCAGTTAGCGGTCCATTTGGTTTGATTTGTTCACTGTTCAGAGTTAAATTAACAACAAGGGTTTTACTGTGCAGCTGAAAACCACAAAGTAGAGGTTTGGTTCTGAACGGCATACGCATTTTAAACACTTAAATTAACACTTCTTTAGGATAGGTTCAAGTTTTATTCACTGTGTGTGTATGCAGAGAACAGTGGTTCTCAACCTTTTCAGGCCGCGACCCCCAAAGTAATCATATTTTAACTGGGGACCCTCACAACCGTGCTGCCTCTAATATTTGTCAATTTGGCCAATGTTTAATTTGTCATTTCAGAATTATCACTTTAGAAAATGTGCAAGATACCCTCTGTACTTAACCCATTTGTAGCCGATCCCGAGAATACTCGTGAAAAATACTCGAGTACTCGGAGTGCCAATCCCGAGTATACTCGCGCTGTATACTGTATACAGTAAAGCTGGCAATCTTACCGTACGGTCCGTTGGAAAGTGCTGGCACGATTGGACTCGCCGTCTTTAATGTGCATTTTCTCCAAAAAACACTTTTGAAGCCAAGGATGGCATTAGATTCTCGCTATAATAACACAAACTGAAAGGCAACGATCGGCCATTACAGCAACCGCATGGGACGATGACCACTTCCGGTGAATGACGTCATGACGTCAAACAGGAAATGTTTGCGCAATCGACTTCTGGCCTTCAAAATAAGAGACTGGCCGCAGACGGAGCAGGCGAAAGGCGCGCTGGACATTTAACCCGTTCATGTCTGGAGCACTAAATGGGTTAAACTTTATGTTGGTTTGTTTACTGTTGAGTGAGAAAACAATCTTGCACATTAGGTTAATCCTCTGGGGACCCCCCAAAATAATTTGGGGACCCCCCTGGGAGTCCAGACCCACAGGCTGAGAACCACTGATTTAAAACAGCAACAACCACCCAGTGTCAGTTATTAATGGTTAATGACATCATGACCCAGTTGAAGGGAAATTGGTTTATTACTTGGAAGGTTGAACACGTTCTGAAAGCACTCCCTCCCTGCGCTTCGTCTAATAATGTTTTCAGCTCGTTAACCTGCCATGCAAGTTTATTCCTCTCAGCACAAGCATAACAATTAACGTTTAACTGCTGATTTTTATTGTGCGAGTGATTTTAATTAACCCTGTCGGTGTTGTATATTGCTCCTGCTAATTTCACCTCTTTCAACATGCATCCTGTCCCTATTCTGTAGTTGAAAGGCACTCAACTAATACTGCATCTACTGAGGGCAGTGAATTTACCAGTAAGACGCCTAAGGACGTCATCTGCCATCTGTCTATGACCATACATGAAGCTAGATAGCATTTTTTAGGTTTTAGAAGTTTTTTACTGATTAGGTGCGTGGTCTACCTATGTTATTGTTTTTTTCTAGATTGATATTCCTATGCATTTGTTATATTGTTACATTGTTGTCTCCACCAGCCGAAGGCATGGGGGAGAGTATGTTTTCCCCTCCGTCCGTCGGTGCGTGCGTCCGTCCGTCCGTCCGTCCATCCGTCCGTGCGTCCTCGCAGTTTGTGAGCACCTAATCTCAGTCGCCGTTGGCACGGTCGCTGCCAAAGTGAGCACACACATTCCCTGGATGCCAATCTAGAACCTCTGCCCTAAATTTTTCAAATGGGCCTTTTCTAGCGCCACCTAGTGGCCGATGTTCGCAAAACACATTTCTGTGCACTACTCTTACAGATTTTGTCCAAAAATCCTACAAATCGGTAGGCAGTATCTCGACAGTCATGTGATCGACACAGATCTGTCCAATTTTGCATATTCCATCCTGATTGGCTAAGATTGGCTTCCAAAGTTTGTAGGATTGAGCCGTTTTGAACAAAATGCCTCAAATCACAAACGCAAAGTGCAATTATCATGAAATCGCGCACACACGTTCCCACTAGGCCGAGGAAGAAATGCCACTTTTTTTTTTTTTAATCAGCCTCATGGTGGCGCTATAACAGGCCGATTCGTGGTTTTACCTATAACTCCACCGATCAGTTTCAAACTTTGTAAGCGCACTCCCTAGAGGCTAAGGATAAACCTTTGCCCTGCATTTTTCACATCAGCCTTTTATAGCGCCACCTTTGGGCCGACATATGTAAAACACATTTTTGGATATTACTCCTTGAGATTTTATGCAAAAATCACGCAAATCGGTACACAGTATCTCTATAGTCATGTGATCAAGTCCGATCAGTCTGATATTTCATATTCCATCCTGATTGGCTAATTAGCTTCCAAAGTTTGCAGGATTGCTCCGCTTTTGAACAAAATGCCTCAAGTCATCAACACAGCTTGCGATTACCGTGAAATTTGCCACACATATTCCCACTAGGTCAAGGAACAAATGCTACCTTTTTCACATTGGCCTGTTATAGCTCCACCATTAGGTAGACTTTAGCAAAACACATTTTTGGAACACAATGCTTCAAATCATGCATGCAGCGTCCGATTGCCATGAAAGATCTAAGGTGAAGAACATATGCCACCCTTTTTACATTGGCCTATTATACAGTAGCACCACCAGGACGCACGGCCTGGTGGAGACCTGTGCTCGGAAGAGCACTGCTTCTAGTTGTTAATGTACTGACTGCTTATTATAGTGATGTGTATTACCTGCTTATTGTCTCCACCAGCCGAAGGCTGAGGGAGAGTATGTTTTCCCCTCCGTCCGTCCGTGCGTCCGTCCGTCCGTCCGTGCGTCCGTCCGTGCGTGAGTGCGTCCTCGCAGTTTGTGAGCGCCTAATCTCAGTCGCTGTTGGCCCGGTCGCTGCCAAAGTGAGCACACACATTCCCTGGAAGCCAATCTAGAACCTCTGCCCTAAATTTTTCAAATGGGCCTTTTCTAGCGCCACCTAGTGGCCGATGTTCGCAAAACACATTTCTGTGCACTACTCTTACAGATTTTGTCCAAAAATCCTACAAATCGGTAGGCAGTATCTCAACAGTCATGTGATCGACACGGATCTGTCCGATTTTGCATATTCCATCCTGATTGGCTAAGATTGGCTTCCAAAGTTTGTGGGATCGAGCCGCTTTGAACAAAATGCCTCAAATCACAAACGCAAAGTGCAATTATCATGAAATCGCGCACACACGTTCCCACTAGGCCGAGGAAGAAATGCCACTTAATTTTTTTTAAATCAGCCTCATGGTGGCGCTATAACAGGCCGATTTGTGGTTTTACCTATAACTCCACCGATCAGTTTCAAACTTTGTAAGCGCACTCCCTAGAAGCTAAGGATAAACCTTTGCCCTGCATTTTTCACATAAGCCTTTTATAGCGCCACCTTTGGGCCGACTTATGTAAAACACATTTTTGGATATTACTCCTTGAGATTTTATCCAAAAATCACGCAAATCGGTACACAGTATCTCTATAGTCATGTGATCAAGTCCGATCCGTATGATATTTCATATGCCATCCTGATTGGCTAATATTAGCTTCCAAAGTTTGCAGGATTGCACCACCAGGACGCACAGTCTGGTGGAGACCTGTGCTCGGAAGAGCACTGCTTCTAGTTGTAAGTCGCTTTGGATTAAAAGTGTCTGCTAAATGCCTAAACTGTAAACTCTATATGGATTCTGTTAGTGTCGTTTTCCTAACAGGGCATCACCTGTAATACAATCCCTTTTATGCTCATACTGTATATGGATATCCCTAACATAATCCAGTTTATGCCCATATATGGAGATCTCTGCTCGGAGTATCTGACATCATTGAGATGTCACCTGTTTATGCTCATATAAGGAGATCCCTGCTCTTGAGTTTCTGACATCACGGTGATGTCACAGTGATGTGTCAGGGGAACCACAGTGTCAGGCGTTACCCGTGCAGACGGACAGATACGGACAAGCTGTGACAGTTCTAACAGGATGCATCTGTTCTATGCAGTGTGAACACAGTCAATAAGTAGTCTAGGGTGGATCCATTATAATTCTTCAATCTCATTTGTACTCCTAGCAGTGCAGGGTCCTACACCGTAATATTTACAGTTTCAGGTCCATTTGATTACATTTGTGTAAAGTTACAAATGGATATAGGCTATACATACATTTGAATATGTTATGGTCTTGATCTAGTTAAAACAGCACTCCCAGGTCTAGATGATGGTGATTCAGAGATAATTCCGCACCCCATCAGCCTGTCTGTTCCACTCTGAGTAATCACCACCCACTGTCTGATTAGAGATGTGTCCGCCATAGTCCATGCCTCTGATTGGCCCTCCTGAGTCCCTCGAAAAAGTTACTGCGAGTTGAAATGCAACCTGGGGAAGTGAAGTCTCTTCCTGCAGTTTGAGCGATGGCATCGCCTTTATTGTGTCTGTGTAAAGTTACTACAGGGGGTCCTCCAAATCTTTGTGTGATTAAACCTTTTTTTAATTGTTTTATATTAACCACTTGAACCCTATTCTGAGAAGTTAAGCCAAAAATAGCTCACAACGCCTTGCGCTGCGAGGCAAAGAGGTTTAGTGTAGAGGGGAAAAAGAGCAGACTAAGTACAGAGTGAAAGGTCAAGTTTATTAAGTATTGACGGTTCAAAATATCTGAAAACACAAATTGACATGAATCCAAAATACACTGATGATTGTGCTGTCAAACACTGAAACTAAATGGAATCTATGACAAGGTTGTGGGGGTCGCTGCTTCATCTCTCTCTCAACTAAGGGGTCCTTGGGCTGAAAACGTTGAAGACCCCTGATGTAACTGACAAGTGTCTGTGGCTCATGTGCTTAGACATGCATTGCATTAACCCCACGATGCCCGTCACCTCCCTACACTCTGCCACTTGGTCTCTGAGGTGTTTATGTTCGCTGATATTGAGCTGCCAGTGGTAGGGCTACTGGTCTGTGTGTGCGTGCGTGCATGTGTGCGTGCGTGCGTGCGTGTGTGTGTGTGTGTGTGTGTGTGTGTGTGTGTGCTGTGCACATTACCTCAGGGGACTGGAACCCAGCCAGCTGTGTGTAATTAAAAGAGCATAAAGGCAAATCAAGCCATACTCCCACTCTCTCTCTCTCTCTCTCTCTCTCTCTCTCTCTCTCTCTCTCTCTCTCTCTCTCTCTCTCTCTATTCAATTCCGGCCTGAAAGCTGGGAAAGAATCCACTGCATGTTCCGGGCCATCAAACTCCAAGGAAAGGTCTCTCATGTTCTTTAGGTGTATAAAAAAAACAAGACGTTAAATTACTATCATTAATTGCATCCCTGGACAGTAAAAGATGTGGATTTAGTACCCAATGTATTCCTCTTCTCCAATACGCTCCCTAACTCAGTTTCTCAAACTGAAATCGCCCTCTATTTGAATTCCCTCTTTTCCTCATTTCCCATGTGTCTTTTTTTAACACTGCATGTGTTTTAGGATACGAAATTTGGGATTCATTTTAGGAACCTTCCTGTCATCATGATAAACGCATGCAGGCCAGCAGCACTGGGACATTGCCAGATTAATATCAGGTATCCAAGATGGAAAAAAAAACAACAACCGAATTCCAACCTTATATGCAGAAAGGACAGGCTGGCTCCCGGGAAATGTTCCCTTAAGCCTGATTTATACTTGGCTGCGCGGCGTTGTGTCTCGCACTGAAAATAGCAGATTCATAAGCTCACAACATGTCGCGGTGCAACGCGTTGTGAGCATGTAGATCTGCTATTTTCGGTGTGAGACACCAGCTTCTCCTGTCTTTTTTTTCTTCTTTTTTTTTGCCTCTCCAACCAACACAGTAAAATCCACTGTTGTAATTTAACTCTGAGGGTACAAATGGAATCAAATGGACGGGTCCTTTCGGTTCTATTTGTACGGTTAAATTAACACTGAGGATTTTACTGTGAATTCTTAAGCCTGCCAGCCTATGATGCAGAGAGGATGGGAGGGGAGTCAGCGAAGAGAGGGAGAGAGAGAGAGAGAGAGAGAGAGAGAGAGAGAGAGAGAGAGAGAGAGAGAGAGAGAGAGTGTGTGTGAAGGATTGTGGAGAGAAGTGATGCAATTTCTGTTGGACCAGGGTAATACAGTTAATGGCTGTGCAGCATAAATTTAATTTGAGGTGTCACCAGCTATAGATTGTAAGTGATAATAATGGTTGTAAACATTTACTGTCTGCAGTGCAGCTAATGTAAACTTTGCATTAAATAAGTGTCTCTACATTATAGAGTCTGGTTTTAAGATTAGGCTAAATTTCAGGGGTGATCAGTATGATTGGCCGACGAGAAATGCATTAAGCATAACTATTAAAACAGTGGTCAGGTCAATCTTAAAGGAATTATCACATGCTGTTTTTACCAATCATAAAAGTCTTTGTCTTGGTCCTTAAAACGTGTATTAAAATGTTAAAACTGAAAACTCCACTCCAGGGAGCCATGGCAGGTAAAGCAGGTGGCACCAGAGATGGACTTTCATGGTCTGTCTCATGTCAATCATCGTCTCTGCTCCGCCACCCCAATGCACTGGGCCTCCCCAAGCCCCCAGAACGGCTTGTAAACGTTGAAGCGGCCGCCCTACTGGCCAAAGTTGGAATTTCAGGCGGGGTGAAACATACATGCACGAGCATAAGAGCGCGGTCTACAATAGGGTTCAATGGACGTCGACGTCGTTCGTGACGTCATTACGTCTTGGCGTCAAACATTTTGGTCTCTAGGTAGAGACCAATTTCCCCCAGAATGCACCTGGATTCACCCACAATGCACTGGAATTCAGCTACTTCCGCATGCTTCAAAACGCCACTGAGCATTTGCATTGAAATGATAGCTGGGGGCGGGGCTGGTCCGCTCTCTATATAATACTCTATGGGCCTCCCACCTTCTCCAAACACCCCGCACCTCCCCTCATTGTATGTATGGTGCAGTGATGTAATGTTGAAAAGCTCTGGTGATACAGCAAAGGTGATACAACCACACCCTCCCCTGGACGATGATGCGTACGTCCAGAGGCCAATGAACTCACCTTTCTGAGCCAAAAAAAAAAAAAAACTAGAAAAGAAAATTTCTAAGAAATTTTAAGTGTGCCTGCAGCTCGCTAAGTGTGTGCAACCTTGTATGTGTTAACATTAGCATATTTGTTAGCATTAGCATTTGTTAGCATTAGCATTTGTTAGCATTAGCATTAGCGGTTACGTTTTGCGCGTTTGTGGTGCCCCCTATGGGTCGAAGTGGAAATGCTTTTGGGTATATGTTCAGTATAGCGCCCCCCACTTGTGGTTAAAATTTGGTGTTGACTGGATGTTTCGTTTGTGATTTATGGCTACTTCTTACAAAACGGGCTCCTCCCGCTAACTTTGGAACCCTGTTACGGAAGAACGGTATGGACTATCAAAATATCGTTTAAATATGTTTATCGCATGAGTCCATAGATCGTGTGTATCGATTTTTGTGACATTTGGAGATAATATGTAGGAAAAGGAGCAAAAAGTGTGTTTTGAAGAAAATTCAAAATGGCGGAAAATATATCCTGACGCAAATGGGCGTGGCCTATATGAGGAGATGCGTCATGACCCAAGGAATCCAGCGAAAAAGGAATTTTAATTTTCCGACCCACGGTTCAAGAGTTACAGGCCGAAAGGTAAAGTGTACTGTTATAGCGCCACCATGAGGCCAACTTTATTTAATCCTTGATATCATTATAAATCTCCTCTCCAAGTTTTGAAACTGTAGCCCCTATGGTTTGCGAGAAAAAAAATATTGAATGTGAGTTTTTGCGATTCCCATTATAAGTCAATGGGTACAATTAATTCACTAATAAATTAATATCAATTAAACGATACAACTTTTCTCTTAGAAAAGTAATAGCACACCATTCCCGGCCGAGCCGCACGTTTTGATGTATATATTGCGGCGGTGGCGTAAATTGTGCGGCAGTTATTAGCGCACCAAATTTGTGGGATCGTCATTAATTAAGTATGGCGGATTACAATAAGTGTTTTGCCATTGCATGGCAGGCACACTTAACTACAGATTACAGAAAAACCACTGAATGTTGAAAGCTAATTTTTTTGTGTGTAATTGAGGTCAGGAAACATAAAAAAAAAATACAATTTAAAAAATGAAATTTTGATGTCATACGACCTTTAACTACTCAAACCCTATACTTAGTTGACCGGGGACCCCCAGGGTTGATCCCCTCCATTTTCCCCTCTACACAAAGTCTCTTCACCGAAAATAGCAGTAAAAAAATAGCCACTGCAATTTTTCACAGACTTTTTTCCAATTTTTTGCCAAATGGTTCTGTTATGACATTCCCAGAATAGGGACACCAGGGTTCATGTGTTTAATAAATTGAATTTAACAGAACAGAGAAGAGAGAGAAACAGAGCCTTTGTGTGGTTGGAGGTTAGGGGATTGCCTGCATGCACAACCATACAAACGGCTCAACCTCGTTTCTATTTTAACCATCATCCGTGGTTTGGCTTTTTAGGCATCCATCTCGGCTATATTGCTGGCACACGGCGCTACATCTCTCTCGTGCGCTGACAGATAGCACCCAGGAAAACCCCGACCCAGAAACCGACCATCCACGACCTTCGCAGCGCTGCCGCATATAGGTGCACAGAAAAGCCATTCTCTGCTTCAAAGGGTTTTAAAATTGAGGTCTTGGAGGGTTTTAACCTTGAAATCTGGAGCCAAAAGAAACCTAAATATATTTATCCTCAGAAGAAGAAAAAAAAAAAAAAAAAAGCTCACATTGGCATGTTAGAAAAAATCACACCCAATGTGAAGTGAGCGGTGGTCGTGCTCGCGTAACGTCTTCAGACTAGGATATAGGTCTAGGATGTAATTGGTGATGTAATACAGGCTACACACACATTTCTATGGCAAAACGCTGAGGAAAAAGTGGCCTCAGATAGGTCTAGGGTGTTGGTGATGTAATACAGGCTACACACACACACACATTGCTATGGCAAAACGCTGAGGAAAACACATTGCTATGGCAAAACGTTGAGGAAAAAGTGTCTACAGATAGGTATATAGGATGTAATTGGTGATGTAATACAGGCTACACACACACACACACACACACACACACACATATTGCTATGGTAAAACGCTGAGGAAAACACATTGCAATGGCAAAACGCAGAGGAAAAGTGGCTACAGACACACGCACAGCCACTCTATGGAGCGGTTTACCACCGCTCAAAAATACAAGGGACAAGCTATTAGCATACCAAAGCATTGTCTGTAAAACTGTCTGTCTTTTTTATGCCTCTGGCATTGTTCTAATGGAGCTTTTCTTTCCTCAACCTGCCTCAGTCACTGTCTTTCTTCATCAATACGCTGAGAGTAACCTATACATATTTACCAGCAGCACCAATGCTAGTGCAGACTCCATCACTCTCCATACTAATACTCTGGGCACTCTCTCTCTCTGTGATTGTATTAAGTGGAGGTTATGGAGGTGGTTATTGATGTGGTAAATGTCCCTCCAGCCTCCAGGGCAATACCAATACACATAATGTACAGTGGAACTGGACTGCTTTATGAAATGGCCGCGCAAGACTTGGTTCATGTGGCAACAAAGTAATAATGTTAACTCTTTGGCAATAAAACACTGTATTAAGCCACATGGTGGGGTGAGTGCACCAGCTGACATAACTCTTAGGAAATCTATTCTTCCAAAGCAAACTATCACAATCGCAACGAAACTGTAATACTGAAGATATTTTAAAGACAGTGTGCATCATTCTTTAAAGACAGGGTGCCGTGACCCTCCCCCCTAAAACATGATCATCCGGTATTATGATTATACTAGGAGGAAGATTGCTTTCAAAAAGGTGATCAGAAAGTGTTAAAATTATGTTTCTATGTGGCCATACCCACCTGTTCATTAAGTATACCTGTTTTTCACCTTACAGTAGCACCACCAGTATTCATGGGTTGCATTTGTAGTCCTACACCAGCCATTTTGAGGACCAACACAGGTTTGTTTTGATTAACGTAGAACATTGGTTCTATGCCAATCAGACAAATTGAACACCTGTGTTGGTCCTCAATATGGCCGGTTTAGGACTACAAATGCAACCCATGAATATGGTAATAAGGGGAGGGGAAGATTTTAGTGTCACTAAAGCGGTGTATTTCGATTGGGCCCAGGGGCGTCAATTGGGTATGGCAGGGGTATGCAGCTGCCATACCCTGGGTGCGAGTTTCTAAACTCTAGGAGAGCTAAGGGAAGGAGCGCTCGTTTTCACCAGCGTCGGCAGGTTAGCTACTCACCAGCGTCGGCAGGTTAGCGTTAACAAGGTATTATAATTATATTCTCCACACTTATATTCTCCCATCTTGACAAAATGGTATATTCCCAGGTTCCGCAGGTCAGCTGCACAGGTGCAATGCATTATTGTTAATTGTGGCACGTTTATTAACATGCCAAGTTTAGCTGCACTTGAACAACCGTTCCAGGCTGCCATATCCAGCCCAAGAAACCGTAGAAACCTGGGGAAAAAACGGACAAAACCTGACTTTTATTATTACCACAGCCGGGGGTTTATTAGAGTAATGTTAACTCCATAGACACATAGGCCCTACAAAACAGAAAAAGTACAAAACCATGGCACCACCTCTTCAAACATTCACACAAAGCACCAGCAGTATGGTTTGCTATCCTTTGAGGTATAAAACCATTATTATTCATTAGGGTGCAGGGACACTTCTAATGCAGTGCGAGTACAGGACCTCACTCCATAATGCACAAACTAGGATTAATCCAGTTCTGATCTCCGCCTAGCAGGTGAGCCGTGCCGTAACCCAACAGCAAGACCTCCACGTGAGGCCCGGGCCCACCCCTGACGGAGTCCCCGTCAGCGGAGTGGAAACATGATGGCATTCCTGGCACCACTGCCTGCCATGCGCTCACGAGTCCACCCGCCGTAGCGCACACCCAGCTCTCCCGTTCCATCTGTCACTCTCGTCCCATAATCCCCCGTTCCTGTAACAGATCTGATGACATATCTGTCCCGCCTGCAGCCACGGGGAGGGTGTAACTGTTTGCGTTTTTTTTTTTGAATCCCATATAAGCGAGCAGGACAACTGGCGGTAGGCTGTAGGCTATTCACGGTGAATTCTAAAGCAGGGGTCTTCCACGTTTTCAGGCCGAGGACCCCTTAGTTGAGAGAGAGATGAAGCAGGGACCCCCACAACCTGTTCATAGATTCCATATAGTTTCATTGTTTGACAGCACAATCATCAGTGTATTTTGGATTTGTGTCAATTTGTGTTTTCAGATATTTAACTTGAACCGTCAATACTTAATAAACTTGAACTTTCACTCTGTACTTAGTCTGCTCTTTTTCTCCTCTACACCAAACCTCTTAGCCGAAAATAGCCGATCTACAAGCTCACAACGCCTCGCAGCGCGAGGCGTTGTGAGCTTGTAGATCGGCTATTTTTGGCTAAAGTTCGCAGAATAGGGTACAGGGTACAAGTGCTTAAAATAAAATAAAGTCACACAGATTTGGAGGACCCCCTGTAGTAACTCTGAGGACCCCCTAGGGGTCCAGGACCCCCTGTTGTAGACCCCTGTTCTAAAGTCAGCATAATGTTAATTGTCCTAACAAGACGCAAAGTTGCATAAACACATGCCTCATTTCTGTCTGCTTTATCACCTGTAAATGTCAGTAAATGATATTGTTTGATTGATTGATGGATTCATTAGACGTTTGCATAGGAAAAGGTACAGTTTCATAACAGTACAGTTCACTGGTACAAGGTCAACTAAAAGGATACACTCAGGAAAGCACATGGCTTATTTACATTGAGATCCTTTTTTTAACCCATATAACATTGAATGACAGACAGATAAAAGATATGTAAGACTACAGACCTAAAGCTAATTTACATACATTTTGGTATGAATAAATTAGCCATTAGTGTCTGCTGACTGACTGAAATCAGTTTTGATTTGTGGTTATCAAGGATAAGGCATTTTTGCTGTCATTGCAAAAGACTGTGGAGTGGACCGGTGTGCTGATGCAAATAGCACTTTGCTGACGTTTGATCTTTTCTGGGAATAAAGAATCACAGATCTTTATCACAGATCTTCCATCTGGCACCTGCATGTTGGCTGTGTGTCTGATGTTTGTTTCTCCTCTTTTTGAGGCTGCTTGATATGCTTCTCCACTCCTCCCTGGCTGCTGTGTTTGTTCTCCACACCAGTGGTTCTCAACCAGTCTGTTTGGTTTCATTTTATGCTCTTCTCTCTATCATTTATTCGGACACAACATGACAAACAACACAGCATTGCAGCACTGTCCGGTTACACATCCAGACCAAAAAGGAACATCCCAATAAGACCTTTACGGCTTTGTTTAGGTTGGAAGTCCTAATCAATTCATTGCAAAGTAGTATGTAAGAACAACATTGAATGCAATTATAAAATACATTATATGTACGGAGTAAAAACTACATTTAATGCAATTATCAAATATAAATAAAATGAATAGGTGGTGGGTGTTCACTGGGAGGAGTGGTGACTACCTTTGCCTCTGGCCTCCTGAAAGATGGATTTTTAGGGCCACATTGGGCCACATTGGGCCCACATTTTTAGGGCCCAGCGAGCTGCATGTCTTAAGGGAAACAGTCAAGGAATTCCACACTTGGGAGGCAGTATTGTAGAAGGAGAATTTACCCATATTTGTGCTATGTGTTTGTATTATCAGGTTGTTTTGTGCGCTCCCTCTGGAGTTGTAGCTGTGGGTGTCGCTAACTTTTTGGAGGTGATTTGTCAGATAAGCAGGTACTGTGGGGGTTGAGGGCTGGTTTGCATGTCTGAATTTGTTTGAATGTTAATCCCATTTTTAGTTGTTTAACCTTGTCGTCTACATTTAGCCACCCTTGGCTAGCAAAGTGTGTGGGAGAAACGTGGGTCATGGGCCCCAGTTTTAAGAAGTAGTCTAATCAGTTTATTTTGGGAGGTTTGGAGTTTAGTCTTTTATGGCATTTTGGTGTTGGAGTACCAGGAGGTGCAGGCGTAGTCATATAAGCCCCTTTTCCACAGGCCCAACACCACACCACTCCACACCTCACCGCCCACTTGTGCCAGGTTTTCCACTACAAGGACCTGGGTAGAGTGGTGTGTAAGTGGTACTAATTGTGGTACTACAAAGTATCCAATCTAGAGTAGGTCTGAGCTAGGCCAAACAGGGCCAAACACTTCATAATGACTGATCACTCACTGACTTTTCATTTAGACCTCCAGGATATAGTTATACTTTATAGTGTATTATAATCACAGTTATAATCCATTATAGTGTATTATAATTTAGGATAGTTGTAATACAAATTTATATTGTATTATGATCACAGTTAAAAGGGTCAATTTGTTTCTTACCGATAGGGGTACTTTTGTGTAATGGAAAATGTAGATATTTTTATGTGGTGCGGTGTGGTGTGGTGTAGTGCTAAAGCTGCAGTCAAAAAGGGGTTTATAGAGGGACTGAATGAGGGCCACAGCAAGGATTCTGAGGGCACTTCTGTTGATAAAAGCGGACATTCGGGGGCACGGTGGTGCAGTGGTTAGCACTTTGCCTCACAGCCAGAAGGTCCTGCGTTCGATTCCCGCCGGGGGAAGCTGTGGGTGCTGGGGGCGTGTTCCTCCACCCGCGTCATCAGCACCCACACCCTAGGTGGGGTTGGCGATAGGGCCTTTCTGTGGTGAGTTTGCATGTTCTCCCCGTGTCTCCTTGGGCATAGGCCCTCACACAAAAACATGCAGTAGTCCTGGTTTCTATACTACCTCCCCCTAGCCAGCCGGGTGCTCCCCAATGTCCCCTGGCGCGGCAGGGGGAGAGCGGAAACCAGGACTACAGGTTAGCTGGGTGAGAAAAATGGGTTGCAAAAACCGTGGGATAAAAAACATTAAAAAAATAAAAGCGGACATTCTACCCTGGAATCTCGTTCTTTCAAGCGAAGCATGACCAAAAAGGGTCCCTTTTTTTGTGCAAATGTTAACAAAAAGCAGCTTCACTTTGCTGGCAAAAGATTCTCGGATGGAGAACAACAGTGTGTTGCCTGTAACAACCATGCTAGTAATGGACCTCGATATGAAATACTGTACGCTGAAAACCACTGCATGTCATAATGGGCCACGGCAAATCAGTTGCAGCGAGAGCTGAAACGGTGATTGTTTCAAACTGACCCTAACAAGCTGTCAGCTCGCATTTTACAAAGCATGCATCAGCACTGAGGAGCCTGGCATGCGCTTGGACAGAGCGGACAGGTCTTATTCAAGACGGGTGCCTTGCATCCTTGCATGCGTTTGTGTTCCACAGGCTACAGCTATCCTACGTGATTCAATGCATGGTGATTGATGCGACTGAGTATTTCCCGGTGAACCTAAGCGCAACGGTGGGGGCTTGGGAGTGTGTGTGGAACACGCACCACTGACTATTGCTGATGATGGAGAGGTTATAATATAGCTAGCCTTTATGTATTGAGAATGAGAGGCACTCTTGCCGATTTAGTAAGAGACTCGTCGCCAATTGCAAGATATTTAAAAGTTATTTGGGGCCATGATGATATCCTTTTCTTCCCACAACTAGACTAAGGATTTATATTGTCTGTGTTATTGTTTACAACCACAATTATTCACGTGTGGCAAGATCGCGGTTCACTAGTTTTTAGTAGGCTGTAGGCTTAGAAGCCTTTTCAGAAGTTAATCTAATGTTTTCCATTTAATGATTTCCTTTATCCTCATCTATTCTTGTGCTAATGCACGCAACTGTTTTTGGACATGTTTTAAGGCCTAGTAGGCTTTTCAGAAGTTAATTTAATGTTTTCCATTTAATGATTTCCTTCATCGTCATCTTGCGCTAATGCACGCAACTGTTTTCACCAGGTTTTAAGGTCTTATTTGAGTTGTTTCTCATAAGCTCGCAACCCTCCTTGCCCATCGGCCCACACCTTTGCGCACAGGTTCACCGGGAAATACGCGGTCGCGTGATTGATTGATGAGCATGGTATCCTGGCTGTGGTTGGTTGGTTCCACTGTCTGGGGAACGCTGTTTTGGTGTGGCAGTGCTTGATAAAATCTGAAAGAATTTAACCCAACCACGAGGTGTCAACGCGTCAATCTCTTTGATGTCTACGCGTGCCCATCGACGCATTTGACGCGTTGTACAGTAAACTATACTGTACTGTAGCTACTGTACGAGGCTACCGCGGTGACGAAAAACACTCCATTTCCCGAAATGCAGCGCGAGATCACGTGACCGGGAAGTGCTGTCTCCCTCATTCACATCAGTGTTGCTGCTGCACAAATATGCAGTTTTCTCCTAATCTAACTTGTAAATCACCTTCATGTTCAAAACGCCCGATGTGTTAAATATATGAGAAAACTCACAAGTATGGCCTACTTGTGCGCCAGCAGAGCGTGCAATGAGTTGCGCTCATGACTGGCGATACCAGTGACATCACCACTTGGCATCACAAGGAATGCTGGTCCCTCATTGGCTGTTAATGATGACGTTGCCAGAAAACATACCAGTACGCAGCCGAACGCAGTACGCAGCGCACTCTGCTGTTAACAAAAAGCAGGTTCACTTGCTGGGGGAAAAACAAAGGGGAAAAAAGAAAAACAACTCAGACCTAGTGAACAATAGTCTGTTGCCTATAGCAACCACACTATGTAATAGTACATTTTAATAATAATAATAATATATATTTTTAAAGTATTGTATACTGGTATGATTCAATTCAGTTTTTAGGGCATATAATAATATAATCGGCATATCATTAGAAATTGTGTGTATTCCCTCAACCGTAACATGGGCGAGACATAATAAATAATTAATACTCACATCCACTATTATAACAAATGCGATTCAACAAAAGAAAATGATCAAGTAATTATCGAGTCATTTAGGGTGTATACTGCAATTACCCCATTACATCAGCCCTAGTGCTTTTTCTCTTATCTTCAGTACCCGAGTCACCACATAGAGGGAGCCGGTGAGCGGTGAGAAATGAACCCGTGGAAATGCTGAATGAGTGTGAGAGAGAGAGAGAGAGAGAGAGAGAGAGAGAGAGAGAGAGAGAGACGCTGAGAGAGAGAGAGAGAGAGAGAGAGAGAGAGAGAGAGAGAGAGAGGGAGGGGGAGAGAGAGAGAGAGAGAGAGAGAGAGGAGAGAGAGAGGAGAGAGAGAGAGAGAGAGAGACAGACATGAGGGATAGAGGGAGGGAGAGAGGAGAGAGAGAGACGCTGAGAAGCGAGCGAGAGAGAGAGAGAGAGAGAGAGAGAGACGCTGAGAGAGGAGAGAGAGAGAGAGAGAGAGAGAGGAGAGAGAGAGAGAGAGAAGAGAGAAGAGAGAGAGAGAGAGAGAGAGAGAGAGAGAGAGAGAAATCTGCAACCAGGCTGCTTGTTCGAGGCGTGTGTGACACATTTTGCGCTCTCGTTATCATCGCGCTCTCGCTCTGGTCTCCCCGATCAACTTCTGTCTGAGAGTCGGAACCGGCGCAGATCATCGTGCGCCCGAGGCTCCGTGACAAGTTGTAAAAAGAGCTGGAGAAGGGGAGGAGAGAGAGAGAGAGAGAGAGAGAGAGAGAGAGAGAGAGAGAGAGAGAGAGAGAGAGAGAGAGAGAGAGGGAGGAAAAAAAGGAATTCCATCACTATTTTTAACCGGAGCTCTTGGATTCGGGGGCGTGGATCGGATGGCAGAGGGACGGTTACGCACGGTGTTGGCTGTGGATACTACGGTGCACTGTCGTGCCGGCTCGGACGACTCGTAGACGGCGCGGCTGGAAGGAAGCGGGGCTGGCGCGGTCTGCTCTCCGTCGCTGCTCTGATGCCAACCGGCTTTTTTAAGCCCGTTCTTTATTGGAGCTCGTTGATTCAACTGAATTCAGCGGCGTGTGCTGCTGCTTGCAGTGAAGGATGAGGATCTGACTGGAATACACAGGATAACGTGTTGGAAATGCTTTAAAAGGCGCGACGTTGGTTGTGCGTAAATGGAACGCTTTGGCTGATGAAACGGCGAGACCCAACCGAGGCGTTGTATTTACATGACTGCCGTTTCTACCGTTTCTTTCTGAGGTAATTGTTTTTGAACAACACATGGTCGTGTGTAAAATGTGGGCGAACGAGCATCGATGACCAGGTTGACATCCCGGGATTTGAAAGCTGTCTCCACTGGAATTGAAGTAATCTCCTTCATGTGTGAATATTGACAGGTGTCACATTGACTGAGACTCACTGAGTATAGCGCTAATGTTTTAACTATATCTCCCCGGTAATGCTTATACATTACATGCAACTGGGAAATAAGCAAATTAACATTGAGGTTTGGAAACCAGAGCTTTTCATGATGGATGATACAAACTGTATGTAGCCTGGCTCGGCTGTCACCTTTCTATTTGCACGTTTATTTACCCCAATACTAACGGTGCTTAAAGCTTGGGGGGGAATAAAGCTTTATAATGCGATTCAAAGGTGGAATGGGAGCGTAATCCTCACTCCTTTAGTGAAGTGTCCCGTTCCGTTCCTTACCCCGAATCGCGCTGTGACAACAAGGCAACAACATGACAAGCAGCGGACCTGTCATCGTCTACGAGTGGCTGAAGACCCTGCAGCTCGCCCAGTACGTCGAGTCCTTCGTGGACAACGGCTACGACGACCTGGAGGTCTGCAAGCAGATCGGGGACCCCGACCTGGACGCCATCGGCGTCTACATACCTCACCACCGCCAGAGGATCCACGAGGCGGTCAAGAGGCTGAAAGACGAGGACAAGGAGACCGCCAGCGCCGGACTCTACTTCACGCTGGAGCCGATGCCCCCCGCCTCCGAGATCTACACCAGTCACATGGTGGAGCAGTACGAGTCCAACAAGCTCCGGGCCTCCAAGTCCTGGACGGAGCCCAACGGCGATAGGATCGGCCACAACGGCGGCGGGTTCGTGGGCGCGCAGAGGAACCTGACCCTGGGCAACCAGCACCGCAGAGAGCTGGTGATCTATCCCAAGCTGAAGCTGAAGATCATGATCAGGGATAAGCTCATCCGAGACGGCATCAACCTGGCCCGGCCGCCCTACTCTAACAAGGTGAGAGGTTGAACACAGTGTGACACCACGGGCAATTATCATATCCACAGGATAACTTGGTAAAGAATGACCATGCCAAGAATACTCAGGTGTATCATTAGCTCTGGTCCATAGCGTTAGTGGAGTTCTCCACTAACGCTATGGACCAGAGCTAGTGTATCATATCTGGAAGCCTGGGACCTTCGTCACCTGTACCAAAAGTCCCACCCGGGGACTGCCCATAAGTCCGAAGGTTCATCAGTCCGAATTTAGTTAGGGTTACTGAGGTTAAGGTTAGGGTTAGAGTTAGGCATAGTATTTTTTTTAAAGATTTGTTTTTGGGTATTTTATGCCTTTATTTGATAGGATATTAGACTGACAGGAATGGGGAGATAGATGGGGAATGAGTTGATGTGGCAAAGGTCATCCGGAATCGAACCGGCAACACCAGCAGGCATCATAGCTAAGTATGTGGTATAATGAAACTTCGGACTAATGAACCTTCGGAACAATGCCATGGTGCCCCCCACCCATGCATGTCATTCAGTGCATATGAAATATTAACATCCATGTGCATCTGGTGGGAGTATAATAGCCGAGGCAGAGAGAGGTATAGTATAGTAGGCTACATCTACATACACTGCCCTTATTGGATGCTGCAAGTGTGCAACAGGGCTGTCATGGTGACTGATGCTGCTGCTGCTCGTCTAGACTTAGAATATGTAGATCAATGATGAGGAGGCAGAGAGGAGAGGAGATGTATTTTTACTTAGGTCTGATTTCCTGATAGATTTACCGATAGATTATTAATCACATGAACCCTATCATCCCTACCTTCCGTCCACCCGCCTGGGCATGTCACACTAGGTGAACGTTCTGTGAGAATAGCAGATCTACAAGCTTGTGTTACGATGCGTTGTGAACTTGTTTTTTTTGCTATTTGATGTACAACAAAGTAGTCTCTATTAATCTCGCCTAACCTGTCAGTGGCTTTACCTCATTGGTTCTCAAAGTGGGGTGCTTGAGGGAGTTCCAGGGGGTCCCCAGCTAAATGATAGTTAGGAACCAAATGGACCCTTATGGGTAGCCTATGTAACAAAATGTACCTTGATTTTACAATATGAATTGGGGTCTCAGAGAGAAATACCATTAAATGGGGGTCCGTAGCCTAATGATGCATGTCAAACTGGGGGTCCCTGAAATGAAAATGGTTGGGAATCACTGCTAGAGCCGTAAGAATCTTCTCTTTCGGGGGTCCCTGGCATATATCTTTTCAAATGGGGCTCTGCGGGCTGATAAGTGTCAATTTGGGGGTTGCTCGACATTAAAAAGTTTGAGAACCACTGCTTTTTAGCTGGGTTCCCCCAGCATGCTGCCAGCGTGGGTGGATCAAGCTGGCGTGCGTGGCGTGAGCACATCAGGCTGTTAGCTGTGATGAATGGGCAGTGGGCTGTATCGATTGCGAGGGGTCTAAACGAGTGGCCAGCAGGGCTGGCTGTCAGGGGTGTCGCACCAGATTCTGGGCCCTGGGTTCAAGGATTCACTGTTGTGCTTTAACTATTGAAAACTAGCAGATATACAAGCTCACAGCGTGGCACTCGGTGCCGCGCTGTGAGCTTGTATATCTGCTATTTTTTTTAAATAGCAGATATACTATTTAAATCGTGAAAATGTGTGTCTTTGAAGGTTTTTTGAAAAACCTATGTTTCTATGTCAGTGGTGCTCAAACCTTTTCATGTGAAGGACCCCCAAAATTATATGTATTTGGCCACGGACGTCCATCTCAAAATATTCAGTTCCAGGGACCCCCCAGAAGCAAAATTTCAGTTACTAACGTTCGCTTAAAAAATACATATATTCAAAGATTTGCACACATTTTCACAACTTTTCAAAAATAGCACATCTACAAGCTCGCAGTGGTTCACATCTGCTATTTTTCAATAGCTAAAGTATAGAATAATTAAGGCCCCCCCCACCTTGGGCCCTAGTAACTCAGTCCCACTTTTCCCCCCCTTGTGACGCCACTGCTGGCCGTTGAAGTGCTCGTGTGGAGCCAGCGTGTGAGAGAGAGCCTCTTGTTCTCACAGGGTGATGATGGTGACCCTCATGCTCAAGTGTCTGTGAATCATCATGCGCTCGCCAGCTTCTCTGTGTTCATTTAACTCTCACATGTAAAAAATCACACCCAATGTGAAGTGAGCGGTGGTCGTGCTTGCACAATGTCTTCAAACTAGGATTTGAGTCTAGGATGTACAGGCTATGCTACACACACACGTTTTGCTATGGCAAAACGCTGAGGAAAAAGGCTACAGACACACGCACAGCCACTCTATGGAGCGGTTTAAGAAAAATCGTGCTTTCATAACGTCTTCAATTGGTAATTGGTGATGTAATACAGGCTACACACACACATTGCTATGGCAAAACGCTGAGGAAAAAGACTAGGATATAGGTCTAGGATGTAATTGGTGATGTAATATGGCTACACACACACACACATATTGCTATGGCAAAACGCTGAGGAAAACACATTGCTATGGCAAAACGCTGAGGAAAAGTGGCTACAGACACACGCACAGCCACTCTATGGAGCGGTTTACCACCGCTCAAAAAGAAAAGAAGAAAACTCGCCCGAGCGTGCGTATGTGTGATGGTCAGTAAGACAAAATCATATGCATGTTACTGTAATTGTAAAGCTCACTTCACTACAATAATAGTAATTTTTTCAGCGACTTGAAATCTGGATTATGAATATTATTAAGGCTTTTCCAAACCTTGATACATTTTTAGCCTAGCTCATATAGGCTACAACAGGAAGATGCATTTCCACATTTGATATTCAAACTAAGCCCAGCTCTAAATTCTAATTCCTCGTTCATTGTAGTCGTTCCCATAAATGGGAATGCCACAGAGATTGGAGATTTGTAAGGGATTTATCCGCTAGAACTCGGGACTGAAAACAAAGTGTTAGTCGGTTGCGGAGGGTTGCACTATCCCTTCCCTTTGAAGGCTGTATTCAGGGACGTGCAGAGAATGTTAGAGAGGCAGGGGCTGAAATACCTGAAAAGAGGGCCTTTTGGTGGAAATACTGAAAATAGCAGACCTCCAAGCGCACAACGTGTCGCAGCGCAATGCGTTGTGAGCTTGGAGGTCTGCTATTTTCAGTACTTGATATACCACACTGAACATTAAAAAAAGGCAATGTGGTTTACGGCATGGATTTCTACACGGAGAGGTTCAATTCTTTCAACATAAGATGCTGCATTCAAGTTCAGGAGAGTTTGGACAAGGCAATTCTCTTGAATGCTGCCTTCAGGCATGGAAAGATTGCATTTGCATTTCTTTCACCATAGCAAAAACTGAATTCCTGGTCTGGAGAGGGCACTTTTTACAGATTGGTTAAAAGGGCAGGGGCTCAAGCCCCCTTTCATGCCTATGTGTGCACGTGCTTGGCTGTATTTATTCAGAGCTGAATGAATCCTCGACATTGAAGCTTTGGAGGGGAATGAGCGGGTCAAGGTCTCTCTCCCTTTCTCTGCCTCTCACAACCCTACCCTAGTATTTGACTGTGTGCGTGTGTGTGTGCGTGTGTGCGTGTGTGTGTGTGTGTGTGTGCGTGCGTGTGTGTGTGTGTGTGTGTGCGTGTGCGTGTGCGTGTGCGTGTGTGTGTGTGTGTGTGTGTGTGTGTGTAACCCTGTAGTTTGGACTTGGCTCCAGCCCAGTGCTTGTCTCCCCAGGAGTAGCAAAGTAAAGTGTGAGAGCTCGGCGAACGGAGCTGTGACCAGCTGGCCCCTCTGATTGGCCGGGCACAGACTCTCCTCGCTCTGCCCTTGAGACGAGATGTCACCCCGATCGAGGCACAGACCAGGGAGGGCAGCTAGTCCTCCTGGAGGCTGGAGCAATGACAGAAGGCAGAGTCGGTCCCCAGAGATTGTGTGATTACATATCACAATCATTCAATTCTCCATCTCCATCCAGGCACGTGCGCACATAGATATCAAAGGGGGCTTGAACCCCTGCCCTTTTATCCGTCTGTAAAAACGTGCCCTCTCCAGACCATGAATGCAGTTTTTACTGTGGTGAAAGACATGAAAACGCCATACCTGAAGGCAGCATTCAAGAGAATTGCCTTGTCCAAACTCTCCTGAACTTGATTGCAGCACCTTATGTTGAAAGAACTGCCCTCTCAGTGTAGAAATCTGTTAATGTCACATCTCCAGTATTAACTTTTTTATGCTTTAATAGTTCCGTGTGGTAACAAGTACTGAAAATAGCCGACCACCAACGTAGTGAGCTTGGAGGTCTGCTATTTTCAATATTTTCACCAAAAGGCCCTTTTAGAAATGTCAGCCTCTGCCTCTCTTAACATTCTCTGCACGTCCCTGTCTCCATCTGAACTATGCTGTATGATTACAATAGAGTTTTTCTTCTTCTTCTTTTTTTTTTTTTTCATGGGACAGTGTCTTGACAAAATGACAACCCTGTCTACAGTGGCTTCGGCCGTGGCTCCATAGCTTGCTCTCACATGGCTTGCTCTCGTGTCAGAAACCGTGCACTACATTAGCAGTGAGAGTACAGAGATGGTCTCTAGTGTTTGCTCTCCTGAGATGGCCCATAATCCAGCACTTCATTGCGAGGGGGCCTGCCGGGAGCAATAAATACCCATGATCCTTCTCTTCGGCTACAGAGACCCCGTGTCTGACAGAGAATATTATTTCTCCTGGACGTTAAAACCCATTTAGGCCTAGAATTATTGAATGCTTTAACCAGTGAAAAATAGCAGATATACAAGCTCACAGCGCGGCACCGAGTGCCGCGCTGCGAGCTTGTAGATCTGCTATTTTTTTTGAAAAAAGTCTTGAAAATGTGTGCAAATCTTTGACGATATGTATTTTCCAAGCGAACGTTTGTAACTCAAATTTTGCTTCTGGGTGGTCCCTGGAACTAAATATTTTGAGATGCGCGTCCGTGGCCAAATACATATCATTTTGGGGGTCCTTCAGATGAAAAGGTTTGAGAACCGCTGACATAGTAGTCTCTCAAGAACAGACTAACTAAGCTCCAGTTAAGTGAAAAGGACCTTTTCTTTGATGATGGCTATAGCCAGATTGCTGACATAGAAACATAGGTTTTTCAAAAAACCTTAGAAGGATTCAAAAGACACTTATAGAATCGGGTCAAAATTCTAATTTTCACGATTTTTCAAAAATAGCAGATGTGCCGCGCTGTGAGCTTGTATATCTGCTATTTTTCAATAGTTAAAGCATAAAATAATGATACACAATATAGTGTACCCCGTTCTGAATGGATTAAACAAATTCTTGCTTTACAGACCACAGATTTCTAGATCTCTCACTGGGGAATAATAATACAAGCAGTGAAGATGGCAGATGATTTTTTTTTGTTATTGTTCTGCTCAGAGTTGTTATATTACAGTGTATCTATTCATTTTGTACTGTGTAATGTGTCTAAAACGCGGGCAGATATTGCTGACTCAGCGAGACGTAGCGGCACGTTGAGAGAAAGGAGCCATACGAGCTCGAATTATCTTTTCTTTCTATGTCAGTGTTTTGATGATGCCTGCCAGGCCTACAATTACATCAGATTTACTTTGCTGTGGGAGAGTGGGGAGTGTAAACAGTGTTTGGGAGCAGCGTGAGTATGTCCCTTTCGCTGGCTTGTGGTGACACTTCTGTCATGCCAAGACAAGGAAAAGGCTTATCCTTCGATGTCCTATTAATCATCTGGTGGCATCTCTGCAGAGCGTTGTTTAAGATTTGCACAGAATAGTGAAGAAACAGCCACAGAAACGCCGCTATACATAAAGGGGAACTAATGTGGTCAATTTGTCTAGACATTTATCCTGGGTTATTTAGAGATTTGCTGGAGTGGATAAGAAGCCTGCAGTTAAAGAAACGAGGGCGGTTGTAGAGATTCCTCTTAACAAATTAGAGGATACGTAGCGATGGCGAGTACACAGTAAGGAGAGCGGTTTGGGTTTGCAACGTTGCACTGTCTGCAATCTCACTCAGTCCCGTTGCACTACACATGTCTGTGAAGCAGGGGTCTTCAACATTTTCAGGCCAAGGACCCCTTAGTTGAGAGAGAGATTAAGCAGGGACCCCCACAACCTCTTCATAGATTCCATATAGTTTCATTGTTTGACAGCACAATCATCAGTGTATTTTGGATTCATGACAATTTGGGTTTTCAGATATTTAACCGTCGATACTTAATACCTTGACCTTTCACTCTGTACTTAGTCTGCTCTTTTTCCCCTCTAGACCACACCTCTTTGTCGAAAATAGACAATCTACAAGCTCACAACTCCTCGCGCTGCGAGGCGTTGTGAGCTTGCAGATCGGCTATTTTTGTTCCCAGATTATGGACACTAGGGTTCAAGTGGTTAATATAAAAAGGAGGGAAAAAACTTTCTATCACTCAAATATTTGGAGGGCCCCTTGTAGTAACTCTGAGGACCCCCTAGGAGTCCCGGACCCCCTGTTGAAGACCCATGCTGTAAAGTTCACAGTTAAGCTTCGAGGTGTTCATTTGTCACTATGGCTCATAGATAGCAACATAACATTGCAGGTGGTGACATTCCTCTACTCTGTGGAGATGCGTGGCAGTTGCTGACGGTCTCAATCATAATAGAGCTTCATTGTTATTGCTGCGTGTCGCGAGGAAGCAGGACCTAAACACCAGGAGATTCTCCATTGTTTGTCCGAAGGCTGACGGAGCCGCTTGTCCCTTCACGAGTGCTCTGTTTTGCATTCCCAATTTCCGTCTATTGAAATGGACAGAGGAGGCAAGTGTCCAGCATTGTGCTGATGGGTGGGCGATAAAGCCCTGGGTGTCTCGCAGAGAAAGGGAGGATTGTAAATAGATGGGTAGATTGTTTTTTTCCAGCCAAACAGAGATTGTTCTTTTGGATGGAGTCGGCGGTCAAGAGTGTGCAGAGGAAAAAAAACAAATTGGCTTGGTTTAGTTTATTAGGTTCCCTATCAGGTTACGTTTTACTTCAGTCATTGTTCTCCACCAGACCCAAGCCATGGCCGAGACCTGTCCTTCTGTCTGTCCGTCCCTCCGTCCTAAAGTGTGTGTGTGTGTGTGTGTGTGTGTGTGTGTGTGTGTGTGTGTGTGTGTGTGTGTGTGTGTGTGTGTGTGTGTGTGTGTGTGTGTGTGTGTGTGTGTGTGTGTGTGTGTGTGTGTGTGTGTGTGATCAGCTAAGCTCTGAGTGCAGTGAAACTGTACACACACACTCCCAGGATGCCAGAGCAGAACCTCTGCCCCACATTCTTCACATTGTTCTGTCATAGCGCCAACAGGAGGCAGATATTTGCAAAACAGTACTCCTACAGATTTTGTCCAAACATCACACACATCGGTACACACTATGTCTATTGCCATAGCAGCACCACACCTTTTCTAGATCATCCATGTGGGGAAATGTGTCCTATGCATTTAACCCATCCTAACGGTCAGGAGCAGTGTATAGTTTCAAATGTGTAAATTTATTCGCAAAGCAAAGCCCTGCTTCATCATACAAGGCCGTCGCACAAAAGTAGTGAAAACAGCAGATCTACAAGCACACAACACCTCAGACCGCGAGGCGTCGTGTGCTTGTAGATCAGCTGTTTTCACTAGTTTAGTTAATTTTTTTAAATGATAAAAACGAACGGTTTTGGACATACAAGGTTTCCACCCGACAATGACGATATGCTATGCCCAGGGAGCAGCTCCAGCTTTGAAGCCAGGGCTGATGTCCTTAACATGGATTTCCTTTTTTTTTGTGTGTGTGGGAAGAATCTGGAGCACCCTGAAGAAATCCAGGTGATCGCAGGGAGAAAAAAAACTCCCCACACACAGAAAGACCGCAGTCTGGTTTGAAACCACCTTTTTGCTGTGAGGCAACAGTGCTAAACATTGAGTAACAGTGTGTAACCCATTTCTTAGGGTCCACCCACAACACATACATGATCAGATGCGACGAGTATTCGTTTGAGGAGGCCTGCATCTCCATCACGCCTGGTGAATGAGTGAAAAGCAGCTGGCGTGGCCTGTCACACTTATTATATAATTGTCTAATCGCAATTATTGTGGGCTCGCCTGAAAGGCAAGAACACTATGTTATCTTCATTATTTATTTACCAAGTTCCGCCACGACAGTACAAAGGCAAGGCCCTTAGCCAATGAGGTGCAATTGAGGTGCGGAAAATCTGGGAGTGGTGTTAGCTGGAGTATTGGTTGAGCTTCACATGACAGTTAGCACGCTGTAGAATATAGTCATGAGCCCACACTGTTTCGTAGGAACAGTATTTCTAGTTTGACATAATCTCGATTATTTTGTCATAATCGTTTCCATGTTCACATAATAACATTCACATCTTGGCTATTTCCACTATCAATGTTCTTTTTTAAGGATAAAGTGTGAAATATGTCAGACATTTCTTTGTATACCGTATTTAGGTTGTGTCATATCTGCCATGTGCAACTTAAGAGCCTACAAGCCATACAGAAATGTAACTTTCAACGACAAAAACACAATTAAATCGTTAGTCGCAGTTATTTGAGTGACAATTGATGTTCATGTAAAATGTCATAATCGTGACAGCCCTAGGCGTCCCTCCTCTCCTCTGCCTTCCAGAGATTTGGGGCTGTATTTTTGTCCATACCTTACCCCTTATCCCAAAACTTCTTTGCCTTTTTTTTACTATTTTGAAAAACATTTAGAAATACTTCAAATAGCCGATCTACATAAACACTTTGTGAGCTTGTAGATCAGCTATTTGAAATATTAAAAATCACACCTGTGTGAACTGAGCGGTGGTCGTGAAGGCTGTGTGTGAGGTGTGAGTGAGAGGGTGTGTGTGTGTGTGTGTGTGTGTGTGTGTGTGTGTGTGTGTGTGCGTGTGTGCGTGTGCGCGTGTGCGCGTGTGCGCGTGCGCGCGTGCGCGCGTGCGCGCGTGCGCGTGTGCGCGTGTGCGCGTGTGCGCGTGTGTGCGTGTGTGCGTGTGTGTGTGTGTGTGTGTGCGTGCGTGCGCGTGTGTTGCTCACCCAGGTGTGTGTGTGTGTGTATTGCAGTTGATGCTCAGGCTAGACTCACTCAACAGCACCCTCTTTGGTCACTCAGTGGTACTCAGGCTACAGACCCACACACATACAGTACATACACACATACATACATACATACATACATACATACATACACGGATGCACAGGCTACAGACCCACATACACACACGGCCATGCTATGGAGCGGTCTACCACCGCTCAAAAAATGTTTTTCAAAATAGTACAAAAATAAAACGGTTTAGGGATAAGGGCTAAGGCATGGACGAATATAGAGCCCTTAGTGTCCGTCTGGGGGTTAGAGACTGAGGGAAAGGCAGGTTTTATAACTGAGGCTGTTATTGGCTTCCTGCAGCAGTGTCAAGGAAAGTTCACCACCTTACACGCCAAACGACTCACTCTGCTTCCCTTTCTAGTCATTTAATCATGATTAATATCCCGGCACTCTCACCTGGCAGGAAATGAGCTTTTTGTGGGGAGATGGCCCTTGGTTGGCCCATAACGTACCGAATACCCCGAGACGAATGACCTGAAAAAAAGAAGAAGAGGAAAAAAATAACTTTCACTGTAGCATTGAGGCCCCTTAAGCTCAGCTGGATCACCGCCAAGTCATAGTGTGGGAAAAAAGTTGATTCAGTGGTACTTAATTAACTAATTATACAGTTTTCCTGATGCGAATATCATGTTCCTCTTTTGACACGTAGAATTGAAGTTTAATTAATTCTTGCTTCTACCGGTCCTGTATATTACCAAGGCTTGTCTAGTAAGGCCTGGGTAGAAATATTGTGGACTTAAAGAAAGTGACATACTAAAATAGCATTGTGCATATTGCGTAACTTGTTGTCCGGTATGTCACATTTCTTTGTGACTTCTTTACTTTTTGGAACTTCCAAAATCTGTAAATCACTGCTCTTATTTCCAAAATCTGTAAATCACTGCTCTTATTTCCAAAATACAAAATCTGTAAATCACTGCTCTTATTTCCAAAATACAAAATCGGTAAATCGCTGCTATTATTTCCAAAATCCGTAAATCACCGCTCTTTTTAATGTAACAAGAAGCGCTTGATTGCCTCGGCAGAGTACTTTGCTAAATGCTTTTCATGAGCTTTTCCTTGAGCCGATACATCTCTGCCAGTATGCTCCTTCTGCATGTTCCATGCTATAAGCCTGGCCTTCTGCCCGCACGGATGCAGGAAATCATTCACAACCAGCCCAGAGTTTTCCCTGCTTTCTGCTGAAAGCTCTGTTTGCGCAGCCCTTACCAAGGGCTCCGTAAAGACACTGTCAACAATGTGCTCATAAAGGGGAAGTCATAAAGACGCATTGTCCCTCGAGAACCGAGAAAGTCAATTAGCAAAGTGAAGTTGCTGTTTAGTGCCCCTACGAGGAGGACGCTTTGGTACTACAGAGTGCTGAAGAGAGTCGGACGACATTCCAATGAGATAATAAACTCTCTTTAGATTGCGCTGTGCCGTTTTGAAGGTCCCTCTTGTGTTTAAAAGCATGGTTGCCGCTAGTACCAGCCAGGACTTCGACGTTTTCAGACGGGTGTTACTGTTTACAACATTTTTACGGTTTGCTGTTTCTAAAGTTTACAACGGTAACCTGCTGCTGACACGATGACACAACGCCAGGGTTAATGACCACATTAACCCCGGCGTCCCTATTTTGGGCATGTCCTTTTTAGGTCAACATTTTCAAAATATGGAAAAATGGCAGGTCTACAAGCTCACAGTGCGTCACAGACACATTGTGAGCTTTTCGGTTTTCTATTTGTTGTAGGACAAATAGGGCTTAAGTGGTAAACTCCACTGGAATTAAATCCACTAAGGTGGAAGGAAGCGTCACTCCAAAATAAAGGTTGTCGGTCTGTAAATTAACCATTTTCTTTAATCTGACTGGATCTTCTGGAGTTTCTGGATTAAGCCTTCATCCGAGCAAGTTAAAACCGACTACACAATTGTACTGTCTCTTGGTTAACTCCAGTGTTTTTAACCTAGTGCTCGACTAAAACACATGGGTGAGGCATTGACTAAAACTTGACTAAAACTTGACTAAAACACATGGGTGAGGATTTGACTAAAACTTGACTAAAACTTGTCTAAAACACATGGGTGAGGCGTTGACTAAAACTTGACTAAAACTTGTCTAAAACACATGGGTGAGGCGTTGACTAAAACTTGACTAAAACTTGTCTAAAACACATGGGTGAGGTTGTGATGGTGATGTCAGCCTTGTCAGAGAAACAGACCACACACCCCTCTGGGCTCCTCTGTGGGAGTGCTGAACCTCTATGTCACATTTACATTTTGGATACATAGCGCCTCTGGTGCGTGAGCTGCAGTTCGTGAGCACTTTCCCAGCTGCCAAAAAAAATAAGAAATGTGCAGAATAATTCACACAAGACGAATTGTACATATCCCTCGCTGTTAATATGAAAACAGGATCTCGGATTGGACCCCACTACAGTGCTTTGTTGAGAAGGATCATCTAGGCTGTTATTCATTACATTTTCTTTTTGTATTTAATCATTGTGCTTACAAAACAACAGCTTGACATTTGAGGTTGACGACATTCAAGTCGTAACCCATTCAGAACGGTTACACTATATTGTGTATCATTATTTTATGCTTTAACATTGAAAAATAGCAGATATACAAGCTCACAGCGCGGCACCGAGTGCCGTGCTGCAAGCTTGTAGATCTGCTATTTTTGAAAAATCGTGAAAATTAGAATTTTGACCCGATTCTATAAGTGTCTTTTGAATCCTTCTAAGACTTTTTGAAAAACCTATGTTTCTATGTCAGCAATCTGGCCAGCCATCGTCAAAGAAAAGGTCCTTTTCACTTAACTGGAGCTCAGTTAGTCTGTTCTTTAGAGACTACTATGCCAGTGGTTCTCAAACCTTTTCATGTGAAGGGCCCCCAAAATTATCTTTTTTTGGCCACGGACCCGCATCTCAAAATATTTAGTTCCAGGGACCACCCAGAAGCCAAATTTGAGTTACAAACGTTCGCTTTGAAAATACATATTCAAAGATTTGCATGCACATCTTCACGACTTTTTCAAAAAATAGCAGATCTACAAGCTCGCAGCGCGGCACTCGGTGCCGCACTGTGAGCTTGTATATCTGCTATTTTTCAATAGTTAAAGCATTCAATACTTCTAGGCCTAAATGGTTTTAATGCATTTTTCCCAGCCTTGTTTTGAGTTGCCCAAAAGGCATCAGTACAGTTACTGCTTCGGAAAGGCTCCTACATGCTGTGTGTGAATGAGGATGTGTCGGCCTGCCCGTCCCTCAGACACGACCACCCTTCTCCGGGGAGCATGTGCAAATGTGGGAAAGTAGCGTTAACACTGCGTTTACAGCTGGCCTTCTCGTTTTCGGAGGGAAGGGGGCAAGAGAGGGGTCCCTTTCCTACTGTGCTCTTTTTCACATGATCCAGTTTGCTTTTATGTGAAGCTGCGTGGGAGGAAGCTGATGTTTCAAACAGCTAAGATTTACAGCTCGGCTTTAGTGACGAGCCTCTCTATCCATTTATATGAGTCATCGAACGGTGATTATTTCAACATTTAGTCGTGTTTGCGTCGAGAAGCTGAATCGAAGCTACCGGCCACGCTAACGGCACTACCTCTCTCCTTTGGTGATACGCCGTATTTGAATAGGGATGGGACGATATGGACATTTCATATCACGATTATTGTGACCAAAGAAATCGCGATTTACGATATTATCGCGATAATCAAAATCTATTATCCTGGGGCGGAACATTTGCCAAAAAATAGCAGATCTACAAGCTCACAACGTGTTGCGTTGCGACACGTTGTGAGCTTGTAGATCGGCTATTTTTTTGGCATAGACATTTCATAGAGAGTGCAAAAAAAGACTGTATCAAGCACGCATATTATAAGTACCTTTTACCAGTTATAGCGGGTTTTAAGTGGTACCGGATATGCAGCTCGGCAAATAAAAGGTGAATTGATCCCAGTGCATGACGGAGGACGATATCACGATAAATCATATCTCCAGAATACGATTATCGTGAGTGTTTTTTATCACGGTAAACGATAATACCACGCATCGTCCCATCCCTATATTTGAATAGCACATGTGTGAGCTATAGGCGTATCGCTTTCGGCCGTGCAGTCATGGCAACACCTTTAAATAAAGCTGGCCATTTGGTTTTCCACTGTGTACTATGGAACAGGCCGCGATGACACACATTCATGACAGATACATTATCACAGCTATTCTGGTCCCCGGCCTTCAGCTGTGCCCAGACAGCCTGTCTACATGGTCGCTGTCAGGTAGAAACCTTGTATCTCCGGGGCGCCCGCTGGCCTAGCGGTCCACTCCAGGCGCATAGCACATAGGCTCTGATGCCTGACAGCGCGTTGCGGGTTCGAGTCCCGATCCCAACGGCCTTTGCTGTATATCCTTCCCGTCTTACTTTCCCTGTTTCCTGTCTAAAAGCCCCAAAAGACAAACCTTGTATCTCCATAGTCTATATTTAAAAAGGTTTCATAAACTAATGTCCTATTTTATACTTTGTTGGATGACAGTGTAGCCGATCTGCACGTTCATAATGCGTTGCATCGCGACACATTCTGAAATGTATAAATATTATACAGAGTAATGTATTAACAAGAGCTTGTGATGAAATCGTAACTACACTGGAACTACATTGGAACTCGGGTTGTGTGTTCCTGAAAAGTAAAGGTTTTGGACATACAAGGTTTTCCCTGGACAGCGGCACTGTACTACAGGGACTACTACAGGCTGTATATCATCAACAACAAAGCATAGCGCTCTCTGTCAACTAGCTTTTAAAGGTCATAAAGAACGGGGAAACAAAATGGCTCTTTTTTGTCCACTTTGTCCACAGGGTATTTGTGTTGTTGCGTTTAAGGGTGGACGGGGTCACTGAGCAGCTATAATTGCAGCTAATGCACACTTGTCTACCATTGCCTTCTTTTCATAGGGCAACGATGGTGGAGCCTCCCTGAATAGGGATCAGACATGAGGTATGATAGGCAGGCGTTTTATTTCAACAGTTGAATTATAGTTGTGAGGTATGTTGGGGAGGAGAAAAAGAAGCTCTCTCGCTTCCTCCGGGTTCCTGAATTAGAACCTTCAGATTCTACACTCCATTTCATGGTTCATTGCTCAGGAGGCAGACTTCATGAGAGCAGCAGCAGTGGACTACAGACAGTAGATTTTCATTCACAGCTGAAAACATTATTTGCTTTCACGCATTTCTTCCCCGCCTCTGACTCGTCAAATTCTATGCGTTTAGATCATACATGGGCAACTCACTTAATGCGGCCCACAGGTTAATGCTGGAATACTGATATATTATTGATTTCAGCTGTTACAATTCCAAACATGACCTGCTTCAATTCCGTCAGTCTATATTTAGTAGCTTAATGACTAGTATAGTAGTATTAAAATGTCTATATTATTTTTTGTCCGATGTATTTGTATTTAGGTTCATAAAGTTAACATGAGTATATAACTAAATGTGTTTGAAATAAAATCAAAATGTTACATTTCAGTTCAAAAAGAAATAAAAAATAATTCAGGATTCCAATTCAAAAGAAGCAAAAATAGCCGATCTACAAGCTCAAAACGCATCGCAGCGCGATGCGTTTTGAGCTTGTAGATCTGCTATTTTTGCTTCTTTTTTATGAGATACTAGAATGACAAAGTAGGACGTAGCAATATGCAATGTGGCCCTCTGGAGTGAAGGTGGAAATATAGTGGCCCTCACCATCATCAAAGTTGCCCACCCCTGGTTTAGATATAGGGATGGGCTTTTAATTAGAGATGTGCCGATTGATCGGTGAGTGATCGCGATCGGCCGCCTCTGTCGGCTTGCCTCTGTCGGCTTTGCCGATCTACAAGCTAGATCAGCTATTTTCACGATATTTATCTGTGGGACTGAATGTTGCTACAGTAACACAATAAATAGAAGAATTTATGGATTTGACGCTGTGGTCGGGAATAGATACTGATTCCAGTTGATCGGTGATCGGTATCGGCCCCAAAAATCGCAATCGGAGCATCTTTACTTTTAATTCGGCATCGTATCGGAATCAGCGATGTTGGCCTTAAAATGCAATATCGGTATTGAACCGATATCAAAATAATTTATTGGTTTTTAAGCCTGAAAAAGCCTTTTGTGATGATGAAGGCTGCAGATTCTATCAGTGTTTTCAAAAGGGTCAACAAGTTGGAACATTTTTACATAAAAATACTACATTCAAGCTGTTTATGTTGGGATACGGGCCAACATTTCAATAACGGCGCATCTCTAGTTTTGGAATAAAGAGGCACTGCTTTTTAAAATTCACTGTTTATATGCCTTTTTCAGAATGAAAGAAATCATATATTTTTTTGATACAGAATGAGATCATATCGACATCGGTTTATATCGGTCATCGGCCATAACAGCAATTAATATCGGATAATGGATATTGATATCGGACAGAAATGTCTTATCGGCCCTTCCCTAGGTAGATATGTCCACTGTGTTTCAGTTTAGTCAGTTACACTCACGTCTAAGTAGATTTAACCATTTATTGCATAAATGGAATACAGTTAATCTTGACGTTAAAGGGCTCCGCGTTCGGAGATGTTCCCTGGATTTTGTGCAAGCTTTCTGAGCATGCTAAGCAAAACCAGGGAACGCTAAGCAATACCCCCCATAGGGATACAATAGCAGAACAATAGCAATACATTGACATGTAACTTAGTCAAAATCACAGTATTTGAGCTTAACAACATGGACATGTAACTTAATCAGACAATCACAAGTATTTGAGCTTAGCCAGACTGATGCAAAGGTGGAGGCTGGGGTGGAGGAGGCAGCAAGCAGCGAATGATTCCGAAGCTTCGGAAACCAAGCATACCGGTAGGTAGAGAAAGCAAGCCTTCTCTACTGATTGAGAGCTTTTGATTGGAGTATGGCAGTCTGTAGTGTGGGATCACTTCACTTTTCGGGTTTGTAACCGGTCTGGAGCGGAAACCACAACACGTCATGTTGTAGTACTCAAAGGACTACAATTTGCTGGAAAGATCAAACCGGATTCAGTTTTAACCCAAAATATTCCCCTGCGCTCAAGGACATACTTTTAGGGGCCTACCTAATAAACTCCTTGATGCGGGGTAGTTTTGCTTTTGAAAAATGTGTTTGGTATTATGCATCTTTTAGTCCAACTGGTAGCGACTGGCAAGACTACAGTAGGCTACTCGAGCATTTTAACCCTTTTAGTGCCTATCCCGAACTAGTTCGGGATATTCGGGATCAAAAAAAAAATTTATTTGCTATTTTACTTACCCCGAGCTGCTTGGAGCAACGTGGGTGGTCCCGGCTCGCCCAGCACTCACCAACGAGAGACGCTAGATGCTCCGACGATTTATTCCATTGAAAATGGTTTAAAATAAAGTTTAGACCCCCCCCAATGTTCACCAAATGTTCATTGTAGGCGGCGCGACGTATTCCAGGGTGCCTATCCCGAACATGTCCGGGATATTTAATAAAATGAATTATTTTATCGGAGGCCTCAACGAAGCCCCGGTCTAGACGTCCATCCTTGGCCGGGACTTAGACTCGGCCATCCACGGGCCGTATTCGCGCTAACGGCCGAATCGCGCCGCCCACTCCAATAATAAATCACATCTTTAGACAGGATTTTCTCCGGATTGTGTCCCCAGACCCAATGAGAAAGTTTTTTGCGGCTGAAATAGCTTTAGATCGGGCTTCTAAATGGGTTAGCATTTTGGCTACGTGTCAGCTAGCTTCCTCCTCTGGACACCCATAGGATTGACCGGAGTGAAAACACGAGCCAGTTGGGAGAGGGTCGACGAAAGCTATAAAGAAGGTCAATGGAGAAATTTCTGGCACTCTAGCACCCCTTGTGGCCGGATGGCACTGTATGAGTTAAAAGGGATTGGGGAAACAAACGGGGGGATACCAAATCAAAGCGACGCCGCTTCTTCTAGTGGTTTCCGCGCTTTAGGCGGAAACCAAACGGCCTGTTGTGAACATTACACTGCATGTGACGTAATGACCAGCAGATATGAGAATGAGGAATGAGAACAGAGCTGACTGACAGCTGACTACAGCTGGACGAGACGACTCCCGTGTCCTGCATAAACTAACGCTGACGCTTCATTAAAACCCATTTAGAACGGGTACACATTATAGTGTATTTTATGAGATCTGCTATTTTTTTTAAATCACGAAAATTAGAATTTTGTCCCGATTCTATACGTTTTTTTTTCAATCCTTCTAAGGTTTTTTTTTTAAAACCTCTGTTTATGTGTCAGCAATCTGGCCAGCCATAATCAAAGAAAAGGTCCTTTTCACTTAAATGGAGCTCAGTTAGTCTGTTCTTGAGAGACTACTATGTCAGTGGTTCTCAAACCTTTTCATGTGAAGGACCCCCAAAATGATATTTATTTGGCCACGGACCCCCATTCAACATATTTAGTTCCAGGGACCACCCAGAAGCAAAATTTGAGTTACAATCGTTCGCTTTGAAAATACATATATTCAAAGATTTGCACACATTTTCACGACTTTTTCAAAAATAGCAGATCTACAAGCTCTACAAGCTTGTATATCTGCTATTTTTCACTGGTTAAAGCATTCAATAATTCTAGGCCTAATGGGTTAAGCTGAAAAGACGCACTGCCACAATTACAACTGGTACATATGTGCAGTAATGAGTCCTGTTCTTTCTCTCAGCTGTGGAGAATAAAGCAATCAAGTGTCCCTACAGGATGGAGAATGACAGGGGAGCAGGCTTGAGCATCTGTCTGTGTCAGCATCCAGATTGTACACGCAACTTGCAAATCAACAAAACACAAGCACTGTATCTCTCAATCTATAGCAGTGGTACTCAACCTGTGGGTCGGGACCCCTAGGGGGGGTGTCCCCAAATTATTTTGGGGGGTCCCCAGGTGATTAGCTTAATGTGCAACATTGTTTGCTCACTCAACAGTAAACAAACCAACAAAGTTTTAAGTGTATAGACAAGGGTATCTGCGCATTTATAAAGTGACAAATGAAGGACTTTTTAATCGTGAAAATAGCCGATCTACATGCTCACAACGCAACATTTATACAAAATGTAATGCCTCAACTCTTAGTGCTCACTAAGGTGGGGGGTCCCAATTCAAATATGATTATTTTAGGGTTGCGGCCTGAAAAGGTTTAGAACCACTGGTTTATACTATTATCTATAGTATAGTTTCATTCAGCACATTGGCCGTATATTCTCAGACTCGATCATTAAATCCTCTCACCTATCCAATTATCGGGAAATTACCGGACTGACACTTGAAACGAGTGATCGGACAGCACTGTACATACAGATGTCCAAACGTTTGTGTGTGTGCTTACACCCCCCTCTGAGGCGGTCATGCGTGAGTGGACGGGTCTGCTCTTACACCCACACGTGTAAATAGCAAACAGGGTCACATGGTGCTAACAGGTCCCTTGCAAAGGTTGTCATGGAGACCACTAGAATGGTATTTTAAAATGAGTTCCTGTGTTTGCCCTGATGTCTGAGATTGACATGGTTTTATGGGTTCAAGAGGACAGGAGTTGAGCTTTAGAACTGTGTGCGCACACCACTCGCGTTGTCTAAATATCGCTTCGGTTCTCTGGTTAGTCTGACTCCGAAGACCATTATAGTTTGCTCAATTGATATATATTCTACGCGGGTCACTTGCACCGTAGACGTGACTTTCATGAGGTTAAGTGCGTGTCAACGCATTTATGTCGTTTGCGTGACTGACACGTGCACAGATATACCTCCATTATGCTAATGTTGCCTTATAAAACGTGACGCACACGACACCACATTTTACCTCGGTGTCTTCGCTTGGCCCTGCTCACGGTCTCCCCGGGCACTCAGTGTCAAATGGATGAAATAATCCCTTTCCTATGAAGATGCTGTTGAGAATGAGCGATGATGCTCTTCCCTGCCGAGCGTGGAGCCCATAGACTGTAGAAAAATATGGACGAAATGACGCCATTGGTTTCTATGCAGCGCAAACGGCCCTTTCCACGCCTTGAAATGGGTGTCGCCATCATAGAAATAAATAGAATTGTAATGCTACCAGAGATGCTATTGGCTGCCAACGGTCACGTGCAACGCAAGGATACTTGGGAGAATGTGTTGAGCTCTGCCGAAAATACAGCAGACGAAGAAGAAAACGTGGATCGCCCACAACAAGCCAACAACAACGCAACAACAACAACAACAACACACAGCCTATTTTTCTACAGTCTATGACACAGACGGACCGCAGTGACAGTAAATGTCCGAATAACTTTTTAATTTTGCCACGGAGATTTGAGCACCGAAACGTTTGGACTCTGGAGTCTGGAGTAGCCGCTGCAGCCGCCGCTAACCAAGCCTGGGTTCCCGAGGCTACCGCTAACCTGACCGGGCCGTCTAGGACTCTGTACCCCGCATGGAAGCCTTGTTGAGGACTCCACTTTTGAAAGTGCCCGTGTAGTTCTGCTGGGTCTTATAATAATCCAGTTGTCCACTAGCCCCATATAGAACCTCACCCGTCGCTGCATACTGTTGTGTCTCGAGGTTATATGGGGCTAATTGTCCACTAGACTTTTCACAAAGCAAAGAGGCATTCGTCCAGAGAAATATGCATGTGTTTATTCATATTTATTAACAGGGATTTGTGATGTTTATAGGACTGAGGTTGCATTCATAGTTCATAGTGCATTCATAGTTCTCAGTCACACCTCTTAACAAAAGCTGACAACAATTTGACACCTATGTTAACAATGCGATTAATGTAGGAATGGATGCAATATGCATATGAATTGTCCATTGTGACTACAGTCTGTGATTGTGACATGCTAAGTAGCCAGCCTACAGTAGAAGAGAAGCTGGATTCACGAATGGATTCATGAACTAATTATTGAGCTGACATGCAGTATCGTGGGTTAATTATTCCGGGAGGCTAAAGAGGTTATTTCAATCAGCGATCGTAAATGCGCTTGATTCATGTCATTTGTTTGATTGAGTTTTTTTTTTTACAGTAGCAGGCCTACATCATTCAGCATATTCCTCCTCTTTGATTCAGTCAATTTCATTCTGGTTTATATTTTGGAAATAAAATGTGAGATCAACCTATGTCTATTTGTGTGCGTTCCTATGCAAATTTGTGTGACATTTGTATGTGTGAGTGAATGTAAGTGCTAACTTAGTTTGACGTGCTGCAGACTGTTCTATTGACAATTATACTGTAGCCTCAGTGTTATTTTCAAATGTTTTAATTAATACCATTTGGTGAGGCTAAATGTTGAGTGTTTCTTTTTAGTTTTATATTATATTATAGGCTATACCACTTTATATACGAGTGGTTACTTGGGAGAAATACATTATTACCTAATAGCCGTTCTAAACCTACAAAAAGCCAGATAATTGCCATAACATCACGTCGCCGAAGTCTGCTATGACCAACTTCAAATTCCAAAAGAGCTCCCGACCGAGATCTCCCATCCTGGCTCCAACAACAGGTATATGAGGTATGGCAAGAATTATACAGGATAGCAGGACATGCAACTTCATATAAAAAGTGCTGTTTTCAGTTTCCAAAATGTTACATGAAATATTTGATAAATGGTCTGAAGTAGGCCTATAAAGTAAGTCTGTGGTAGGCATATGATTGACAAATTATCAAGAATGCTATATGCCAATGTTAAAGAGGAGTTTATAAAATAATATAGGCTTCCCTTGGCTTAGAACATAGGCTATTTTGGCTGTAAGTGGCCACTAATATGTTGTCTGGTGTCGATATGTTTATGTAGGGCTATTAGCTTAATGGCATGCCATACTTGCACAAATCAAGACGAGAAAAAACAAATAAAGACGCATTGTTTTGGTGGCATTATATATAGGCTTGTTACACAATCGGGCAGTAGGTAGCCTTCATAATAAATAAATACCAAGTCGTGTATTTGTGGCTGATATGCCTATAAGAGTAAATACATTGTAGGCGAATTAACAAAAACGATGTTTTAACATTTATATAATTATAGAGAAATGTGTGTTTATTTATGTCCTCACTCATTTTAATAGCTCTGGATTAAGCGTCTGCTAAATGTACATTGTAACCTGGGTTTGTATAATAGATTTATTTTGTAAAAATGTTTACACGCCGTTGTACAAAATAAACCGATCTAGCTAACAGTGCGTCGCATTACGACGAGTTGTTAGATCTGCTCTGCCATGGGTAACCGAATTGTGCATCAGTGCATGCAGGCTGGCCGCAGATCAGTTTCATCAGAAGTCGGCCCCGCCCCCACCCTGCAACTTTATAATTTATTTTAAAATACATTGGACCAAATTTCGACAAAACGCATATGATGGTGATTGAAAGGCTAGCGATAACTAGCGATAGGAACCATAAAGTATTCATGAAAATGTTAATTAAGGTTAGAACACGAAAGGGGAAAATGAATGGGATCCAATGGTGAACAATTCTTTTTGCTATCGGCCGAGGGGGAAAACAGCGCAACTAGCGGCCAATCATAGGAAGTTTTACTTCCGTATTGGAGTCATTTTAAATCGGCAGAACTTGCCCCTTGGTGGAGCCGAGCCCAAGCTCCATAAATCAGACGCTGAAGGCGGGGAACGCACGCTGCATGTTGGCTTCCATGAAGTTGAAACACACACTGGAGGAACCCTGTGTACGCTAGGTTCGTTTTGGCAGGCGTGACCACATTAACCCTGGTGTAGAAAATCCCCTCCCCTCCTGCTCCTGCTCTGCCCCAAGTGGGAGGAGCCCAATAGACTCACACTCAACCTGATAAGATTGCCAATTAACACCACCTGCACTTAATTTCAGCTTGCCCTTTAAAAGGCAGCCATTCCACAGCAGTCAGACAGGAGCATGTGTTCATTTTGTTTGCTTTAGTTTGTTTCCTGAGTTCAGTTTTCCTTAGTTTGTTTCCTGTGTTGCCTTGATGCATTATTTAAGTAAGTACCATTTTGTCATCTGTTAGCTATGGTTTGGTCATTTGTAAGTTCCTTTCTTGATGTGTATTTTGATTATTGTTTCCTTTTGTTTGTAGAAAATCATCATCAGTTTACCATCTACCATTACCATGCCATCACCATCATAAGCTGTATGCCATGCCTTGCCTCATGTTAATAAATTACACCATGTTAACTTTTATCTATCTGGTCCTATGGTCTTAACATTCTAATAGATGTTCTGGTGTCGAGTATACTATAGAACAAGCATTTTGTAGCCAACAACTTTTACACGGCCCTCAACTTTTACATGGTCCTTCGAGCCGGAATTACTTGACTATCAGGTATGGACCAATTATATACTGACCAGATAGAGATCATGAGGCAAAACGCATGGCAACAGTACTGGAGCTACCAACAAACCTTTTATGGACAGCCAGCACCAAGCTATCATATAGCGCAGGCTAATGTAGCTAATGGCTACCCCCAGTCACAGAGTCCAGCTCCTATCCTGCCAGCTAACCAACCAGCCTACAACCAGCAGTACTGCTCCCAGCAGCCAGCCTACAACCAGCAGCAGTACAGCTCCCAGCAGCCAGCCTACAACCAGCAGCAGTACAGCTCCCAGCAGCCAGCCTACAACCAGCAGCAGTACTGCTCCCAGCAGCCAGCCTACAACCAGCAGCAGTACAGCTCCCAGCAGCCAGCCTACAACCAGCAGCAGTACAGCTCCCAGCAGCTGGCTCCCCAGCACCAGCCAGCCTATCACCACCAGCAGCCGGCTCCCCAGCACCAGCAGCCCTCCTACCAGCCGGCCCCCCAGCAGCCCTCCTACCAGCCGGCCCCCCAGCAGCCCTCCTACCAGCCGGCCCCCCAGCAGCCCTCCTACCAGCCGGCCCCCCAGCAGCCCTCCTACCAGCCGGCCCCCCAGCAGCCCTCCTACCAGCCGGCCCCCCAGCAGCCCTCCTACCAGCCGGCCCCCCAGCAGCTTTCCTACCAGCCGGCCCCCCAGCAGCCCTCCTACCAGCCGGCCCCCCAGCAGCTTTCCTACCAGCCGGCCCCCCAGCAGCTTTCCTACCAGCCGGCCCCCCAGCAGCCCTCCTACCAGCCGGCCCCCCAGCAGCCCTCCTACCTGCCGGCCCCCCAGCAGTCCTACCAGCTGCCCCCCCAGCAGTACCAGCCAGTGCCCGAACCTCCCCAGTCGACTCCCTCAGCACCCGGGCCCTCCCAGTCTTCGCCTCCACCCGGGCCTCCTCCCCAGCTGTCGACTCTCTCAGCACCTGGGCCCTCCCAGTCTCTGCTTCCACCCAGGCTTCCTTCCCAGACATCGCCACCTCCAGAGCCCCCCCTCCAGGTGCCGCCACCTACAGAGCCCCCCCTCCAGCTAGCACCAGCACCCAAGCCCCCCCTCCAGCTAGCACCAGCACCCGAGCCCCCCCTCCAGCTAGCACCAGCACCACAAACCCAGACGCCCCCTGCATCCCCTCCAGTGGTGCCTCCAGTCCCAGGGTCGTCTTCAGCCGCAGCTCTCCCGGTGGCACCCCCTGTCCCTAGAATGGTGCCTTCAGCTCTGGCTCCCAAACCCTCCCTGACACCAGCTCTTCTCCAAGCCCACTCTGCACCACCACAATCACTGCAGCATGCCAAGGTGCACCCTGCACCCCCTATGTCGCAGCCCCCAGCTCCCGGCCTGGCACCCAACCGACACCGCCCCCCAGACATCGACCCGAAGTGTCCCCGCCGGCATCGGTGGGCCTCATCGTGGCTCTACCCTCCAGGTCGCCCTCCAGACCCCCTGCCCAAGTGTTTGCAGCCACCTGAGTGGCCAACCAACAGACTCGCTCACCCTTCCCACCTGCTACGGTGTAGCTAGCCCTGAACTGACACTGGGGACAAGGGATTTTTATTTATGATCAAATATGACTATATTTGATGGGGTGGCTGTAGAAAATCCCCTCCCCTCCTGCTCCTGCTCTGCCCCAAGTGGGAGGAGCCCAATAGACTCACACTCAACCTGATAAGATTGCCAATTAACACCACCTGCACTTAATTTCAGCTTGCCCTTTAAAAGGCAGCCATTCCACAGCAGTCAGACAGGAGCATGTGTTCATTTTGTTTGCTTTAGTTTGTTTCCTGAGTTCAGTTTTCCTTAGTTTGTTTCCTGTGTTGCCTTGATGCATTATTTAAGTAAGTACCATTTTGTCATCTGTTAGCTATGGTTTGGTCATTTGTAAGTTCCTTTCTTGATGTGTATTTTGATTATTGTTTCCTTTTGTTTGTAGAAAATCATCATCAGTTTACCATCTACCATTACCATGCCATCACCATCATAAGCTGTATGCCATGCCTTGCCTCATGTTAATAAATTACACCATGTTAACTTTTATCTATCTGGTCCTATGGTCTTAACATTCTAATAGATGTTCTGGTGTCGAGTATACTATAGAACAAGCATTTTGTAGCCAACAACTTTTACACGGCCCTCAACTTTTACACCTGGTGTCCTTACTTATTTGGGGCAAAGTTCCCTTTCTCCCAAAGTACCGAAAGTCAGGCACGTGCACACATAGACGTCAAAGGGGGCTTGAGCCCATGCCCTTTTATCTGTCTGTAAAAAGTGCCCTCTCTCCAGACCATGAATGCAGTTTTTACTGTGGTGAAAGAAATGCAAATGTCCTCTTTCCATGTCATACCTGAAGGCAGCACTCAAGAGAATTGCCTTGTCCAAACTCTCCTGAACTTGAATGCCGCGTCTTATGTTGAAAGAATTGTTCTCTCTGTTTATAAATCCATGCCGTTACGCCACATCTCCGGTATTCATGGGTTGCATTTGTAGTCCTAAACCGGCCATATTGAGGACCAACACAGGTGTTCAATTTGTCTGATTGGCACAGAACCAATGTTCTACGTTAATCAAAACACCTGTGTTGGTCCTCAAAATAGCTGGTGTAGGACTACAAATGCAACCCATGAATTCACTTTCTTATGCTTAGTTTAGTGTGGTATCAAGCACTGAAAATAGCCGACCTCCAAGCTCACAACGCGCTTGGAGGTCTGCTATTTTCGATAGGTCCACCATAGACCCTTTTAGAAATGTCAGCCCCTGCCTCTCTAACATTCTCTGCACGTCCCTGCCGAAAGTAGTCTATGTACAAGCTCACAGCGCATCACAATTCACATCACAGCGCATTGTGAGCTCGTAGAGCAGCTATTTTAGCTAGCATACGGTATTATGGGCCTGAGTGGTTAAACAAACGCTACAACCCTAATTGTCCAAATGGCTTACGGCTCCCGCCGTAACCCATTTGCCGTGTGGGGCCCATAGTTCTTCGTACTGTGTTTTAGAGATATAATGTGCTGCGTGTAGAGAGAGTGAGTAAATCGTGCCGGTGTTGGCCATGAGTGTTAGCGAGCAGGGGTGTCGCACCAAATTCTGGGCCCTGGGTACAAGGATTCACTGTGGGGCCCCTGTGCTTTAACTATTGAAAAATAGCAGATATACAAGCTCACAGCGCGGCACCGAGTGCCGCGCTGCGAGCTTGTAGATCTGCTATTTTTTTTTAAATCATGAAAATCGTTGAATATTTCAAATCCTTCTACGTTTTTTTTTTTGAAAAACCTATGTTTCGATGTCAGTGGAGCTCAAACCTTATCATTTGCAGGACCCCCAAAATGGTATGTATTTGGCCCACGGACCCCCATCTCAAAAGATTTCGTTCCAATTTGAGTTACAAATGTTCGCTTAAAAAATACATATATTCAAAGATTTGCACACATTTACACAACTTTTCAAAAATAGCAGATCTACAAGCTCACAGCGCGGCACTCGGCGAGTGCCGCGCTGTGAGCTTGTATATCTGCTATTTTTCGATAGCTAAAGTTACTAGGGCCCTAGGGTTACTAGGAAAGTGGGACTGAGTTACTAGGGCCCAAGGTGGAGGGCCCTAGTAACTCAGTCCCACTTTCCTACCCCTTGTGACGCCCCTGTTAGCGAGGCAGATGGAGAGAGAGGGAGAGAGAGTGTGTGTATAATTACTGTGTCTGAAGCCGCTGCCAGCAAGGTATATGGAATGTAGCACAACCAGCCCCCTTCAACCCCACTTATCCCTAATTGGTCCATTTCCAAGGCATCAGGGCAGGGCCGCGCTGAAGGCTTTGATCATTGGGGACCACACTATGTGTCCATATGTCCTTACCTGAGTGCCTCTGTAGTGGCTGTGCCCGGCAGGGGGATTAAAGTACTCACATGTTGTACTTAAGTAAAAGTATCAATAGAGCAATATAGAAATACTCTATTAAGGTGCCCACACACCAAAATACGTAGAGTGGAATCTGCCAATGCATTTCAATGAGAAAGGAGCGTTTTTTTGCAGAAATCCTCTACTGGCAAAGAAAACGCTCCATTCTCATTGAAATGCATTGGCGGATTCCACTCTAGGTATTTTGGTGTGAGGGCACCCTTACAACTAAAAGTGTAAAAATGTACTTGAGTAAAAGTGTGAAAGCGTTGGCATCAAAATGTACTTAAAGTACCAAAAATACAAGTAAAACATGTTTGAAAATAGCAGATCTACAACGCTATTGATCTACAACGCGTCGCAATGCGACACGTTGTGAGCTTGTAGATCGGCTATTTTCAAATAGCCAAGGCATAACATAGGGCTAAAGTGGTTCATGTATTTTTTTTAAATAATTATAATGTATACCTGCAAAGTAACAAGTAACTAACGTTTTCAAATAAATGTAATAAAAGTAAAAGTGCACATTTGGATCCGAGATGTAGTGGAGCAGAAGTAAACGCATTGGCAAATTGGAAACACTCAAGTAAAGTACAAATACCAAAATAATTGTACTTTAAATACATACTTAAGTAAATGTACTTTACACCACTGGGGATTATGCCATAATAAAGCCAGCTAGTCTCTCTCTCTCTCTCTCTCTCTCTCTCTCTGTCTCTTCTCCGGAGCCTCCCTGCGGCTCCACATACCTGCATCTGAACCCTAATTACCTGGCAGTTAGTTCATTCTCCAAATACACCTACTGTACACGCACACATGCGCGCGCATGCACACACACTATGCTGTTTTATAAATGTACCACAGGCATTTCATAGGTCTGCGTTCGTCTTGTGTGGTTTGCCACCTTTAATAATCTCAACATTTACAAAACATTTACGGCCTCCACCACATTCCGGCGCTAGATGTTAATCTGGGTGGGGGGGGCCGAGGGAAGGGGGCACGCAGTGGTGGAAAAAGTACTCAAGTAAACGTGTCATTACTGCACTATAGAAATACTCAGTTACAAGTAAAAGCCTGTAATTCAAAATGTACTTGAGTAAAAGTACAAAGGTATTGATCAACATGTACTTAAAAAAGTACCAAAAGTAGAAAGTGCTCCTTAGGCAGAGTGTCCTATTTCAAGTTTTCAAATGAATACAACTCTTTTGAAAATAGCAGATCTTCAAGCTCACACGCATCACGACGCATTGTGCATGCGAGCATGTGTGCATGTGTGTGTGCAAAACGGGAGTTGCTCTCCATTCCGACATGTCGCCACTCCGAAATTGACTTGTTATTGTCGGAGTGGCAACACTCCCCTAGGGGTTAAGTTTAGGGTTAGGGTTAGAGATAGGGTTAGTGTCGGAATGGAGACATGTCGGAAAGGAGACATGTCGGATTGGCGGGGTGTAACCGTGTAAAAACTATATTGTTTTGTGTATCCAATGCAATTCATCATTGCACATTTATGACTATGCCATGTGTGCATTCTTAGCCAAGTGTAGACCAGAAGCAACCTTCCAACTGCTTGCGAAGGAGATGGAAGTAAATAATACAGGCAAAATGATCTGTGTTTTTTTCTCCCCATCCAACACTGTGTTTACCGAGGTTGAGCGTCTTTGCTGACCCAAGCAGTTCCGCTGCTAGACAGTCAGAGTTATCATTAGTGGATGAGTCTGGACGTGCAACACAGTGTGAAAGGCTGGAGTTCTTTTAGGCTAATTGTTGCCTCTTGACCTGCGAGCATGTCAGGGTTAATTGCTGTATTCATTGTGTGTTAATTACCCGCCCCGGTGCTTCGTTTCATGCAATGCAAGAAGCCCAGCTGTGAATACAGCGGCGACTGTATTTTCTGCTGATTTCTGACCTGAACATGTTATGCCTTCCTTTCTGTTCGGTTAATGAATATTACTAAATGAGAGAGCTCTCCAGTGATTTCCTCTGGGTTCCCCCCATCCGGTCCGTTTCAAGCTCTGTTTTGACATTGCTTTCATTCGTTTGCTATTTTCTGGACACAAAACCTAGAAATGTGAATAATATATGACGCAGCTCAAAAACAAACTCAAGTCAATCAACTCAAGCCAATCAAGCTTTCATATGGGTTTAATTGCAGTTCAGGTTCAGGTTCAGGTTCAGTTTTATTAGTCAAATGCACATCCATACAGGTATAGACATACATTGAAATGCTTGTGCCAAGAGCACTCTCAGCCTTATTACACACAAAAAAACAAGACAACAACAGGTCACCCAGGACAACCCAAAAACAACAAAACAACCATACAGTGTAACAGTGTACAGTTTAATGTATGAGGCAGCAACACTGAAGGACCCTCGTGTGTCTCTGCGCTTGTGTTGGTGTCTGAGGTCACTCTTATGCACTGTTGTTTTTGACTGCAAATTTTGATTTAGTTTTAGTCATAGTCTTTTGAATAAAATTACAGTTTAATGTATGAGGCAGCAACACTGAAGGACCCTCGTGTGTCTCTGCGCTTGTGTTGGTGTCTGAGGTCACTCTTATGCACTGTTGTTTTTGACTGCAAATTTTGATTTAGTTTTAGTCATAGTCTTTTGAATAAAATTTCATTTAGTTTTAGTCGTAATTTAGTCACCTGAAAAGTTTTAGTCTAATTTTAGTCGACTAAATGTACAGTTGATTTAGTCAACTGAAATGTATTTTGGCAGGCCTTGATGGCATCGTAATGACTAATTTTACACTTGTTTGTGTGCTGAAAATAGCAGATCTTCAAGCTCATAATGTGTCGCGCTGCGACGCATTGACGAAATTGTCAATACATTTAGTCTTTGTTATAGTCACAGCTTAGTTTCTATTTAGTCTTTATTTAGTTTTCGTCAGTGAAAGAAACGCAGTCGACAAAACATTTTTCGCCATGGTTTTAGTCGACGAAATCAACGCTGCTCTTATGCCAGTGATTGAGACGTGGGCTCGGTGGGTCTGGATGCGGCCTCATCTGCCGGGGGGGCGTTTAACCTCCAAACCCACTATCTTGATGTCAGCAGATCTTTCTGAGCGCTGCTGTGCCAAACCAACCCCGTTTATTTTAATGGCTCTTGGGATTTGTTCCTTAGAGGGAGGAGGAATTCTCTGGGCACTAATGTGGAAATGCGTAGAGTGCCGTGTCTCTCCTTTGGTTCCAGTGCATTTTTGACATGCTGGGGTTGGCCTTCGGGGGTTTGGCAATGTCGTCTCTTTAGTGCCTCGGATGGTTCCGACCTCAGCCTGGTCTCAGGTTTCGGGAGTTACGCGTCTCGCTGTCAACCTTGGCTCGAGTCAAGTGTGTGATCAGCGGGGCTCGGTGACTTGGTCTAACTAGTAAACCTTGTCATGTTTGTCTTCATGACAAGTGCAGGCTTGGTGTGATGTTCACCAAAAGCCATTCCCCTTTTGCAGACCTGTGCATGTGACAGATGTTTCCTGGCATCTAAAGAGGATTATGTTAAGACCATATTTATTTCAACACAAGGGTCTTTGTGGAAATATTATAATGATATAGGCTTATTATAAAGGCTTTAACGGTTTTGTACTTTATTTTCATGGGAAAGTTTGAAATTGGGACTATAAGGCGGGGTAAATCTGATGTATGAGATCGTCACTGTCGGGCCAAAACCTTGTATCTCCCAAGTTTCAAATGTGTATGTTTTTTGGCAAATTAAAGCCCTGCTTCATCATACAAAAGTGTTGCACAAAACTAGTGAAAATAGACGATTTACAAGCACATTTGTATGCTTGTAGATGGTCTATTTTCACTAGTTTAAATCAATTTTAAAATGGTAAATACAAAATGAAGAGTTTTGGACATACAAGGTTTCCACCCGACAACGAGGAGATTCAAACTCGGCAGTGCTCATCAGTGTCGGCCCGGCGCTTGCCCTCGCAAACATTGTTTGTTTGCACTTGGGCCAGATAACCCCTGCTAAGTGACAACAGAGTGATAATCTGCTACTAACGTGTGGTAGTCACGGCCTTTGGTGGCAGGGGAAGCTCCGTTAATCTGGTATAACCTCCTCCCTGCTATGGCAACGATACGGATTAGGGTGGATGTCATCCCCCTCTGACACAGCCGCACAAACAGCCAAAACAATGAGCTGGCAGACTGACAGCTCCCCGGCCAGGCCGAGGTCCAGGGGAGAGAGAGAGACGGTCATACATCAGGAATTCTCTCTGCTTCACCAAACATCCGGACCCAGTTCTCACCTCTTCCCAGGTTACTGCAGACAGACAGGCCTAGTTGACGGACCAATAGGGTGTGCCAAATGTAGTTCTAAGAGCGGCCATTTCTTGGGTAAACACAGCCTTACACAGGTGTTCTAATTAGACTATAGCATTAGTTCTATGCAATCAAACAATTGAAACACCTGTGTTTTGACCCAAGAAATGGCCGCTAAGGACTACAATGACGTAGCCGCTGGCACACACTATGGGGCTGTTAAGTATGACATCATTTTGTAGGCAGAGGAGAATTTCTGCCCCCAGTTTCCGTGAATCTTTTTACTATTTTTACTATTTACACATTTTTCTTCTCTTTGTTGTTGAACGGAAAGTGTTAGAATTATACTTTAGTCGTTATTTTTGTCTCGGATCTGTTGAAAATAGCGAGGGACAGAAACTGCTCTGGGGGCAGATTCTCCTCTGCCTACAAAATGATGTCACGGCTTAAAAGCCCCATAGGTAGTAGAGCAGTGGCGTCAGTTCAGAAAAAGCTAAGGTATGCTAACATGACTGGTGTCTTGAACGTGCGCGAAGGCGCGCGTTCAAGACACCAGTCATGTTGCCATACCTTATCAACAGGCATGATTCATTTATTTTGAGGAGTACGTTTTCTTTTTTTTCCCCCGCTTCTATGGTTTCTTGGGCTGGATATGGCAGCCTGGAATGGTTGTTCAAGTGCAGCTAAACTTGGCATGTTAGTAATACGTGCCACAATTAACAATAATGAATTGCACCTGTGCAGCTGACCTGCGGAACCTGGGAATATACCATTTTGTCAAGATGGGGAGAATACAAGTGTGGAAAATATAATTATAAATACCTTGTTAAAGTGACCATTTTGTTACATTTTGCATTTGTAGTTATTTTACTGTAATTTAACAACATAATAACCAGCACAGACAGATAGACAAAGAGACATTCATGTATTTATATTTAAAAGTAACTTTTATTTTCCCCCCTGGACCCAGGGTATGGCAGCTGCATACCCCTGCCATACCCAATTGACGTCCCTGAGGTAGAGATACTTTTAACGAAATACAGACTGTCAGTCAGGGATACTGGCAGATGTAGAAATGCCAGACAGACAGGAATGGTAGACAAAGACAGATGGTCAGGCGTTGACGCAAGGTCCGCCAGACAGACAGACAGACAGACAGACAGACAGACAGACAGACAGACAGACAGACAGACAGACAGCAAAACAGTGCTGAGAGATGGCTGAGCCAACAACTAGACTGAATCTTCATATTCACATGGCTTGCTGATATTCTGTATGCCCATGTTACAGTGTATTAATACATTCTGTTGTAATACGCCTGTTCTTGATTACGTTGCCTTTGATGTGCAGTCAGTTACGTTCACCATGCGCTTCCATAGCATCAAAACATTGAATAATTAATAAAATGTGTGGAGATAATTACGTTAGGCTAGAAAACACATTAGGAGAGAATGAGAAGAGACTCGTCTGTCTGCTTTGAGTTTGTTGTGGAGTGAAAATCATAATATGGCTTACTTGAATTTACATTTTGAAAGGGTTTGTAATATCTCTCCTGCGCATAAGAACAGCCTAAAGCAGGCAGACTATAATAACATTTAGTCTTGTAAGGCAGTCTGTCTTGGAGTTTCAGTAAAAAAAAAAAAAAAATATATATATATATATATATATATATATATATATATATATATATATATATATATATATTATCAATTTCTTGGGAAGCCAAGGTTTCTAACATTTCTAGCTGTTGCTGCTGCCGTCATTCATTTACGCTTTAATTTTGAAGAGCCTCGGAAACTTTGTGCGTGTGCACGTGAGTGTCCACTGACGATTGAGGAGGATAATCCATTTGTTTACAAACGCTCGCGAAACTAAATAATGTTTTGAGCTAAGCATTCTGCACAAGTGCCAATCAAGGTGACTGTACTGGCCAATCACAGGGCATCCTTTCCGGGACTTGGCAAAACACATAAAAGAATAACATCTGTTTAACAGAGTGTGATGGCTTGTGTGGGACAACGATGACATGTATGTGTTTGTATTGACAACTAGTACCACATTCCTGAAAAATAAAAACACTTTTGACCACAACAAATAGTGTAAAAGCGATAGGCTTATTAGGCTCCACTCTATGCTATGAGAGCTGCTGGGGAAACTGGACAACAGGGGCATTTGTGCCTAATAGACCCCATGGACAGTCTTTTTGGATCCATAAAAGTAGGAAAATGAGCCTTATTTAGGGTGGAGTTGACCTTTAAATTAGCCTTTCATTATTATGTTCTGGCCCGCAATCTAATGCCTTTGAAAGCAAACGTCCAGAGGCCAAACGTAGTTGCCGACCCCTGGTTTAAATCAATTCTCTTTTTTTGGCCCGTTTCATTCTCCGTTCAACAGTGAAAGTAACCGATAAGGAAACATAACCTATGCCATGAATGAATGGCGGCATGGGGGAACGCTTGGCACCGAGCCCCTCTCAGGAGGGACTGTATTGTGGCATGAGCCTTTGTTATGGTCACTTAGCGTTGTCCGTCGCCTGGAGGGAGAGACCCAGAAGAGAACACACTGTCATTCCAGAACAATGGGCTGCGGGGCCAGCCGTCCCCCTCCCAGCAGCAGCCCCCACAAGGCGTCACAAGGGGGGGGAAAAGTGGGACTGAGTTACTAGGGCCCAAGGTGGAGGGGCCTTAATTGTTTTATACTTTAGCTATTGGAAAAATAGCAGATACACAAGCTCACAGCGCGGCACCGAGTGCCGCGCCGCGAGCTTGTACATCTGCTATTTTCGTGAACTTTTCTGAAAATCTTTGAATATATGCATTTTTTAAGCGAACGTTTGTAACTAAAATTTTGCTTCTGGGGGGGGAGTCCCTGGAACTAAATGTTTTGAGATGGGAGTCTGTGGCCAAATACATATCGTTTTGGGGGTCCTTCACATGAAAAGGTTTGAGCACCACTGACATGGAAACATAGGTTTTTCAAAAAAACCTTAGAAGGATTTGAAATATTCAGACTCCGCACAAGTTTTTTTCCAAAAATAGCAGATCTACAAGCTCGCAGCGTGGCACTCGGTGCGGCGCTGTGAGCTTGTATATCTGCTATTTTTCAACCGTTAAAGCACAAAATGTGAGTGAATCCTTGTACCCAGGGCCCAGAATTTGGTGTGACACCCCTGCTCCCTGACTGTCCACTCCATGTAAAGAGCGGGGCAACCTGCCCCTCCTCAAACTGCCCCCGACCCCATCCCACCCCATCACAAGCAACCGCACTTTAACCCCCACTTAGGCCCCTCTCCCCCTGGGCACGGCCAAAGACCCAAACTCTGGCCAAACGGCCTCAGATATACCAACTGGTCACTCTTACCCTCAGGACCCCCCCCCCTCCCCGTTGGGAGCGAGTAAGCAGTTGTAACAACAACAGAGCAGCCAGTATCCAGTGATGTAAAGTAACCAAGTACATTTACTTAAGTAATGTACGGTACTTGCTTTACTTGACTATTTCCATTTTCCAATACTTTTACGTCTACTTCTCCGATGAAAATATTGTACTTTTACTACACTACATTTATTTGAAAACGTTGGTTACTAGTTACTTTGCAGATATAAATGATAATATTATACAACATAAATAAACCACTTTAGCCCTATTTTATACCATGGCTGTTTGAAAATAGACGATCTATAAGCTTACGGCGCGTCGAATTGCGATTGTGAGCTTGTAGATCTGCTATTTTCAAACATGTTTTACTTTTACTTTTGGTACTCCAAGTACATTTTGAATTCCGGACTTCTACTTGTAACATAGTATTTCTACATTGCAGTATTGATACTTTTACCTAAGTCAAATATGTGATTACTTTTTCCACCAGTATCCATGGCCTTGCTGATATTTTTCCCGGATCATACTTATTTCAGTGACAGTTGTAATCCGGATTGTTTGGGAAGCACGGCACAATGCAGCGGTAGCAATGGTAGTGATTGTGTTCGGAGACAGTCTTCATTGTAACACAGCCATCCCACAGCTGGGCCCATGTCTATTGTTATGTAAAACGGCCATTCACATTTTACAATAATTATGCTTGGAATGAGGGTTCGGGTTGGGCTTTATATGGACATGATATCGAAAAGAGAAAAGGAGGAGATTTCTGTAAATATGTTGACAGTGTTTCCTTTCTTGACACTTTTATCCTCCTTTGAATATCGTCGTTGTCGGGTGGAAACCTTGTATGTCCAAAACCGTTCGTTTTGTGTTTATCATTTTAAAGCTCCGCGAGGCGTGTGCTTGTAGATCGGCTGTTTTCACTACTTTTGTGCGGCGGCCTTGTATGATGAAGCAGGGCTTTACTTTGCGAAAAAATATACAAATTTGAAACTTGGAGATACAAGGTTTCTGTCCAAAAGTGACAATATAATTCTCCTTGGTATGTGCATGTGAACACAGACACAGGCAAAGCCAGCTATTCCTCCGTTCTTTGTACAATCAGCTGTGCATTTTTTGCGTCGCAGACGAGTCTAGACTTTCCCTTTTTCACCAAACAGACAAATCTGGGGCGGATGTGCTGTGCCTACTTACTGTATTTCTCGAACGGTTGTTTGGGTTGGAAGCGAGCCTCGACCAATCCTGTGATTATTATCCTACAGGATCATAATAGAGTGCATGCATTTGCAGCTCAAGTGTTCTTATTGCTGATGAGCAGCGGCTTGCTCCTGTAATCCTAATCAGCATATTGATAATGAACCCTCTTCACTTGGGAAGGGCTTTTTATCTGGAGTCTGTGTAGAGGTGGCTGCCGCGTTTGTTTCAATCATGCAGGGTCTGCTGTTTACACAAGCTGATGGAATGGTGAAGAATTCCCCAATGCTGCTTGACTCTCAGAGGCCTCGCAGCCCCCGGGCATGCATGCAAGCATGCCACACGTGAAACTCTTAAAACTTCTTGTCGGCAAATTTGTTCTTCGTCTATTGCTCGTAAGCCAACGTGTCTGAAGTTACATCCGCGATCTCTGTACGAGCCGCTGAGCCCCAGGGCACCTCCACACAGACCAGCAGGAGCTTTTCATTATCCTCGTAGCCGAGGGTTTCAAAAGAAAAGAACATTCTAGGCTGTAGTCTGCATTTATCTAAATAGTTTTAGTTTTCTGTATTTGTCCTTATATAAATTAACAGCACTGTGGATTTGATTGAAATGCTTGTGCAGAGCTGTTCACCTCGTCCATAATAAACGTATATTGTAGCAGTAGCAAAACCGTTGCACTTCACTGTGAGAGCTGTGAATGTGAAGGCCTCTGTGCCCCACCTGTTTGCATTCACTGAGGGAGATGTCTTCCTATCTACAGCCCAAATGCTAAATGATTATGATGTCAATTATAACAATGATTTGTTCTTAATACCCCCCCCCCCCCCCCATCTGCCTGTGTGTAGAGTCAGTCTGTGTATAGACTCACAAAAACGCATATACATTTTTAAACACGTGCCATGAAAACTGGCACATTGCATGGACTCATTGCAGTTCAAGGTATCACACACAAATATATTATGTACACATATGCACAATACTCACGCACGCATACTGCGAAGTGCACATATAACACAGATAATATTTAGAAGTACTGTAGGAACCAAGCACCTAAATATGTGTGCTATGACTAATGACTTACATTATTTCTTTATTGTTGTTGCTCCTACAATGTTGAGGAACCAAAACCAAACACTTTTACTCTCGTACTACCAATAAGACTCCCTAATCGGGAGATAAGTATACACAAAGAGGCCTGTAATAAGATGTCGTGTCTTGAATCTTTATTCTAAACACCCTGTCTTTCCTGGTCATTACCTTTGAGAACAGTGACTAAATGCTGTGGTCAGTAGGTTGACCTGTGCGTGTCTCTTAAGTCCAGCTGCAGATTAGGTGGCAGCGTGGCATGCATGGGCACTGCTGCCAAAGACATTTCCCAGCGAGTCAGCATTCTGCCCCCCTCCCCCTCCCAGAGGTGGAAACTCACTACCCTAGCTGGGATGGTTAACACAAGGAGAAGTGTGACAAAGCTTTTTTATAGAGCAGGGGTTTTCAAAGTGGGTGACGGGGCACCCTGGGGTGCCGTGACGGCAGTCCAGGGGTGCCGCGAGATCATTTGATAATATTTGGAATTTATTTGGACACTTGAAAAAAATATTTATTATCATTTTAAACTTGAAGTACAAAGTTATTTTCAGTCAGTTCACCAAAATGGCGGTTATCTCAATGTTTTCCTCGCCACATAATCACTAAAACATCATAACTGTCGGGCAGAAACCTCGTATCTCCAAGTTTCAAATGTGTACGTCTTTTGGTAAAGCAAAGCCTTGCTTCATCATACAAGACTGTCGCACAAAACTAGTGAAAACAGCCGTTCTACAAGCACACAACATAGATCTGCTGTTTTCACTAGTTTAGTACATTTTATAGATGATAAATACAAGACGAACGGTTTTGCACATACAAGGTTTCCACCCGACAACGACGATATGCTATAAATATAAGGTGCTGGGAGTGAAAATTATAATGTAGGGGTGCCTCGGATTAAAAAAATATTCATGGGGTGCCCTGAGACCAAAAAGTTTGGGAACCCCTGTTATAGAGGACCGAAGCAGATGTGAGGAGAGAATAAGAGTCAGAGGAAAAGGGGAGGGGGAGAGGGAGAGAGAAAGAGAGAGAGCATGCTTGAAATATGTACAGGAATATAACAGGAAGCTGTAATAGGGCAGCTGTCACATGTCAGCCTACTGTAAGTGCCAGTGCGTTAGTTGGAGCAAGCAGTGACACTTCTGCTTTTGTTCACCCAGCTCATATCAATGGCTGAGAAGTGGAGCAAGCTGGGGAGCCTTCAAATGTGTTTAGGTGTAGCCTATTATGAGTATAATATGACCCATGTATATGAAGTATTTGTTCCTTTGCGACTTGATCCTTCCAGAATATAAATTATTAAGCGACATCCTAAAGATGGGGCTTTTGCAGAGAGGCTGTTAGGTGTAGGCCAAGAAACGTTTACTGATACATAACATTTAACCAAGATGTCTATGGGTTGTTTGAGGACATAAGTTTGTTAGAGCGTCATACGAGTTGTAAAGACAGCCGTTCCTAAAAATAAATCACACGCTTTGTAAGAGAGTTCAGTTTCGATCCCTGGCTAATTCTGTCGAAATATCCTTGAACAAGATGATGTCATCAAAGTGTACTTTGCAAGCCGCCAAACCCCACAATCAATCCTCCAGTTCTAGGCAACACAGAAAGCGGGGGTAGCCTACTATTTCCACACAACAACTCCAAGGTATATTAATGACATAGTTCAATGTTGAAAATGAGTGGTATTCCCCTTCTGTTTCCTCTGTTTCATTTGGATAAAGACACTGTATAAATGCACCCATGTCCCATTTTTACAGAAATTAAAGGGGAAGACCACCCATTTTCAATATTGAAATACATACAATGTGATGACATCACACTTTTGTACTTTACAATACAAACCCCAAAATCAATCCTCCAGTTCCAGGCAACACAGAAGGGGGGGGAACTTTTTTTCTATTTCCACACAACTCCTCTAAGGTATATTAATGACATATTTCAATATTGAAAATGGGTGGTCTTCCCCTTTAAGTCTGACGAGGTCATAATAATACAATTACATTATTGAAGATGGGGCGGGGCCATGGGGTGACTAAAATCAGTAGGGGTCATCCTTTGGGAAGCTTGCAGATGTAGATCAAAGTCACTGGCAATCCAACCGGTAGTTTTGGAGTTACCTTTGGGTAGTTTTGGGGAGGCTTTTTTTTTTTTTTTTAAGATATTCTTTGGGCATTTCTGCCTTTACAGTGGAGACACAGACAGGAAACAGGGTGAGAGAGACGGCGTGACACACAGCAAAGAATGATCGTCAGGACCCGGGACTCAAACCCGCGACACGCTGTCAGGCATCAGAGCCTAAGTGGGATACGCCTGGACCGCTAGGCCAGCAGGCTCCCTGCCATAGCCATCCTTTTAGTACCACTGTTAGCAGGGCTAAAGATTCATATTATTAAGCCTTGTGTTTGGAGAGAGACATTGTGTTCTCTGATACTGTCTACTTTCACTAGTCCCTTATTGAAAAGCAGCACAAATTAATTTTGGTACCTTCACTACCCGCTCAAAGCCAACTCTTTGTGGGATGTCGAGGCTACCCGTTTTCTCTGGCTGCTTTTGTGGGCACTGGATGTGTGTGTGTGTGTGTGTTGTGCGACCGTAACAGGTTGCCACGGCAACGCGCCGCAGCGCCAGCGGAGTGCTTTTCGGTGGCGTGTTCAGTGTTTGTCCCATGATCCGCTGGACAAAGGGTCTGGTGACAGCCGTCAGCGACATGCTCGCTGGAGTCATCACAATGACGGAGATCAGCTCTTCTCACTCGCTTAGCGCCGCCCGCGCGTCACTCACTGGCGTCAGTTCAGAAAAGGCTAAGGTATGGCAACATGACTGGTGTCTTGCACGCGTGCCTTCGCGCGCATGCAAGACACCAGCCATGTTGCCGTGATACATGCCATGATACATGTTGCATGATACATTTATTTTAAGAATACATTTTCATTTTTTCCCCCCGTTTCTACGGTTTCTTGGGCTGGATATGGCAGCCTGGAACGATTGTTCAACTGCAGCTAAACTTGGCATGTTAGTAAACGTGCCACAATTAACAATATTGCATTGCACCTGTGCAGCTGACCTGCGGAACCTGGGAACATACCATATTATCAAGATGGGGAGAATACAAGTGTGGAGTATACAATTATAATACCTTGTTAAAGTGACCATGTTGTGAAATTTTGCATTTGTGGTCATTTTACTGTAATTTAACAACATAATAACCAGCGCATATAGACAAAGAGATATTCATGGATTTATATTTAAAAGTAACTTTTATTTTCCCCCCTGGACGGAGGGTATGGCAGCCGCATACCCCTGCCATACCCAATTGACGCCCCTGGCGTCACTTATTGACAGGCAGTAGGAGGATGGTTCGCTTCGGGTGCCGTGATGTGATGAGTGCTGCTAACATGTGTCTCTCCGGGGGGTGTGATTCTCCCTGGATGACTTGTCCCTCGCAGGGCATTCCAGGTCGCACCTTTAAGATTGGAAAGTGGGTTCTGCTGAAGTTGAAGCTAAATGACCCGTTAAGACCTGAGAAATACCTAAAAGTGTCTTCTAAATCCTGATGGTTTACTAAAAAACATGTGTTTCGTTATCTGTCGTGCTCAATACGTTTTTAATGTCAAGGAACCCTAGAATTATAGGTATTTGACTGTGGACCCCCATCTCAAAATATTTTGTTCCAGAAGCAAAGATTTGAGTTCATAAAGTTCGCTTAAAATAATTGCGACCATAGGTCGCAGTTTACTTTGAGAAACGGCACAGCTTGTCCGTGTCCGTCTGGACATGTACACTTTTTTACGGTCTATGACATCATGCTTTGATGTCACTGTGAGTTCAGGGGAACCACTCTCTTTTTTTGATACGCCTGACACTGTGGTTCCCCTGACACATCACAGGTGACATCACAGTGATGTCAGATACTCAGAGCAGGGATCTCCATATATGGGCATAAAATGGATTCTGTTAGGGATATCCATATATGGGCATAAAAGGGATTGTATTCCAGATGATGCCCTGTTAGGAGAACCACACTAACATAATCCATATATGGCCAAGACAGATGGCGCGTTTCGCTCATAGCGCGGCACTCGGTGCCACGCTATGAGCTTGTAGATCTGCTTTTTTTGAATAGCCAAAATATAAAAAATGATGGTTAAAGTGGTTACGTGACGAAGATGCATCCTCCATAAATAGATTGTGATTTCTATAAGTGTATGAGTGAGGGGGCTTTAGGTTCTGTAATCCCTTGCCTTCACCCCGTTTTTTATTTTCTTGGAATGTGCTTTGAGAAGCGTGCATTACTGTCACAGACGAGGAGCCTTATGGTCATCCAATCCTACACAGGGCTGGTCTCAGGCATGTCCTTTAGGAATAGCCTGAGTCAGCCAGTCCATGGCATGCCTGGGGGCTCCCAGCTGCTAATGCGCTCCTAACTATGTGTCGCACGGCCCCCTGCTGAAGGTCAGAGGTCGAGGGGGATCGTTGGTCAGGCGGCCGCAGGGGCGGAAAGGAAAGGCTCGGTGGCAGAGGAGGAAGTGTGGCGCGCGCTGTGTTGAAATGAGGCGCTGGGGGGCCCAGAGCACGCCCGGAACACCTTTTCCGCATACGCAGGAAGTTATCGTTAATACGCCGCTATCCTGTGTGTGATGGGGAATGGGTGGGGGACTACAGGAGCAGACCAGAGATGTTTTTCTGCTCATGTTGTCTCTTTTGTCCAGGCAGGAGAGAGCGGGGAGGATCCTGAGGGAGCGTGGTTCATTATTTGAACAGTCACACTGTTGAAGTAGCAAAACATCTAACCAAGTTTGAAGTGAGCGGTGGTGCGCGCGTGTGTTGTTTTTGATTGAGTATTTTATTAGACAAAAGTGGAGATATAGTCAATACATTAAAGGTGATTCACCATGCATTTAAAAAGTATTTATGTCATATTGTTTATGTCCCAAAAACGTTTTTCAAAAGATTTGAGGCTAAATTACCACTCCTGAATAGAGAGCCTCTCTCATTTTTGAATGGCTCTCAGAGCATTTCAGCTGCAGTACCACCTTTGGCCTGAACTGCGCCACCCCCCCCAAATCTTTTTGAAAAAAAAAAATCTTTTTTTTTTTTTTTTTTTTTTTGATTATTATTTTTTTTGATAATGATGTCACAATCGGCAGATGACGTCACAATCGGCAGCAAATCTGGATAGTCTGTTTTGAGAACCCGTGGGATACTTTTAACCTTCGCCTTCTCAAAACCAGAGAAAGACACAACGGTCAGAAATGGGACTTTGTGAGGATAGAAGGTGCTAGTGGGACCCCAAAAAAAGGTTTTAAAATAGGAAAAGTGAAATTTCACAGTGTATCACCTTTAAAAGAATGTAGTGCAGTACAAGTACAGTTAGACACCCTGCTTAAAAGGAACATCCCAAATAAGTCTTTTTACAGTCTTCTTTACGTCGAAACTCCTAGGTATTCAACTCATGGATATGTGTATGTGTGTGTAGCAGTTCATTTCAGGGTCGTGTGTGTGTGTGTGTGCGTGTGTGTGTGTGTGACGCAACAGCGCTACATACACACATAGTAACAAACCTACACACACAATCGCGCTAAGGAGACGGTGTACCACCGCTTAAAAACCTTTTCTTTACTTCTAAATAATAGCAGTGCAGAGAGTAAAAAAAAAGAAGTGCGTTCCAGAGCATCATTAGTCTTCATGAACATACTTTGTCAATTGTGTTTCAATGGCTGATTATTACTAATCATATTTTTCTTTTCTCTTTTCCCTCCTCCTTTTGGCGCTGATCGTGATGGCCATCTCTTTCCAACATAAAAGGTAAGAGACGTGATCTTCCACTTCAGTAATGTTGTCACTGCCACACACCTGATTATTACGACATACTTGGCTATGATGCCTGTTTTAGCTCTGTCACCCCCACACCTGCTGGTTTCAGGGCCAATGCCATTCAACAGCGAAGCCAGTTTGCCAAAGTCAGATGGCCTCGATATTGGGGTGTGTGTGTGTGTGTGGGGGGGGGGGGGGGGGGGGGGGGCTCTGAATCTGATATGACCCCTCCTCCCCCTTGGCCTGTAAACAACAACAATCATTTGCCCTTAGGATGAGTTTGGCCTGAGCAGCCAAATGCAATGTGGGTCACGAGAGAGAGAGAGAGAGAGATTTTGTGTGTGTGTGTGTGTGTGTGTGTGTGTGTGTGTGTGTGTGTGTGTGTGTGTGTGTGCGCGTGCGCGTGCGTGTGTGTGTGTGTGTGTGTGTGTGACAGAGAGGCAGAGAGAGACTTGAGCCCATGCATTGCAGATACATGTTATAGACCAGTAAGACTCCCTAATCAGGAGATAAGCGACCGTCAAGTCGCATACACAAACTTTAGAAGGCAATGGTAGCCATACTAGCCAATCAGGAGGGAATATGGGAAATGGGACAGATCCATGTTGATGACATGACTTTAGAGATACTGTGTACCGCTTTGCCTGATTTGTAGGAGCAGTGTCCAAAAATGTGTCTTGCAAGAATCGGCCTCATGGTGGCGCTAGAAGAGGGCCATGTGAGAAATGTGGGGGTAGAGGTTGTGGTTTGGCAACCAAGGAGTGTGTGTGCAAAGTTTGGCATGGATAGGGGCAACAGTGGCGGAGATATAGGGCAAAAGTGTGACATTGTGTTACGTGACGGACAGACGGACGGACAGCCGGTGGAGCTTTTCATAGTAACTGCGACCTGACGTTCTCAATAAATTCCTCCAAAAATCCACAGACTAGCTTCATGTCCTACCATAACACTGCACTGTTACCCAGATTCTTCTTGTGTCAAATTCCGTGCAGTTTCACACAAGGAGACGTTGCATAATTTGCCTCAATTATACCAGTCTGTGTCTTTTGTTTTTGTGCTTAATTCATCCATTCATCTGCTTATAAAAGGTTGCCTCTTCATTATAATTACAGTACAGTTATGCAGGAATAGTAAACTGCGATCACATATTTTCCTCTACTGGCTGGCTTGCCAGCTTCATCTGCTCTATTGTGTGTGTGTTCCCGCTGCCCCCCCCCCCCCCCCCCCTCTCTCCTTCCCTCTCTCTTTCCCTTAGCAAAGGAAAACACGCTGACAGAGGCTCTTTGTTAACAGATAGAAGAAAGCGAGATGAGTCTAGGTCATACTGGCAGATTAGTGTACATTGAAATCCTATAGGAAAGGTCATTTACATAGTGCTGCTAGAAGCCACTTGTGACCTCGTTCGCGACCCCCATAGAGTAACCAAGTCTGACGTCAAGACCAAGCCCCCTCCGGGTCATAAAGATTTATTTTCCCATTAACAAATCCCATTCACTCGTTCTGTGATGCAAAGGTGGGCTCGCTTTTCCATTCTCTTTTGGATAACCGCTCAAAAATCTGTCTTTGTCTGTTTGTGGATGTATGTATGTACGTATGTATGTATGCCCCACACTTGGCTCATTGGCAAAGGTTCGCGGGACGCTTATTGACATTAACTCACCGCTCACTTCACACTGGGTGTGATATATACAGTATATACTGTATATATCGTCACTGTCGGGCAGAAACCTTGTATCTCCAAGTTTCAAATTTGTATGTTTTTTCACCAAGCAAAGCCCTGCTTCATCATACAAGGCTGTCGCACAAAAGTAGTGAAAACGGCCGATCTACAAGATTGTAGATCAGCTATTTTCACTAGTTTAGTTCATTTTTAAAATGATAAATACCATACAAACGGTTTTGGACATACAAGGTTTCCACCCGACAACGACGATATGTTCCTTTTAAACGCAGTTCTTCTTACATTAAATTATAGTTTTCAATGGAAACACGGGGTGTACCGGTAGATTTGACGTCAGTCCCTCGGTCCTCTATTCAGAATAGACTCCATAGCCAGACTGTTTGGTAAACAAACAGGGGGCCATGCTTTTTGATATGTGATGACTACGGGGATTAGCAGGAAACTGTTGCTGAAGAACTGTGGATCTGTAGCTCGTTGCGATGGGCCGGGAAATGCCTGTTCCCCAGCTGATCTGAGGTCAGACCGTTAACGGAGTGTCACTCATATGTGATGTTGACTCTAAGGATCACCAGGCTGACCCCAGCACATTTTTGGAGCAGTGTGGAACACAAGCTCCCTATACGTGGCCGTGTGTGTGGGTATGTCTGTGTGTCTGTCTGTCTGTCTGTCTGTCTGTCTGTCTGTCTGTCTGTAGCCTACAGGACCTTTTGTGACCACACGAGGGCGCTGTTGTTCAGGCCAGGACAGACACCCACACACACACACACACACACACACACACACACACACACACACACACACACACACACACACACACACACACACACACACACACACACACACACACACACACACACACACACACACACACACACACAGCTCCACTTCGAACAGAGGTTCGATTTTTAATGAAGGCAGGGGCGTCACAAGGGGGGGAAAAGTGGGACTGAGTTACTAGGGCCCAAGGTGGAGGGGGGCCTTGATTATTTTATACTTTGGCTATTGAAAAATAGCAGATATACAAGCTCACAGCGCGGCACCGAGTGCCGCGCTGCGAGCTTGTAGATCTGTCGTGAAAATGTGTGCAAATCTTTGAATGTATTTAAAGGAGTAGTTCACCCCCAAAATGACTTTTTTTCTATTGATTAGTCACGCCATGGAGAGTAGAGTTCAATAATATTTTTTGGGTTTTTGTCACATTCCTAAGACAAAAATGTGATTCAAGTAAATTTACCCCCATTGATTCCGGATGGTGACCCGTTTCGAAACGGGTCACCATCCGGAACGAATGGGGGTAAATTTATTGTTATCAAAAAAATGAAAAAAAGTCATTTTGGGGGTGAACTACTCCTTTAAGCAAACATTTATAACTACAATTTTGCTTCTGGGGGGGAAACGACATGTTTTGAGATGGGGGTTCGTGGCCAAATACATGTCATTTTGAGGGTCCTTCACATGAAAAGGTTTGAGCGCCACTGACATAGAAACACACATTTCTCAGAAATCGCAGATCTAACAAGCTCGCAGCGCGGCACTCGGTGCCTCGGAGCTTGTATATCTGCTATTTTTCAATAGTTAAAGCACAAAATAATGCATAATAATAATGCGTTCCCAGTCTAATGAATTACATTCATGGGGGGCCCGCAGTGAATCCTTGTGCCCAGGCCCCAGAATTTGGAGCGACACCCCTGAATGCAAGGCAGTTCAGGCTCAGGCTAGACTCACGGCAGGATTTTTTTGGTTTTCGCTGTGGTTATTTTTCCTACAATGAGGTAAAGAATGTTGAGATGACTAACGCCACTGTGATGAGCTTTTGGGAAAGACGATAACTCTGTGGGAATAAAGCTGGCTAAGCTTGGTTTTCATAAAGACTCTCTCTCTTGTGCGCCGGCACATCTGAGTAAGCAATGAACAAAAGTACTTAATCTTGAACTAACATACCCAGTCATTACAGTAATGCTGCTGCCAGCTGCTACAATGTATCTGATCAGTGTGCTAAATAGTCATTAGTGTGTTTATATAAAAGACGATTCTTTTTTTTGTAAATAACAAACAATAAACGTAATAACACAGCTATGTTATCGTTTTCAGCAAAGTCCTCACTGTACTAGAAAAAAATCCGTTTTAGTTTTTTTTTTGACCATGATAGAAAATCTATGTTTTTTTTTAAAAGAGGCGGTGCCATAGTTTTGTACTTTTTCTGGTTTTCATGTGTCTAGGAGGTTGACAGTACTTCATTAGACCCCCTGGTGTGGTTGTTATGAGCAATTATATATTCCCTTTGTATTTGGGGTTTCTTCCTGGAGGCTGACACCTTGTGGGTCAAAAGTTGCCGATCCAAAAACACAGATACAATGACATCATATAATCATCCCCTCCCCTTTTACCATTCACCCAACCCTGTGGGTGTGGCTAACTTCAGCTGGGTCACCACCCACCTTAACAACCAGGCATACCTAATGAACTGGTGGGTGTGGCCACATAAAAACCTAATTTTAACTCTTTCTGTGCACTTTTTTGGAGAAAAAAAATCTTCCTTCTAGTATACCTGGGGTGGGGATCATGGCACTTCATCTATAAGTTTAACGTCTCCATTCAACAAGAGAAAGTTTACAGTTTACAGTTGTTCTAAGTGTGACAGGGAGTTTATTCCACAACTTGGGGCCCAGGAGGGCAAACTGTCTCGGACGAGTGGATTTTTGCCCTGGGGTTTTTAGCAAGGGTTCTGTTAGGGTTGTGCTTGGTCTTCCACCTCTGACCCACCTTACCGATCATCACCACGAAAGCGTGGGGTGGCTCAAAGTAGCTGACAGAGTACAGCATCTTGCAATGGGCCTGGTGTACAAGATTCACTACACCTCCAAGATACCCATGTACCTGGCAAACTACTTCTTAAAGGTCAAGGATGTTCACGATCACAACACCAGAGGCAGCTCCACTAATCATCATCAACGTAGATTTAACACTAAACAAGGCGCTAACTCGTTCTCCTGCTATACCATCAACATGTGGAATGCCCTTCCACAAGCCTTAAAGGAGAGCAAATCCCTAGCCTCCTTCAAAATTGTTATGAAAAGTCACCTTCAGACAGCTGCTACCCGAGACTTGTAAATAGACTAAGCCCCCATGCCCCCCCCCCCTTTTTTCTTTCTTTTCTGCCTTTGTATTTGATGTTATGCTTTTGAAACTTATTGTGACCGTTAGGTCGCAGTTTAGTATCAAAACCTCCACCGGCCGTCCGTCCATCCGTCCGTCCGTCCGTCCGTCCGTCCGTCCGTCCGTCCGTCGGTCACACGTCACACCTTTGTTTGTGTACGGTGTGATGTCATACTGATGTCAGCAGTGTGATGTCATACTGATGTCAGCAGCTATGTCTCTATACTGTATATGGAGTTATATGTTGTTCGTGTCCAAATATGGGGCTTGTGAGGTCAGACTTAGTGAGATTCGTCGGTTATCTCCATATATGGAGGGAGAACCAGCTTATGAGCCGATGAGTTGTGTCAGAGTCGAGATCCTGCTTGCATCTAATCTGTCGGTAGATAATGCCGGTCTTATATAAGGGTCATTTGTGTACGGTGTGATGTCATACTGATGTCAGCAGTGTGATGTCATACTGATGTCAGCAGCTATGTCTCTATATATGGAGTTATATGTTGTTCGTGTCCAAATATGGGGCTTGTGAGGTCAGACTTAGTGAGATTCGTCGGTTATATTTGTGGAGATAAGCGACCAACGGTCGCTTATCTCCCGATTAGGGAGTCTTACTGGTATTATCCTAGATAAAGTATGTTCTATCCGTCTATCTTTCAATGTTATATGAGATACTTGTGTGGTTCCTGTGGAAATAAGCCTCGGCTTTCTAGGATCTCATTTTAGTTGACCGTGTACCAGTGATTTGTACTGTCATGAAACTGTACTTTTTTTCTATTGCAAACTTCTAATAAATTCTGCAATCAATCAATCAATCAATCAATCAATGTCAGCATCCCTGTGTTGGCTGATCTAATTGAACAGGTGGGGGTGTAGGGGTTGATCAGGTTTTGGAGGTATGGAGGAGCCATACCTTTGGCTGCTTTGAAAGAAGAAAGAAGGACATTGTGAGGTGCTGGGTTCAAGAGCTTAGATTTTCCATTGCAGAAATGGTGCAATCTTATAATGAGCATTAGTCAGGACCAGTTATAATAAATAATAGCATTTTTATAGTGCTTTTCCAAGTGCTCAAAGCGCTTTACAATGGTTCATTCATTCATACAGTACATTGGGAGGTGAACCGTCGACGCCAGCGTCCCTACTTCCCACATTCACACACCAATGGTGGCACTGACCGACACTAAAGTACAAGGGCGAACAATTGCTGATCTATAAACTTAGAATTCTTGGTGGGCTACACATTTTTCATGTTTATGTCACTGGTTAAGGTGGTCTCAGGAACAGACACTGTTGCACTGCATTGCAGAAGCAGCTTGATCATGTTCAGTTAGCTATTCCCTAGGATCAGGGGTGGGCAACTTTGATGATGGTGAGGGCCACTATATTTCCACCTTCACTCCACAGGGCCACAGTGCATATTGCTACGTCCTAAAAAATAGCAGATTTATAAGCTCAAAATGCATCGCGTTGCGATGCGTTTTGAGCTTGTAGATCGGCTATTTTTGCTTCTTTTGAATTGGAATCCTGAATAATGTTTTGTTATTTTTTTTTATTGGAATCGTGAAATTTAACATTTTGATTTCATTTCAAACACATTTAGTTATATACTCATGTTAACTTCATGAGCTTAAATAAAAATACATTGGACAAAAGACAATGAATTATACAATTAAGTAATTTAATTGCGACCGTAGGTCGCAGTTACTTGCACACTATCCAAACCTCCACCGGCTGTCCCTCCGTCACTCCCTCCGTCACTCCCTCCGTCACTCCCTCTGTCACACGTCACACGTCACACTTTTGCCCTGCTCATATCTCTGCAACCGTTGCCCCGATCCATGCCAGATTTTGCACACACACTCCTTGCCTGCCAAACTACAACCTCCAAGGACCCCCGGAGTTTCGGGGACCCCCAGGTCCCTGGGGGACCCCCAGGTGTAAAAAATTACCAAATGTGCAAAAATGACCAAATGACCACCCCAACGGGGCTGCTCACGGGGCATTCCCGGGGACCACCCACTCCTGGTGCTCCAGAACGGATGCAAAAGTGGTGGCGCCCCCAGTGGAGGACCCCCTGCCACTGCAGCTCACATAAAATGCCGTAACTCGGGCTAGGAGCGACCGGGAGAGCCGGGGCCGGTACCTATTCGTCCGCCTTGGCGGCGAGGAGACCCCACCCCTCATTTCTCACATGGCCCTCTAGCGCCACCATGAGGCCGATTCAGATTTTGCCCTAAAATCACGAAAATCACTACACAGTATGTCTACACTCATGTCAACAACATGGATCAGGAAGATTTTGGAAAAACACATTTTTGCTCTATTTATGGAGATAAGCGACCAACGGTCGCTTATCTCCCGATTAGGGAGTCTTACTGGTACTACTATACTAGTCATTAAGCTACTAATATGACATAATTAAAGCAGGTCATGTTTGGAATTGTAACAGCTGAAATCAATAATATATCAGTAGTCTGGCATTAACCTGTGGGCCGCATTAAGGGAAGGTGGGGGCCGCATGTGGCCCCCGGGCCGCCAGTTGCCCATGTAAGTCACTTCTTGTGGGATTGTATCTGCTAATTTCACAACAGCAGATACAAAATGTAATGCCTCAACTCTTAGTGCTCGTCAGGGTGGGGGGTCCCCAGTTAAAATATGGTTATTTGGGGGGTCACGGCCTGAAAAGGTTGAGATGTGGTGCTTTACACCACAGTCCACTACCTCGGGAGTGACGGCCCCGCCCCAGGTGAATCCTGAGCTCCCCTAGCTGTCAACTCAGAACCCGGCGAGGGGGGCCTCTCAGGATTACAAGACGTAAGGCTTTGTCATCGACCTGACAGAAGACTTACCCGTCTGTGTCTCCCAGGTTGTAATCGGCTTGACAGACACTAGGCTGCAAGAAAGAACGTGACTGTTCTCCTTATCCTATGAAGGTCACGTGACTTTTTAGTTTTTAAATCAAATCAAATCCTCAGTGTTAATCTGTCCAAATGAAGGATTGTACAGTGTAGCACGTAGTAGTAGCAGTTACTGAGCAGGTATTGTCATCTGTATGCTTGAAACAAAGTGAACCGTCGCAGCATACTCTAAATCAGTTTGCTTTTATGGCTTAGCAGAGTGAGGACAGATCATGTGTAGTCTTGGACTTGATATCCAGTGTATTTAACCCATTTAGGCCTAGAATTATTGAATCCTTTAACCAGTGGAAAAATAGCAGATATACAAGCTCACAGCGCGGCACCGTGTGCAAGTAAAATAAAATACGTCATAACGCGTTTAGGCCGCGTAAAATACGTCATAACGCGTTTAGGCTGCGTAAAATACATCATAAAAAATTATTGAGCGGTGCTAACCTTGAATTTCAAAATTATATTAGATGAATATCACTTATAAGCGATAAAATAACCACACTTTTAGACTAACTGTGGAAAATCTTACAGGTTATAAATGATAGGCAGCTAATACAAGTTTAAAATACAAATGAACAGACTTTGAAAAACTAAAATATTCATCTTTTGGCCTCTTCTCGCCTCTCTGGAGGTAAATAAGGTCACTTATCATTACACTATGACACTCTTACAAGCTACAATCCGTAGCTTGGTCAACTAACTGATGAGAAATGACAATAAAGACTTATATAGTCTGAGCAGACCTCTAGACTGACATCATACACAACAAAAAGAATATTGCCATGCATGCCTATCAACACTGATTTGCGCAGGAATTAGTCACTTCGCACAGGTGCGATTTTTCAATAGTTAATGCATAAAATAATAATACACTATAAGGTGTACCCGTTCTAAATGGGTTTAAAAAAGAAGCTAGCAGCAAACTTTGCATGCGTAGCTGGAGGAGCAGACACCCGGGCAGGAGAATGGGATTGTGCTGGTATTCTGGTTGCCGTAGAGGTGAAGCACTCGCCCACCAGTACAGGAGGCCCAGGTTGGATTCCCATGCAGCAGCTGTGCCTCCAGCTTGGCAGGGCACTCCAACAGAAGCAGCTTGACAGTGTTCACACAGCTGGCAGGAGATTGTTTCTCCATTGCTGCTCTATAGTCACCTCTAGTCTGTCTCGGGGGTGCTTGTTCTGTGGGGTCGGTAACTACAGTATAAAAGCAGTGGTGGAAAGTAACTACTGTAAGTACATTTCCTCAAGTACCACACTTTCTTTACTGGAGTATTTCCCATTTTCAGTACTTTAACTTATACTCCACTACATCTCAGACAGAGACAAATATTGTACTTTTACTCCACTTATTTGAAAACCTTAGTTTTCAAAATAGTTGTAGACATGTTATACATCTGAAAACTTGGGAAATGGGACATTCTACATAATGAGTACTTTCTACTTTTGGTACTTTAGGTACATTTTGATACCAATACCTTTGTACTTTTACTCAAGTAAAGGCCTCTCCATACTTCGACCGAAATGTTCGGTGAGTTGTGTTTTCCGACGTGCAAATTTCCGAACTCTCGTTCGGTCCAATGCTTTTCAGAAGTCCCGAGGGATATAATTTTATGGTAGAAAAGGACCTTTTGACCGAAAACGGCGGTTTCGGTCAAAGTATGGAACGGCCTTTAACTTCTTCAGTGCCATATTTAAAGTGGGACCTCTTATATTGCCGGTTCGCCAACAAAGGGTTAAAAAAATAGTGTGCACGCTGGTGCACACATTCGTGCACAGATCATGCACTATGCATGTGCATGCTTTTCACAGCTTTCAAACAAAAAAATCCGCTTGGAAATCCGTTCAGGCATTCAGGAGAAGGCAGCCCTTATGTTTTCTTCAAATGTAAACAAACATGGCTGCCATGTTTGAAAGATGGGGTTGGTATGGGGGTTAAACATGCAATTTCGCTGTTGGAGGTCCAATTTTTTTTTTTTTTTTCTTTTTTTTTTTTAAAAGACGTCCAGAAGACGTCTGGCAGGGAGGTCCATAGTTAAAAAGACGTTTTTATTATAGAAAACGTCTTTTTTGGCAGGGTATGAGTTAATGTTGACTTCCGAAGTAAAACATTTAAGTTAAAGTAAAACATTTGAGTACTTTTCCTACCACTGCAGGGCAGCAGGGCACTCCAACAGAAGCAGATTGGAAGCTGGCAGGAGATGGTTTCTCCACTGCCTGCATCATAGTCACCTCTAATCTTGGGGGTTCTTTTTCTGTGGGTGAACACAGTATAACAGTGATAGTGTGAACCTCCTGGCTGTCAGGTGTAGAGAGGCTGGTGAGTCCATGTGTAACGGAGCAGGCGTGTGGTTGTCTACTGGCTCCCCAGGCCAACAGTGGGGGGCTGGCAGTAACAGGGACTGCACACACAGTACACAGAAATGAACAAACAGCAAAGAAGATGAAAACAAAACAAAAAAACACGTTCAAAAGGACGAATGGCCACAGTCATGAGATCCTGCCAGTATAATAATCCCTTTTATGGGATTATTTTATCTTTCAGTTGTAAGCAAATGCAGTCCTTTAAAAACTATTTCCCAGTGAACTCCAGATTGTTCCTTCGGCACACTTGAGGCATCTTGTTTGCTCGTCAGTAAATTTCGCGTAATTCCCCCGTAGCAGGGGCGTCAATTGGGTATGGCAGGCGTATGCAGCTGCCATACCCTGGGTCCAGGGGAGAAAATAAAAGTTACTTTTAAATATAAATCCATGAATGTCTTTTTGTCTATCTGCGCTGGTTATTATGTTGTTAAATTACAGTAAAATAACTACAAAATATGTTCTTTGATTGTGTTAATTGTTAATATTGGCACGTTTACTAACATGCTAAGTTTAGCTGCACTTGAACAACAATTCCAGGCTGCCATATCTACTACCAAGAACCGTAGAAACCTGGGTAAAAAACTGAAAAAAATAGTTTTTTTCAGACATTGTGAAAATAGCAGATCTACATGCTCACAACGTCACGCAGCGTGAGGCGCTGTGAGCATGTAAATCTGCTATTTTCACAATAGAATAATATAATATAAATATAATGCCTCTTTTCCATGAGGACTCCCATGTTTGCCATACCCTAGCTTTTGCTGAACTGACGCCACTGCCCCGTAGTAAAGAACAACACCTGCAAACAACACAACACTGTCCTTATGTACAATTAGGCCTAAGACAACCTCTCTTCTCCACATGTACTCTACCGGCTCAGTGGGCTCACGTCTCTTCACAAACAAACGGAGAAGGTAGAGTCGCAGCTCTCTTGATCCCTCAGTAGGAACCTCGTGCAGCGTCAAACAGACTGCTGCGTACAGGTGTGCCCTGCATACATTTGCATTAATGCGCCTGCAGCAGCGCATCTCAGAAGCTATAGCAAATCAATACAGAGGTGTGCCGTGTTTCACAACAAGACATGTAGCCGTAATTCCACCCGATGAAAACACGCTCCCTGCTGCTCTGCAGGTAGGCAACATCGCCTCCACACTAATACCACTTCCAATTCATCACGCTGCAAGCTGAGAGATTAGAACAGACGCCTGGGAAGCATGACTCCCCCCCCCCCCCCCCGTCCCCAATTTCACCACGACTGACACGGCACGGAGAAATCTCGCCACAGTCCCGATACGGCCGTGTCGTGCGGTGCTGAGATTCTTGTTTACGGTGACCTGCAGCTGTGCGAGACGGAGGCCCCCCAGGTTCAATGGGATTAGGGGTGTCAGGAGCAGAGAGAGAGAGGGAGAGGGAGAGAGAGAGAGAGAGAGAGAGAGAGAGAGAGAGAGAGAATGGCAGAGATATGCCTTGTTTATCCTTGTTGCACATTGTGTTGCACACCGAACATTGCCGATCTACAAGCTCACAATGCGTCATGATGCGATGTGTTGTGAGCTTCTAGATCAAGGTTCCCCAATTAGTTTTCCCCAAGGGCCGAATCATGTCTAGGGTAGCAAGCCGAGGGCCACAACATTGCAGGGGGCGACGGTGGCGTTCCCGCTACTCCAGCGACAGTTCAGATATCGTCGTTGTTGGGTCCAAAACCGTTCGTTTTGCATTTATCATTTTAAAAATGATTTAAACTAGTGAAAACAGCCGATCTACAAGCACACAACGCCTCGCGGTGCGAGGCGTTGTGTGCTTGTAGATCTGCTGTTTTCACTACTTTTGTGCGACGGCCTTGTATGATTTGCGAAAGAACGTACAAAATTGGAGATACGAGATTTCCACCCGACAACGACGGTATACTAGTGTTGTTGCTGCTCTTATACCACCATTATTACTGGGGTTGGTGTGGGCCAGACAGTAGCCCCCCGTGGGCCACAAATGGCCCGCGGACCGCCTATTGGGGAACCCTGTTCTAGATCGTTATTTCTCGTGCGTGACAGCGGCTTTAGGGGGTGATCATACCGAGATGCCTCGCAGGCTTCAGAAACATCTCGTCAAACACTGGCTGCGTCCACAGAAAGATTTCTTCTTTTTTTTGGAGCTGCCAGTGCTACTGCTGTGCTGTACTTGGCACTCTTGGTTACAAAGCACTGTAACAAGCAGTTCACTTTGCACTGAAAAGTAGTGTTTAATGCTAAAAGCCGCTAGAAAGTTTTGACGCCCAGTGCAAGAGGGGAGTGCATGTCACTCAGGCTCTGCCATGGTTAGCAGTTAGTAAGCCTTGCCGAGCCATGAGCCTGTTTCTGTAGCGTGAGTCAGCTTGAAGTATACGTAAAACCCCTGGACAAAAGTGCCAAGCAAGCAGTGAGGCATTGGGTCCCATTTTTTGTCTTTGGTATGACCCGGGCTGGGGATCGAACCCCAACCACCCAATATCAGGATGGACGCTCTAACCACGAAGCCACTGAGCGGGTTTGGCTCTGCCATAAGTCGATTAGCTTTAGCTGGTGATGTGTTTCTTGCCACACGTCTTGCTTAACCCATTTAGGCCTAGAATTATTGACTGCTTTAACCAGTGAAAAATAGCAGATATACAAGCTCGCAGCGCGGCACCGAGTGCCGCGCTGCGAGCTTGTAGATCTGCTATTTTTGAAAAAGTCGTGAAAATGTGTGCAAATCTTTGAATATATGTATTTTAAAAGCGAACATTTGTAACTCAAATTTTGCTTCTGGGGGGTCCCTGGAACTAGATATTTTGAGATGCGGGTCCGTGGCCAAATAGATATCATTTTGGGGGTCCTTCACATGAAAAGGTTTGAGCACCACTGACATAGTAGTGTCTCAAGAACAGACTAACTGAGCTCCAGTTAAGCGAAAAGGACCTTTTCTTTGACGATGACTGGCCAGATTGCTGACATAGAAACATAGGTTTTTCAAAAAAAACTTTAGAAGGATTCCAAAGACACTTATAGAATCGGGGTCAAAATTCTAATTTTCACGATTTTTCAAAAATAGCAGATCTACAAGCTCGCAGCGCGGCACTCGGTGCCGCGCTGTGAGCTTGTATATCTGCTATTTTTTTAATATTTAAAGCATAAAATATCGCGTCATATTGTGTTCAGGCCTAAATTGCTTAAGGAGCACTTCACCTATATTCAACCGTATGTTCATATAACTTCTCGTAATTCAATTCTAAGGAGCTTTATTGGCATGAGAAAACATACGTTTACATTGCCAAAGCAAGTATCACAAATACAATAAAAACAGTTGAAAATGGGGAACATATATACAGTTGGAGGGGGTAAACAGAGCTATGTCGCATTGTGACATTTTGTATATACATATACAGGGTACAAATAGCAGCATTATTTTCCTCAAAATGCATTTAAAGGTATCAGCTCTGTTTCATACTGTGCAGTAGGTCTAGATGTCAATCCATGGTTTGTAGTCCTTAGGGTGGTTGTGTTTCTAGCCTTCTTTTGTCGCAACAGTTCACAAATCTTGCTGCTGTGACATGCAATGACCTCCGGTTCACTAATATTCTTGGGTTCGCGGCTCCTTCAAATCCCACTCGAGATTTTCTTTGGGGTTCGAGTCAAGAGACTGTGACGGCCACTCTAGAGGCCAAGGGTTTCCTGCTTGCATGATTTTCCTTTTTAATGGACCTGCTACAGTAGGGGCCCTCAGGCGCCCGGGCAGATTAAATGGAAGTTTAGAACCACTGGGTCTCCTGCTTTCAGGACTACAACACAGTATTTGACTGTAATTTTCATCAATATACTGCATGAAAGGTCAGTGTAATACATTTACAAACGCTGTGACATTTCTCACACTTTGATAACAAAACGTTAAAACGACCGGAAGCGCTTTATTAAAGCTATACTATGGAAGTTGCTCAACTAACTGGTCGGTAGCGGTATTGCTTTTTTCGGCAGTTTTTCGCCCGGGGTCGCCCTGGACCACCGGAGCGGGGCCGCAAAACCACCGCGACCGCCTGCAGCTCGCCGATACGCATCCGTAGAGTGGTCTCACGTTCCTATGCGACCAGGCGTTGGGGAATGACAGGCTAGACTCCTACACCAGCGTAAACACTGCTGTTGAAGCAAGCTACTTCCTGAAGAGACGGCAAGACGCACTGTGATTGGCCGGTAGTGTATGATCCGCGCTGTGATTGGCCGGTAGTGTATGATCTGGAGACAACGTATACAGATGACGTAATTTTGCCGCGAAATGCAGCCCCTGTCACTGCTCACTGGCTCAGTAAAAAACATATAAAGAATAGGCGTTGGGGGCTGAAATTAACGGAGTGGGTGTTCTAAAACTTTAGCGATTTAATAGTTAGGACAATTTTAAGATTAGTTTTATTGGAAAAGTTACATAGTATATCTTTAAATTACACCCTAAAGTCATTAAGAAACTGCATTCATAGGGTTTGCTCATTCAGTTCATTTAGACAGATCCCTTTTTACAACAGAACACTAATGGAGGTTTTAATCACTGGCAATTGAAGATCCTGCTGGGACCAAATGAGCCTTAATCTGACCCAAGACAGCTTCTGTGCTCTTCTTTAATGTTTTCTCTGAGCAACTCAAACCTCAAACTGTGCCAGCAGGAAATGCTCAAAATATATTTTTTGCATTCGTATGAAGATTAATTTGACCGTGTGAGTAGACGAGATTAAACGAGATGTTGAAACTTCAATTTTAACATACGGTAGCTTAGGGCATTAACGAAAAGTTGACAAGTCGACTCAGTCGACTTCATTACACAAAGTTGACTCCCACCAGAGAAAGTCGAAAGTCGAAGTTGAAAAGAAAAAGTCCTTTGTATTCTTTTCTATCATTATTTTTGCTCCATGTGTGCGTTTGTACAGCAATCAAACAGTAGGATTGCTTATTGTCAAGGACAGAATGATCCAATATTACACTGTTTCTCAACCTTTTGAGGCCGCTACCCCCAGAATAATCATATTTTAACTGGGGACCCCCACCCTGACGAGCACTAAGAATTTAGGCGTTACATTTGGTATAATACGGTTCTATTGTGAAAATAGCCGATCTACATGCTCATCGCGAGGCGTTGTGAGCATGTAGATCGACTATTTTCACAATTTCTGCCTCTAATATTTGACAATTTGGACAATGTTATAATTTGTCATTTTAGGTACTAAAAAGTCCTTAAATTGACACTTTAGAAATGTGATGATACCCTCTATACACTTAAACTTTATGTTGGCTTATTAACTTTAAGTTAATCATCTGGGGACCCCACAAAACAATCGGGGGGTTGTGTGTGATGTGATGACGTCATCAAACGATTAAGTCGACTTCAACTCAACTTTTTACTGAGTCGAGTCGACTTGCAAAAATCACAAGTCGTTAATGCCCTAATGTAGCTCCTGAATGCTTGTTTCTCCTCCCCAAGCCGCTGGTAATAACGCTGCATGTGTTTATGGATAATGATGTCTGCCTGTGGAATGCCATCATCATTATCTTGGGTAAATGGCTGGGAGAACTCTTCATTAGCTACCGTGTCCTCGCTGTGTGAAGTCACAGTGACAACATACATCACATGCACCCAGCTACAGTATATGGCCCTAATAGGCATGTGATTTATAGCGTGGCCCAATCTATTTCAGTTTATCTGGCAATCAGACCGGGCCATAATTACAGGACGTATAGTGATGTATAGTGATGGATGGGTGCTCATCCATGGATCAGAACGGAGCGTTGGTGACTCAGCCTTTCCATGTTTCCATACGACTCAGCTTTCACCAATTGAAACAAGGCTAATAGTGTTACAGTTTCGCTGTGCTTGCCAGCGGGGGGAAACGGTTTTCTAGCTACTGAGTGTTTGCTCACAATCAGGGGCGTCACAAGGGAGGGGAAAGTGGGACCTAGTTACTAGGGAGAGAGTGTTTTCTGCTGGTGTTTCAGTCAGAGAGTATCAAAGGGTTCGTTCAGAAATGCACACCGGTTCTGGTTAGGGTTAGGGTTAGGGTTAGGTTTAGGCATAGTTTTACTGAGGTTAGGGTTAGGGTTAGGGTTAGGCATAGTTTTACTGAGGTTAGGGTTAGGATTAGGGTTAGGTTTAGGCACGCACTCACTACACTGAGCACACACCCGGTGCGCATTTCCGAACGCACCCTTTGATACACTCGGACTGAAACACCAGCAGAAAACACTCTCCCAGTTACTAGGGCCCAAGGTGGAGGGGCCTTCGTTATTTTATACTTTATCTATTGAAAAATAGCAGATATACAAGCTCAGAGCGCTGAGTGCAGCGCTGCAAGCTTGTAGATCTGCTGATGTGTGGACTGATTCTGGGGCAACCACACTTATAAACAAAAAAGCTAAAATACAAGGGGAAGAATTGCTGATCTATAAACTTACAGTGGGGTACAAATTCAATTATGTTTATGTCACTGGTTAAGGTGGTCTCAGGAGCTGACACTGTTGCACTGCATTGCAGAAGCAGCTTGATCGTGTTCAGTTAGCTATTCCCTTGGATAATGACCTTTATCAAGTCACTTCTTGTGTTCATTAGCAGTCAGATATTGTGAGCGGCATGAGGCTGGCTGTTTGCACATGTGGAAGGCCTCAGCGTAGACCTGCTGGAGTCTCCACATCTCCAAAACAACAGCATATGGCACTGTTTGTTCTGGCCCCGGCACGCTCTCGACACATAAAGTGGGCTTTATCAACACCAAGGGCTGTCTGGGACCACCTATGAATGATTTAACCCATTTAGGCCTAGAATTATTGAATAGATAGGTAGATAGATAGATATACCTTTATTATCCCAAGGGGGAAATTCAGTGAATGCTTTAACCAGTGAAAAATAGCAGATATACAAGCTCACAGCGCGGCACTCGGTGCCGCGCTGCGAGCTTGTAGATCTGCTATTTTTGAAAAAGTCGTGAAAATGTGTGCACATCTTTGAATATATGTATTTTCAAAGGGAACGTTTGTAACTCAAAGTTTGCTTCTGGGTGGTCCCTGGAACTAAATATTTTGAGATGCGCGTCCGTGGCCAATTGCATATCATTTTGGGGGTCCTTCACATGAAAAGGTTTGAGAACCACTGACATAGTAGTCTCTCAAGAACAGACTAACTGAGCTCCAGTTAAGTGAAAAGGACCTTTTCTTTGACGATGACTGGCCAGATTGCTGACATAGAAACATAGGCTTTTCAAAAAACCTTAGAAGGATTCAAAAGACACTTATAGAATCGGGTCAAAATTCAAATTTTCACGATTTTTCAAAAATAGCAGATCTACGAGCTCACAGCGCGGCACTGTGAGCTTGTATATCTGCTATTTTCCAATAGTTAAACCATAAAATAATCATACACAATATGTGTACCCGTTCTAAATGGGTTTTAACACGCACTAAGGGTAGAAGCAACGATTGTCTTGAGATTTAAACCACAACGAACTCCTCAAGGACGCAGAGCGGCCATCTCTTGTATTAACCCCGGGCCAAGCAAAGGGCCGTGGCAAAACACTATTCCATAGCCAATAATTGTGTATTGATTGCCATTAATCAGCTCAAGGGCAGACGTTAGCTTTGGAGGCTCGTCGGCCACTTGGCGTGTCGCGCCCCCATGGCTCTATGTGAGACCCATAACTCTTCAAAGCTAAACCTAGGCAGCACGACTAGCGTTTAATCCCCTGCCTGGGTAATGGATGTGTTTTAATCCATTCAGAACGGGTACACATTGTTGCGTATTATTATTTTATGCTTTAACTATTAAAAAATAGCAGATATACAAGCTCACAGCGCGGCACCGAGTGCCACGCTGCGAGCTTGTCGATCTGCTATTTTTGAAAAATCTTGAAAATTTGAATTTTGACCCGATTCTATAAGTGTCTTTTGAATCCTTCAAAGGTTTTTTGAAAAACCCTATGTTTCCATGTCAGCAATCTGGCCAGCCATTGTCAAAGAAAATGTCCTTTTCACTTAACTGGAGCTCAGTTAGTCTGTTCTTGAGAGTGAGAGTGGTTCTCAAACCTTTTCATGTGAAGGACCCCCAAAATGATATGTATTCGGCCACGGACCCCCATCTCAAAATATTTAGTTCCAGGGCCCCCCCAGAAGCAAAATTTGAGTTTACAAACGTTCACTTTAAAAATACATATAATCAAAGATTTGGACACATTTTCACAACCTTTTTCAAAAATAGCAGATCTACAAGCTCGCAGCGCGGCACTCCGGCAGCCGCGCTGTGAGCTTGTAGATCTGCTATTTTTAAATGGCTAAAGCATTCAATAATTCTAGGCCTAAAGTGGTTAAAGTGAGTCCCTGCTGATTAGAGCTAAAGGAGTCTATACGTACGAGGCCAATGTGATTTACTCTCAAAGGACAGTGGAAGGCTGGGGTTTCCATGTGTACTGTAGTCTTGCAGACGAGCAGTCGACCGGCCAGCCGACACGACCAAGTCCTATTACCGTAGCAGCAGAAAGAGGGTTCAGTGAATCAAGATGGGCCCAGTCAAGTGAATTAGCCGATAGCTGGTGGAGGCAGTGATCCAGTGTCTCACTGTTTGCACTGCGGCGGGGATTAGCGTGGCAAGGGTGAGCTGCTGGGGGCAGCGGAGGAGGTGGTGCTGTTCCAATGGCTGGCTTATCAAAGCAGTGGTGGAAAGTAACTAAGTACATCTACTCAAGTACTGTACTTAAAGGGATATTCCACCAAAACTTTTGGTCATTTTATTGTCTAATCAGGCTTTTATGAACACCCTGAGCAGTTTTTAATTTGCTTGATTCAATATTTAGATATTTGATGTAGATGTTACCAGGCCCTCCAGGCCCAGGGCATCTCCCCACACACACACCCATTGTAACTTCAAACTTCATTTTAACCATGATAGATTCATTAAAAACACCCATTATTTTTTTCTGGTGACTCATATTACCCTCATAATACGTGAGCAGGCCGTGTTTTTTTCAATAACTTTTCTCATTTATTTTTTAATAATTATGTTTTTGTATTTCATTTTTTCCATTTTCCCAAATAATTATTAAAAATAAATGAAAACAGTTATGGAAAAAACACGGCCTGCTCACATGGTAGTATGAGTCACCAGAAAAAAATAATGGGTGTTTTTAATGAATCTATCATGGTTAAAATGGAGTTTGAAGTTACAATGGGTGTGTATGTGGAGAGAAGCCCATAAGCTGTTTCCCTGTTGAAAGTGGAATATCCCTTTAAGTACAATTTTGAGGTGTTTGTGCTTTACTTGAGTGTTTCCAATTTCCAATACTTTTGCTTCTACTCCACTGCAACTCAGAGGCAAATGTTGTACTTTTACTCCTCTACATTTGTTTGAGCACTTTAGTTACTAGATTTTCTTTATATTTACAAAACATACATAAACCACTTCAGCCCTACACACGTTTCATCCATTTGAAGATAGCCGATCTACAAGCTCACAATGCGTCACGATGTGACGCATTGTGAGCTTGTAGATTGGAGCTTGTAGATTTTTATACATTTTACATTTGGAGCGGGACATTCTGCATAACGAGTACTTTTACTTGTGGCATTTTGATGCCAATACTTTTGTATTTTTACTCGAGCAAATTTTTAACTTTTACTTGTAACGGAGCATTTCTACGTTTACTTGAGTAAAGAAATTTACTACTTTTTTACACCACTGTTATTGAGACAGATAGCTTCCAGTGCAGTCCTGGTTGGCAGTCTTTGTGAAACCAGAGCAGTGTTTCTCAAACTTTTCAGGACCCCCACAATAATCATATTTTAACTGGGGACCCCCAGTTGAAGTATTACATTTTTTATGACACGGTTCTATTGTGAAAATAGCAGATCTACATGCTCACAACGCCTCGCAACGCGAGGCGTTGTGAGCATGTAGATCGGCTATTTTCACAATTTCTGCCTCTAATATTTGATAATTTGGCCAATGTTTAATTTGTCATTTTAGAGGTATAAAAAATCCTTAAATTGTCACTTTAGAAATGTGCAGATACCCTCTAGACACTTAAACTTTATGTTGTTTTTTTACTGTTGAGAGAGAAAACAATGTTGCTCATCAAGTTAATCATCCGGGGACCCCCCAAAATAATTTGGGGACCCCGCTGGAGGTCGCGACCCTCAGGTTGAGAACCACTGGGCTAGAGCAATAGCCGTCTCATTGCGGACAACGCGTGTTTCCTAAACCCACCAAGCTTGAGTTAAGACCCACCTCGCGGAAACGCGAGGACTTCCAGGAGCGGCTGAAATCCTTGCTGGACACATGGAGGGTGGATAAAGTCAGAGGCATGAAGACAATCTTAAAACTTGTACTTGAGAAAGGCCTGCATTTGCACAATGCACAGCTATTAATTTGTCACTACAGTGTTCAAAATAAACTGTGCTAAAAAACAAAAACATACTTTGTACTGTGCTTAAAGGGAAAACTTTGTAACTTTGCTAAAGATAAAAACGTACTGAGAAATAAAAACTCTTACTGATTATCAGTTAAATTGTTAGTTTGGATATGGCTTTGGGCGTATTATGCTGCGTGTATTATTGTAATGGATCAGTACTGTAGGTAGTAGGTACTTTGCAATTGAGCGATCGAGCAGCACTAACGTTCATGCGCACTTTCATACTTAAGATTATCGAGAGGAGGCGGGTCTTAACTCAATCCTGGTGGGTTTAGGAAACACGCGCGGACAACATGGTGATTCGATTATAAAGGACTCACTGGCAAGAAGATGAAGACCAGACCTGGTGGTGCTACAGTGCCAGACAAGTCGGCGGGGGTTGATTGTTGTCTGATTGTTGTTCTCACCAAACCTGGCTGACTCACAAAGAACATTTAATAGGGTAGTTTATGGTAAATATGGTGTAATTAAGTCTATAATGAGAAGCTCAAGATGTATGAAGGAGGGTCCTGTGATGGGAAGTCACAATCCCTCAATGCTTAGGCTGAATACAAACACTCATTGTCATGTTAATCAAGACTCAATCCCGCATTTCAGTGATTTGCTTTTGATGTTCCTCTGAAATTGAGTGAAATTAAAGGTTTTCCTTTGCATTGTGCGGCAAACATGGAGCTATGTTGAGCTGAAATTAATATTTCACCATGTCTAATGTCTTTTACCAATTTATCTTGAAACGGTGTCTTTTATTAAATTGTTTAATGGATTTAGGTATGAAGTCAGGGACATGCTGGGCCCCTGATTCAGCCCGGGAAAAAGAGTTGGAGAGGCCCTCATTGCACGCTATAGAGAGAGATCTCTCTCTATAGCGCTGCTGCTACTCAAAGATTTGCCATTTCAGATCATGACAAGTGACAAGCCAGTGGGCCAATTACATGAGTTATATTCGTCGTTGTCGGGTGGAAACCTTGTATGTCCAAAACCGTTTGTTTGGTATTTATCATTTAAACTAGTGAAAACAGCAGATCTACAGCTTGTGCGTTGGGTACTTTCGTGCAACGGCCTTTTATGATGAAGCAGGGCATTGCTTTGCGAAAAAATTTACAAATTTGAAACTTAGAGATACAAGGTTTCAGTGACGATTTACTTTGTTGGCCGCCCAGCCCCCAAAATGGAACGAAGGCCGACATTTTATTTGTATTATTTTCCCAATGGCCGGGAATGAACCAGCCCTTCGGGAGTTCCGCTTTTCCCAATGGCCAGGAGTCCCGCTTTTCCCAATGGCCAACACGTCCCTGTATGAAGTATTTCTGCTAACCTGACATCCCTACCCAGTACCCACTCTCTGATTCTTACGTGTGTGTGCTAAAATAGCTAGTTTAGCACATCTGCTACTGCAGAACAAGCTATTTCCATAATAAATGCCTCATGTGAAACAACAGCCACATGTTCAGTAGGGCAGCCACTTAGAACACATATTGCTACTGTATGCTTGGCACTGCATTTAAATGCTGCTGTTGTCATGCACTAATGTTTGACTTTCAATATCAATCCTTTTTGTCAATTAATTATGCTGTTAAAAATAACGTCAATTAACGTGTTGTATTGACTGGAAAGACATTAACCTCTTAGCCATATTTCAAGTTTAATTGCTTATTGTGGATGCGTTCTCAAAATTCACAAAATCTTTGGGGTTCATTGTCAGGACCATTGATGGAATTAAGTGAGATTTGTAAGCCATTTGTATGGTAATGTTTCAGATTTAGACAAAATGGTGAAAAGAAAAGGAGCACACACTAATCAGTTAATTACATTGTGTCCCATTAGTCAGATGTAATCTCAGCAACAGCCACATTACATTTCATCAATCCTGGGTGCTAGGCTAGCCTGGAATACCAGACTGATTGGCGGATTTGCTGATTTTTGAGCGGTGCTCCCGGACGGGAGCTATAGCTCCAACATATGGCTTTGTCTGGTCAAAAGGGCTGGACATGGGGCACGGTGGCTCAGTGGTTAGCGCTTCGCCTCACAGCTAGAAGGTCCTGGGTTCGATTCCCGCCGGGGGACGCTGTGGGCGCTGGCGGCGTGTTCCTCCTCCGCGTCATCAGCGCCCACACCCTAGGTGGGGTTGGCGATAGGGCCTTTCTGTGTGGAGTTTGCATGTTCTCCCTGTGTCTCCTAGGGTTGATACCCTCACAAAAACATGCACGTAATCCTGGTCTCAATAATGCCTCCCCCTGGCCAGCCGGGGCGCCTGATGGAGGGGAAAGGAACTGGTTGGAATAACGTGTTCCTTCCACGCGCTACGTCCAAACCAGGGAAATCTCCACTGTCAGGTGAAAAGAAGCAACTTGGACTCCTCATGCATAGAAGGAAGCATGAGGTCAGTCCGTTGTCTCCCCAGGCGCGGCAGAGGGAGAGCAGAGCCCAGGATTACATAGGCAATTAGCACTGGGTGAAAAAATGGGTTACAAAATTGTGGGATAAAAAAAAAAAAAAAAAAAAAAAAAAAAAAAAATGGCTGGACATATGGCTTTGTCCCGGGGCTTAAAGACCCAGTGAAATGGCTATTTTGGGCATTTTATTTTGAAGTTTCAATCTGAAATGCAAGCCTTTGTGTTTCTGAACCAATCAGAAGGGACCAGCCTGTCAGGCGAGGGAACGTAAAATATGAGTCATTTGATGCCTAATGTTTTGTTTGTAGCCATCATTAGCAAGGCAGAGATACACAATCAGGCTGCCTCTTGTGCAGAATCCATCCATCCATCCATCTTGACTTCAACCGCTTATCCGGAATCGGGTCTCGGGGGTAACAGTTCCAACTGAGACTTCCAGATATCCTTATCCAGAGCAACTTCCTCCACTCCCTCTGGGAGTATACCGAGGCGTTCCCAGGCCAGTTTGGAGATATAATCCTTCCATCTGGTCTTAGGTCTGCCACAGGGTCTCCTCCCAGTGGGACGTGCATCGAGGACCTTCCTAGGAAGGCGCTCGGGGGGCATCCGTACTAGATGCCCGAACCACCTAAGCTGACTCCTTTCCAAGTGAAGGAGCAGCGGTTCTACTCCAAGTCTCTCTCGGGTGACTGAACTTCTCACCCTATCTCTAAGGGAGACACCAGCCACCCTTCTGAGAAAACTCATTTCGGCCGCTTGTACCCGAGACCTTATACTTTCGGTCATGACCCACACTTCATGACCATAGGTGAGAGTGGGAACGAAGATTTCTCGGAAGACAGAGAGCTTTGCCTTAACGGTTGTGCAGAATGTTTGTTGAAATTAACTCATACTGTAACTAATCGCACCGCTCACTTCACGCTACTTTATTTATTTTACCGCAGAACGAGCGCCTCCGTCTGGATTCCAGGCTAGTGCTATAGGCAGCCAATGCAAGTCATTTCCCTTTCCCCTTGTGCCCGGTTTGAAGGGGATTACAGTGTGTTCCATCCAGGGGCGTCACACCAAATTCTGGGCCCTGGGTACAAGGATTCACTGCGGGCCCCCCATGAATGTTAACTATTGAAAAATCGTGAAAATGTGTGCCAAGAAACCTATGTTTCCATGTCAGTGATGCTCAAACTTTTTCATGTGAAGGACCCCCCATCTCAAAATATTTTGTTCCAGGGACCCCCAGAAGCAAAATTTGAGACTGACAAATGTTCACTTAAAAAATATATATAGATTTGCGCACATTTTCACAACTTTTCAAAAATAGCAGATCTACAAGCTCGCAGCGCGGCACTCGGTGCCGCGCTGTGAGCTTGTATATCTGCTATTTTTCGATAGCTAAAGTTACTAGGGCCCCTCCGCCTTCTTGGGCCGTGGTAACTCAGTCCTACTTTCCTACCCCTTGTGACGCCCCTGGTTCCATCTCTCATTGTGGCGATACCGCAGCATGAAAGCGCGAGTAATATGGACAGGGTGAGCTGCGAGAGCGAGAGTGTGCACAGCTGCTGTCATCTGTGCTGCTGGACTCATAATTAGTACAGTAGAGTGTCACTGTGGTGATGACGGGTCACGTGATCATGGGCTGTTAGTGCACTTAAAGCGCAGCGCGCCGCCAACTCGTTTTGGACCTGCTGGGCAATTACACTGGACACCCAGATTCCCCCAACGCAGCACTCATGCCAAAAACAATCCGCCGCGAATGCTGTTGTTATATCGTCGTTGTCGGGTGGAAACCTTGTATGTCCAAGACCGTTCGTTTTGTGTTTATCGTTTTAAAAATGAACTGAACTAGTGAAAATAGCAGATCTACAATCACACAACGGCGAGGTGTTGTTTGCTTGTAGATCAGCTGTTTTCACTACTTTTTTATTTTATTTTTTATAATTTTATCCCACAATTTTGTAACCCATTTTTTCACCTAGTACCAATTGCTTATGTAATCCTGGGCTCTGCTCTCCCTCTGCCACGCCTGGGGAGACAACGGACTGACCTCATGCTTCCTTCTATGCATGGGGAGACCAAGTTGCTTCTTTTCACCTGACAGTGGAGATTTCCCTGGTTTGGACGTAGCGTGTGGAAGGAACACGTTATTCCAACCAGTTCCTTTCCCCTCCATCAGGCGCCCCGGCTGGCAAGGGGGAGGCATTATTGAGACCAGGATTACTGCATGTTCTTGTGAGGGTATCAACCCTAGGAGACACGGGGAGAACATGCAAACTCCACACAGAAAGGCCCTATCGCCAACTACTGTTTTCACTACTTTTTGTGCGACAGCCTTGAATGATGAAGCAGGGCATTGCTTGGTGAAAAAAACGTACAAATTTGAAAATTGGAGATACAAGGTTTCTGCCCGACAGTGACAATGTATACTGTATGCATTATGGATAATTGTCATATCATGCCACGGAGCCTTCCTTCTTCATTCATGAAATGCGTGTTTGTGCCTCTGTTTTGACATTAATGTCACCAGGCAGCACTAACATGTACAGCAGCCATACTGTACAGTACTGTAGGTCCCAGGCAGCTTAGCGTCATAAAACCATAAAACCACCACACACGGTGAAGCTCGGTAAACTCAGAAATGATTTACCGCCCGCGCCCTCCTTGCCCCCACCACCCCCTACCTTCTCATACAAAGAAGGTCATTGTGTATATCATATCCCAGGGCTAAGCTCACGGTGACTTTCTTGCATGTATGCTAAAGCTATAAAGCGGGATTTAACTCTTGTTGACTGCAGTATGTCAGTGTTAAACTTTGATTAAAGGACAACTTTGTTTTTTTTATAACAAGGGTTCATATTTTAGATTGTAATTAGAGAAAAGAAAAGATGTGTTTTGAAATGTTTTCATTTGCTGCTTTCTATTATTTTAGCGATTTAAATTATTTGATTCCAGTGGCTGGGGGCATGCATGCAAGTGGTCTTTTTAGGCACAATAAGCCCATTCCCAAGATGCACCACAATCTTTCATGGGCAGATGTGACTTACTGTATGGGGGCTAGTAGTGTTACTGCAAAGAAATCTCCGGCTTATTGTGTCTAAAAAGACATATTTAGCCACTTGCACGCGTGCCCCCACCCACTGAAATCAAGGTAATTAAAATGACTAAAACTATAGAAAGAAGTAAATGAAAACATTTTAACACTCAACTTTTCTTTTCTCTAATTACAATCTAAAATATGAACCCTTGTTGTGAAAAAAAAACTAATTTGTCCTTTAACAACTATTCCGCATAATTCAGTAGAACGTCTTGTTTTATCACAGATTATTTTTGGAATAACACTTCGATAATTAGCAGTACTTTAGATGTAGCAAAAATGTGTTCAAAACTTCAAATGTCGAGTGAAAATAGTTTTATTGGGGTTGCTATCGGTGCATGGCAGTCTTTTTTTCCCCGCCTTTAAAGCTGCGGGTTCAGTTAGAGGTTTCTAAGCCTTTTATCTGTCAGTCATAGTCTTTATATTATCTATGCAGCCGTGCTAGTAATTGCTTGCCAGCATCTCTTTTAGCTCTCACTGCAGGGGAGAGATTGTTCCTGTGGTAGATTATGTTTTGGTGCATTTTTTAACCTATTTAGGCCGAGAATTATTGAATGCTTTAACCAGTGAAAAATAGCAGATATACAAGCTCACAGCACGAGCTTGTAGATCTGCTATTTTTGAAAAAGTCGTGAAAATGTGTGCAAATCTTTGAATATATGTATTTTCTAAGCAAACGTGTGTAACTCAAATTTTTCCTCTGGGTGGTCCCTGGAACTAAATATTTTGAGATGCGCGTCCGTGGCCAAATACATATCATTTTGGGGGTCCTTCACGTGAAAAGGTTTGAGAACCACTGACATAGTAGTCTCTCAAGAACAGACTAACTGAGCTCCAGTTAAGTGAAAAGGACCTTTTCTTTGACGATGGCTAGCCAGATTGCTGACATAGAAACATAGGTTTTTCAAAAAGGATTCAAAAGACACTTATAGAATCGGGTCAAAATTCAAATTTTCACGATTTTTCAAAAATAGCAGATCTACAAGCTCGCAGCGCGGCACTGAGTGCCGCACTGTGAGCTTGTATATCTGCTATTTTTCAATAGTTAAAGCATAAAATAATGATACACAATAATATGTACCCGTTCTGAATGGGTTAATGGGAGGTGATGTTTTTGCCGTGGTGGTGGCGTTCGGGGGATCCAAAGGAACGTTTGAGGATTTATCAAGCAGTCTGGATAATTATTTCTAAATCAATATTGTGACAGGCAAACCCCCGGAGTGTCAAATCCCAGCATCAGTGATTTGAGCGGAGCGATCCCGGTGGAATCCTCAAAGGCTCTTGTGCCACTGCCATGATTGATTCCCACGATGGTACCTTTCATATGATGGTCATTCTGTCTGCAGCGCTAACATGGAGACCGCTATCGATCATGTTTTGCTGCACGTAAGTGTGGTACTGGGCAGTGTTGATTTCGTCGACTAAAACTATGATGAAAAATGTTTGTCGACTGCGTTTTTTCCCTGACGATAACTAAATAAAAACTAAATGAAAATTAAGCTGTGATGACTAAAACTAAGACTAAATATATTGACAATTTCATCAACAAAATAAAAACTAGACTAAAACGTTAGGGAGGGACTAGTGGAGAAGAGAGTCATTTTATGTTTGGTTGCTTTTCAGGTGACTAAATTATGACTAAAATTAAATGACATTTTATTCAAAAGACTATGACTAAAACTAAATCAAAATTTGCTGTAAAAAACAACACTGGTACTGGGGTAGCTCTGGTCCAGACGCTCTGACAGGCGGCTGGCTAAAAGACTAGACCAGGATTTCTCAGCCCCTACGACGGCTCAACGTCAGTCAAAATAAACGAAACTACTTCACCACTCACCAAACCAAAGGTCGTTTTGCGTTGTTGAAAGTCTATTCTCCGCGGTGGGAAACCTCTCAGCACCCCACCCACTCTGTAAAAATACACTATTTTTGTCATGAAATAAAACGCATCCAACTCGACCGCCGCTTATTTCCGGGTTGTGTCTGCGGTGGCCGCTGGGTGGCTCGAGGTGGGGGAGTTTTATTTCATGACAAAAATAACGTATTTTACAGAGTGGGTGGGGTGCTGAGAGGTTTCCCACTGCGGAGAATAGACTTTCAACAACGGACACCTTTGGTTTGGTGAGTAGTGAAGTAGTTTAGTTTATTTTTGACTGAAGTTGTGCCGTCGTAGGGGTACAGAAATCCTAGTCTAGTCTTTTAGCCAGCAGTCTGTCAGAGCGTCAGTGCAGCTGACGCTCTGGACCAGAGCTAGTACTGGCGCAGAACGGTACAGGCCCAGTCATCGTATGTGTGTGTTACTGCTCGACGGTTTGAACCGAAGCACCAGCACTGCTCAGTGAGAGAGAGAGTGGAAAGCTTTAATGTTCCTACTTTTGATTTAGGTCCAGGAACCATCGAGCTAAATGGCTGTTTATGTTAAAATAATGGTGTTGATGTTAAAGTAATTGGTAAAGTGAGGCTACTAAGCTTGCTGGAATATGGGCACATAAGCAGGACAAATAAATGTGTGCATGCATGCGTACATGTGTTTACACACACACACACACACACACGCACACGCACACGCACACACGCACGCGCGCGCGCGCGCACACACATACAACGCTCTCCAAGGCAATGGCTTGGTTTGACAGATGAGGCCACATATATCCATTAATGAGCCACTTAACTTCTGCCTTTGAACACGCCTGCACTGACTATAATGCACATGCACACACGCACACACACTCTCAGGCACACACACACACGCACACACACACGTCAAGGCAGTCAATTACTTATCCACTCATTTGTTTCTGTCTAGTTTCGTAGACATTTCCTCCGCACAGGGACATATGGTTCTGTGTGGCTATTATAAGATCCCTCCTGGGGCATTCAAGCCTGACGTTAATTCTTACAGCTTGTTAACAGACGGGATCTCTGGTTTTTGTGGTAGAGGGAAAGATGGAGATTTAGTAATATTTAGCCTTTATCACAAATGACTAATCCAGCTCTATGAATTGCCAAAGAGTCATAGTAGGGCGCTTTTCGACCGGCAAAGAACCGGTTTGGGTTCTTTCTCCCCCTATGGGATGAATCAGAGGTGAGCTTTTCCACCGAGAACCGAGTTGGTTTCCGAACCGTAAAAGTTGGTTCGGAACGGGAACCACAAAATCCTTGGTTCAGTCTGGTTCAATCTGGTGGAAACGCAAGCCGGTTGGCGGCCGGTTCGCAAGAACGAACCAAGGTTCCAAGAAAGTAGAACGGCACTGGTTCTTGTACCACGGTTCTTTTGTGGAAAAGGCCCCATATTGGGCAACTTCAATATTCTGATTTCCCTTGCTGTTCCACACAGAGCTCTAGGCTTACAGCAGGAAGGAAGGACAACTAACTGAGGAATCTCCCGGCGAATTAGTCGTGGTTTGGACTTAACCGTAACACCAAAAAGGGTAATACTTACAGTACAGTTATTCTTCCTCTACTGCTAAATAATTGTGTCTTAGTTAACATATTTAACATTTAAATCCCCTACCAGAAAGGTTTTACTGTAGGAAAGTGGATTTAAGTCCAGAGTGAATGAGGGATTTGATGTTTTTCTTGCCTAAGCGGGTAATTTCACAGGCTGCATGTGGACGCCCACCATCTCTCTGTCATTCTGTTGCTCTTTCTTTAGATGTAGCACCAATTCCCCACAACCTTACACCCCCTGACAAACAGCATTATCTTGGTGCCGTGGTGTAGTCGCACGCGCGCACACACGCTCACGCACACACCCACTCTCAGAGAGCGGGACACTGGCTCTTGCTCGCTGACAAATCGTCAACCTTGTATCTCCATGTATCAAATGTGTATGTTCTTTCGTAAAGTAAAGCCATGCTTCATCATACAAGGCTGTCGCACAAAACTAGTGAAAATAGCAGATCTACAAGCACACAACGCCTCGCAGTGCGAGCCGTTGTGTGCTTGTAGATCGTCTATTTTCACTACTTTAACTCGTTTTTAAAACAATAATAATAAAAAAGGAACGGTTTTGGACATATAAAAATGTTTCCACCCGACAACGTCAAAATGCTGACAACAGCAAGTTGTCCCCACAGAGTCAAGAATCCCTACTGTGAGCATGAAGATGTTCAGCCTGGAACCGGCTAAATCTGCCCTTTTTTTATAGCTTCACCGTAATAGATTTCAGGACACAACGGCACGAGCCGAATCTGTTCCTGACCCGAATGGTCATCAAAATCGCATCGCTAAGCTGGTACCGTTCCAACTGTAGGCGAATGTTAACCCATTTAGGTCTGAACACATTATGACGCAATATTTTATGCTTTAACTATTGAAAAATAGCAGATATACAAGCTCACAGCGCGGCACCGAGTGCCGCGCTGCGAGCTTGTAGATCTGCTATTTTAGAAAAATCGTGAAAATTCGATTTTTGACCCGATTACATAAGTGTCTTTTGAATCCTTCTAAGATTTTTTGAAAAACCGATGTTTGTATGTCAACAATCTGGCCAGCCATCGTCAAAGAAAAGGTCCTTTTCACTTAACTGGAGCTCAGTTAGTCTGTTCTTGAGAGACTACTATGTCAGTGGTTCTCAAACCTTTTCATGTGAAGGACCCCCAAAATTATATTTATTTGGCGACGGACCCCCATTTCAAAATATCTAGTTCAAGGGACCACCCAGAAGCAAAATTTGAGTTACAAACGTTCGCTTTGAAAATACATATATTAGATTTGCACACATTTTCACGACTTTTTCAAAAATAGCAGATCTACAAGCTCGCAGCGCGGCACTCGGTGCCGCGCTGTGAGCTTGTATATCTGCTATTTTTCACTGGTTAAAGCATTCAATAATTTTAGGCCTAAATGGGTTAATGGACTGAACAGAGAAACCAATTCATGCCCTTATGACTCATACCGTATCCCTTTGACAGTACAATGTGGGAAAGGTTCACGTAATGGCATCGAACGAACATACTGGAGAGGAGGACATATTACAGCAGAATTTACATCATCACTCTCTCTCTCTCTCTCTCTCTCTCTCTCTCTCTCTCTCTCTCTCTCTCTCTCTCGGAGATTTGATTGCGGCAGGCATCGTCTGAGAACAGCTGCCACCAAGCCAACCATAAAAAACAAACTGAGCCTTGGGTTTATATCTAAACAGCATGCATATGCGTGTCAGGATCTGAGCGCGCCTTCCGTTCCGCAAATTAAATAGGATCAGCAGAAGGAAAATAACGATGCGTGTCCATGCCTCCTTTAAATCACTCCTATAATAAGGGCTGCAATGCAATGCTCCCAGCAAAGAATCTCATGTGTGGTCATGTTTGTTGGTGAATGTTTGAGTAACATTTTGCAACGCAATATAATGTCCAGGGCTGTTAAGGCCAACACCCTGTGAATCAGATTGAAATTCAGTCAAGAAATCTAAATCTTGTCTTTCTTAAGACAAGATTATAATGATCTGCAAGTCTTTTCTTTTTACATGAATGTTTTAAATTATTCAAATCTGTACTGGAGGCACATCTATACTATAATTTTGCGAATGTCTGAGTGAGTGTCTGTCTGTCTGTCTGAGTGAGTGTCTGTCTGTCTGTCTGTCTGAAACAGCGTTTCTCCTCAGTGGCTGGAGCAATTGATCTGAAATCGCATCACCATTAGCAGATGAACACACCTAACATAACTGTGAAGCCCGTTTGTCACTTTCACAAATCATATACTGTATATTCGCATTTTTATGGTGTATCTATATCTATTTAGCCTACAGTACCTTTTGTGACCACACATGTTAAGGGAGGGGCGCTGTTGTTCAGGCCATCAATCACACACAAACCCACACACACACACACACACGGGGGGGGGGGGGGGGGAGTGTGTGTGTGTGTGTGTGCGGGCGGGCGGGCGGGCGGGCGGGCGGGCGGGCGGGCGGGCGGGGGTGACGGGTGAGGTTCTGGCCCTGTTACAGATGTTGTCCAAAAATCATGCAGATCGGTACACAGTATCTCTGTAGCCGTTAAATGGAACGGGTATTTCTTACATTGATGCTCCTACATATTATCATGCAAGCACCAGTTAAAGTTACTTTCCATCCCTCATATACTGTATGCACAGTGCACATCCCATAACCCACACACTGCACATCCTTTTGGAGCTCATATCTTTGAACGGGTAAGGGCTAGTTTTGCAAGAGGACCATTCAGCAGACAGGGATGAAGTTGTTCGTTTCCTGTTTTAGCCCAAACTAACAAATGAGTACCTGGCTGAGACGAAAAACTGTCTAAGTCCATATTTAAAAAAATTGAATATAGATATTTTTGAGATTAACCAGACTGTAAACCACAAATCACGCGTTTTTAAACTGTTAAATTCTTGAAGCACTCACCCCTAATTTCTTGAATTAGATTTTTTTACTTTACTCATATATATTAGGAATTATAAGACATAATACTTATGGAAAGTGGAAAAACAGTATATCTCCAACAGTTTGTGGAACAACAGTGTAAGTCCATACAAGCAATATTCAGCAGACAAAGGGAGCAGATAACATTAAAACAGAAAATTGAAAACATTGAGGGGGGAGTGCATTAACAATTTAACAGATTAACTCATTGAGTGCCTATCCCGAATTAGTTCGGGATATATTATCGCATACCAGAGTGCCTATCCCGAACATGTTCGGGATATTAAAAAAAAAAAAAAGTTTTTTTTTTTTTTTTGTTTTTTTTTTTGATTTTTTTGGACCCCATCAAATCTAGTGAACATGATTTCAATCGCGATTTTGCATGTTCCACCCCCATACAACCCCATCTAACATACAGGGCAGCCATGTTTGTTTACATAACATGTAAAACATAATGGCGATTATCTCAAGAATGCCTGAACGGATTTCCAATCGGATTTTTTTGTTTGAAAGCTGTGAACAAACTGCACAAATCCACTTCAATGCAATCCAGGATTGCATTGGATTTTTTAGAGCTCATTCTTCTCTGTTTTTTTCCCATGCATGAGGTGTGCAAGGTTTAATCATGGCTAAGTTGACGAAAATAAGGCTTCTAAAATGCTTGGTAGCCAATAGCTAACTTCAAGCTAACTTCATCCTCTTCCTGTACATGCACAAAGGAAAGTGTTCAGGCAAGTCATGGCTGCAGGGCTTCTGCATATACCAGCATATCTCTATGGGATTTTCTATGGCCACTGGGCGCCCTCTAGTGGTGAAAGGGGTGGCACTCAATGAGTTAAAAATGACTAGTTTGTGGTTTACAGTCTGGTAAATCAAAAAAGATCTATATTAAAAAAATGGACTTAGTTGGATTCGTCTCAGGTACTCAAATAACCTAGCTATGATCAAAGCTGCGAAAGAAAGATATGGGGGGAGAAAAAACATCTGGGGACCCGAAGTGGACCACAGTCCTGATGAATCATCTCATGTTGAGGTTGATCCATTACAGCTAAGTGGATGGGTCAGAGGTCAGAGCTAAAACTAATCTGATTGACTGTAATCTGATTGAGCGTGTATCAGAGGAAAGTAATCCATAAAGGAGGGTTCGTCAGCAGACTTCAAAACAGATGGATATGGAGTAGTAACATCACTTTCATCCTGGCGTTCCTATTTTGGGACATTATAGACGAAAAAGGCTCATGTGTCGCATTGTGGCGCGTTTTTTAGCTTGTAGACCTGCTATTTTCACTATTCATCTTATAACAAAATGTATTGCACGGCTTGTTTGAATGCTTGATTCCGATTGGTCAAGCGCTGAAATCAGCGGGGAATTATAGGTGAATAATGACCGCTCCGCTCTATAATGCAACGCTGTCTAATCAAAGGCTCAGAACACCTGCTGCACTCAGGCTGCGCTGCGTGAATGTAGTGCCGTATCCAACATGTCAGCCATGTAAACAAACACACAGCGTCATTTACAACTAAGTGTTGCTCTCAAGAATGTTTTTGAAAACAAAGAAATAGACAATGCAGTAACCAAATATGGATTCTATTTGATTAACACATGCTTGTTTGCGTCGAGGCGACGTTGCGCTCTGCGGACGGCCAGTGCAGGTTGATATGCCACCTCCGCTCTCTGTCGGTGGCATATCAACCTGTCGGGCTCCTATCACTCCATAATCACCGCCGAGCGAGATGTTATCCTTTACATAGGGATATATGGATAACTCTGAGCTAGGGCATTCACGAATGGTGATTTTTGGTATTGGTATTTGGTATTCTACCTCAAAGTATTCGAATAGTCAAATATTCGACAGGACTGGCCAAACTGTCAAATATTAAGTCAGCAAGAGGCGAACATTGTGAAATTAGCAGATCTACATTGTGAGCATGTAGATCTGCTATTTTCACAATATTTATCTGCGGAACCGAGTCGCATTAAATGTAATACCTACAATTCCAAGTGCTTGTCAGGGTGGGGGTCCCCAGTTCAAATATGTTTATTTTGGGGGTCACGGCCTAAAAAGGTTTGAGAACCCCTGGTATAGAGCATTAACAAATTCATCCACCAGGGGCATTGACAACTCATTCTTTTGACTTCCTATCTAGCCAAGCTTTATAAACTATAAATAAAAATTGATATTTGAATATTTGGTGAATACCAAATGAACAGGTCCGAGAAGGGATGGAAAACGCTTCCATCTCCTCCAGAAGAAGAAGAAGAGAGTCCCTGATCAGTCCTCATGTCTCCTTCCATCCCTCCCTCCCCATCCATCCATGCTGTTCTGTGCTGGAGGAACAGCCAATGCCAGTAGGTCCCTACTGTCTGCATTGATTGTGCATTCTGGCTGTGGTGTGTCTGGGCAGTTAGCATGCAGAGCGCGTCCAGCCAGGTGGTTGTGGGGCTCAGAGCTGTAATTCCTCTAGCAGAGAGTCAGGTTTAGGAAGAAAGCCGCGACTAGCAAGTCATTGTAATGTCTGGAACAGAGATAAAGGGTCTGTCGGCTCCCCCCGTTCCTCACATAATTGTACAAGCTCAAAGCATTCATTTGTTTCATTTTCCCATGTCTCTCTTTTTTCCATTTGTATTGAATTTTTGCCCAAATCACACAATACACAAAATACATTATACAATGAAATGGGTTCAAACAATGTTAACGTTACACTTGGCGATAAACTATAATATTATTACCGTTCCCCACATCCCAGCCCACCTCCTCCACCCAACCGCCATCCTCCAACCTTTTTACTCACTATGCTCTCTTTTGTCACCTGTGACACCAGAGGCTACTGAAGATTCTGTAAAAAAGATTTAAAAAATCACACCCAATGTGAAGTGAGCGGTGGTCATGCTTGCATAACGTCTTCAATTGGTAATTTGTGATCTTATATGGCTACACACACATATTGCTATGGCAAAACGCTGAGGAAAACACATTGCTATGGCAAAACGCTGAGGAAAAGTGGCTACAGATAATTGGTGATGTAATATGATGTAATATGGCTACACACACACACATATTGCTATGGCAAAACGCTGAGGAAAACACATTGCTATGGCAAAACACTGAGGAAAAGTGGCTACAGACACACGCACAGCCACTCTTAGGAGCCACCGCTCAAAAATCAAGCATCATGGTAAAAAAAAGATGATCGCCATACCATACGTATTGCTTTTTGCGACCGTAGGTTGCATCTTACTATGAAAACCTGCAGCTCATGTACGTCACTCAGACAGTCACGCCTCATGTCACGCTCCATATATGGCCAAGACAAAGTTTGCGAGTGTGACTCACATCATAGCAACCACACTTGCAAATTAATTCTGTCCTTGTCCCTTTTATGCCCATATATGGAAATCCCTGATATCATCGATATTAAGCCCATATCTGGGAATGCCCATATATGGACATATTGTGTCAGTCTCGTTTGTTTCAGACCCTTCTAGCCCTTAGGGCGTCTTACTGGTTGGTAGATGAGCCTAGGGCACTTCCCTGCTGTGCTGTAGCGTTCAGGTCCCCCCGATTTGTTTGAGTCAGCCTTCTCTGGCACACTTTTGTTGTTTTCCCTTTAGCGTAACGTAGTCCCCCGCGGTGGTGTTTGAGTTGATGCAGAGTTCATTCTGAGTTCATTGTGAGGATTTGGTCTGAACTTGGAAGAGCTGCTTGGCCGCAGGCAACGCATGAACGCTAACGAAGGCTGAATTATGAATCCTGGAAAAAAGCAGACAGGCTGGTGAGGAGCCGTCCAAACGATAAACACGCTGCTAATCAGCGGAGAACCAAGAACTAAAGCTGCTCTAGTTATGATTACTGAGAAAACACTGTCATTGATACAGTATCATATCCTCTTAGCGCGGCCATATTTTCTACTTTATAGGATTAGAATTAGCCTGCAGAACTGGCAGGCACAGACAATTCTTATCTCCCAGCACCAAACTAGCCTATCCAAATACCTCCATATTGATATTGTGGCGATAATATTGTCATTTATTGTTCATACCAACAGCAGTTTATACAGGGTTTGCAGTAAGGCTAAGCGATATTAGGAAAACCTTCAATATTCGATAACGTTGTTGAATACCTCGATATCAATATTACTCACGGTATTAGTAAAACAAGTTTGTAATGTTTTTCTGCTTTAGGTCCACTGCCTGCCTAACCCAGATAATGAATAGCATATCAATGCATGCACACTGCACAGTACACATAGAATAAAGACATTCCATTTTCCAACAATGGTTTTATTGAAATAACCACACCTGGTTACAGATAGACTTGCATGTGCTACATGCATGCATAGTGTGTCTGTTAATTCATTTGACATATACACCAATACCTCATATCAAGCTGTCTTTGTCGATATGTATACCTTGCATGTTGATACCTCGATATCGATATATTTTCGATATATTGCCCAGCCTTAGTTTGCAGTACTTTGAGAGTTCGAGAAGAGAAAAAGGGGGTTATAAACCTCTTTAGTTAGCCTGCCCCCTCTCCTTCCTAACCCCCCGACTATATTTTTGGAAATAGCAGATAGATCTACTGAGCTTACAACGTGTTGCATCATGATGCTTTGTTAACTTGTAGAACGTTTTTTTGAAAGTATAAGTGATTAAAACCTCCTATCATCGATATAATATAGATATTGCCTAGCCCTACCAGGTCGTTGATAACACACAAAAAGAAGAACCTTTGAGTGATGAATTTACATTCCTTTCCAGAAATAGATATGAAGTCCTGTAACCAGGGCAGGAATTTCATGGAGGCCATGAAGGCCATGGCCGCCGTTGCCCCTCAGTTTGGCCTTGTGCCCCTCAAAACAATGGCATGACCTGAGGCCACAGTGGCCTTAATGCCCCAGCTGACTGTACCACCTTCTCCTCTGTCTCTTTCTTGTCAATATTTAGACAATAGACACTAGTCTCTTTCTTGTCATGTAGACACCAGTGTCTCTTGTTGAGACTCTGAAATCGTAGCTTCCCTGAGTCCCCATCTTTAAACCAATCCAGTGACTTTGATTGGTGCAGAGCTGAACATGGATCAGATTGTAAACACAATCATGTATCTATTTCACTGCAGATTAGGTTATCATCCCTAACCCTTAAATTCAACTCATTCTTTCAATGGACTAAAATCTTGTTTTATTTGATGGCCTTCCTGCCCTGGCATTCGGCCTTTGTGCCCTCAAAAATGGACAACACCAAAGGCCAAGTGGCCTTGCCCCTAAAATGACGAAATTCCAGGCCTGCCTGTAACATATAAAACATATATCATATTTTTAGGATTCATGGCTGGAAGTGGAGCAGGTGCTCTGGTCGCCTCCTTGGCTGTGGATGCCCGATAATAAAAAGTGAATAAATAAAAAAGTGGAAAGAAATATCAGCTTTTTATTTGCAGTGCTGTAGGCTGCAGCATAAATCAAAGAATAGACACCACAGTCAGTCTTTTTTAGACTGCTGCTATTTCAACTTTATTTGTTTTATAGGATTCACACTTGCATAAACGTACACAGTAAAATAACATAAATTATCATTTAACGGCGAGATTGTACAAATTGATAAATGAACACTGAGGATTTTATCGTCATTTGTCGGGCAGAAGCCTCGTATTTACAGGTTTCAAATTTGTACGTTTTTTTCCCGTAAATTAAAGCCCTACTTCGTTGTACAAAAGTGTTAAACAAAATTAGTGCAAATAGCTGTTCTACAAACACACAACGCCTCGCGATGCAAGGCGCTGTGCGCTTGTAGATCGGCTATTTTCACAATTTTAAATCGTTTTAAAAATAATAACAAAAAAAGGACATACAAGGTTTCCACCCAACAACAACATCACTTTCCCAGCCTGGCCAGAATGGCTTGTTGTGGATTAGCCGGACATTTCTATTATTGTATTATGATCTGAGACATAATATTATGATTATAAGCATCAGCGCGCCCCCCGTCCTTCTAGGATGGCACCATTCTTTTTTTTTTCTTCTTTCGATCCCCCAGTTTAAACTCACCAGAAGTATCTCGATCTGCATTGGCATATAGTGGGGATTTTGGGCGAGTCGTCTTCCCCCCGTGCGCTTCGCGTGCACGATCCGTGCACATCGAGGTAAACGAATGTAATCCAGTCCGTATGAAGCCCCCATGTCAACTTTTATCTGGTCGAAAACATCACAGAGAGATGCTATGCTAACGCTTCCTCTTACAATGAAAGTGAACGGGAATTTGGCTAGAACGAAAAGCTACCAGAAGCACTTCCGGTTCAGACGGTTGAGAGAATGATCCTTTTAGATCAGCTGAAGAAGAGACAGAGGACAGCTGCCGATCTTTTTTTTTTTTTTCTTTTTTATAATTATCATTTATTTCGGTTTTAATGACCTAGTACGTAAAATTCCGGTCGGCTAATTTGAGTACAGAAGAAGTATGGTGTAATCCGGTTTTAATATTAAGTGGCTCCACATGGCTGAGAAAGAGTTAAGGTGTCTGTGCACACACATGCTTAAGGGCACACTTGTGTGCATACTTGAGTTAGTGTGTTGTGTGTGTTGTCTGTGCGCACGTGGCCGTGTGTCATTATCACTCCATCTCTGTCGTGACCTCCGGTGCCCTCCGACCTTCCCCCCTGACCTTGCCCTGTCTGGTCACCACCTGGCCCTGAGGGGGACAGGGCCGACACACTGCCACCCTCATACAGGCCTGACCAAGATTAATGGCACCGCAGAATATTCATTACTTATTATATATCATTTATTCTCCCTGCTAATAGCTGTCAAGATATGGATATCTATACCACAATCCCAAGGTAAAATATGGGATGATTATTGCTTAGCAATGTCCTAGCATTAACTAGACTGCACTCTGTCGAGGTGACAACTTGCGCCTTGCTATTATTTATATCAGGTCGCACCTGTTGGTGGCGAGGTCACCAAGAACGGGGCTCCCTCATTGGCTAAAGGTGCTGCACTATGCTGGCTCAAGTAATTCTACATGGCGAGGGATGTTTAAAGTCAAAATCCTGAGCTTATTAAATTAGTAAATTATATTTTGAGCAATCTCTATGTTAGAGTACTGTATGTTAATATGGTTGATAGGAGTCTCCCTGCTCTAGCTGTATGAGGGTGGAGGAAGAAGACCTGGTGGTGTAATGAGAGAGAGAGAGAGAGAGAGAGAGAGAGAGAGAGAGAGAGAGAGAGAGAGAGAGAGAGAGTTGCAGTAGGGAGGGATGGGAGAGTCTCTCCACACAGCAGCAGATACAGAGAGATAGAGGGAGTGAACCACCAGCACCAGACAAACTAAGCTCCATGGCTAGATATTAGATGATATTAGATGCTACTGCATGGTGCCGTATATTGATATCTGTGGAATTGCTATATAAGGGGGAATCACGGGCAAGTAGTCAATGGTACACCCAACACCCTCCTTTGTCCAAATGTAATGCATTGCACACCACACCACAAGTGAAGTTATGTTTGGCACGGGCAGAGCGTAGTTTATTTAGAGACACAATTAGGCAAGGTTAACCGCCGCGCCCCAAGAAACCATCCGTGTATAAAACGCTCGCTAAAGATTAGCTAAGAATGCAGCGAGTCATACTTACAAGTAATCGTCGCAGGTCGGGTGTGCGTGCACTTTTTAGAAACCATTTGCATACAATTCCACCTGGGTCTCCCGTAAATTGTTCTTAATAGGCTGTTGCTGAACAAAAAAAGGCTTGTTATTTCGTCCACTGAGTTGATTTGAATAGAATTCCTATTATTTGATACGCCAGTTTGACTTCTGAATGACTTCACACACCATCTGCTGTGTAATCTGACATCAACCTCACCCTGTGGTCCTCACATTTACATCTAGAATCCAGGCACCCACACTCTCCCCCCTTCTCTCACTTACAGGGGCGTCACAGGGGGGGGAAAAAGTGGGACTGAGTTACTAGGGCCCAAGGTAGAGGGGCCTTAATTATTCTATACTTTAGCTATTTAAAAATAGCAGATACAAGCTCACAGCATGGCACCGAGTGCTGTGCTGTGAGCTTGTAGATCTGCTACTTTGAAAAGTCGTGAAAATGTGTGCAAATCTTTGAATATATGTAACACAAATTTTGCTTCTGGGTGGTCCCTGGAACTAAATATTCTGAGATGGGGATCCATGGCCAAATACATTTCATTGTGGGGGTCCTTGACATGAAAAGGTTTGAGCACCACTGACATAGAAACAAATGGTTTTTCAAAAAACCTTAAAAGGATTTGAAATATTCAAAGTCACGATTTAAACAAATAGCAGATCTACAAGCTTGCAGCTGTGAGCTTGTATATCTGCTATTTTTCAATAGTTAAAGCACAACATAATAATGTGTTCCCACTCCCAGTCTAAATGGGTTTATTCGCCTCCCCCTATGAAGAAAATTCATGGGGCAGTGAATCCTTGTACCCAGGGCCCAGAATTTGGTGCGACACCCACACACACACGCACACACACACACAAAGGCACACACACACACACACACACACACACACACACACACACACACACACACACACACACACACACACACACACCACTCTTGCCGAGGCAGCAGCAACGCTCACCACATCTTGACCGATGGCCTGTTGTTAAAACCTCAACGAGCCAATTTCCCTCTTCCAATGAGATTCACCCAATTATCGGCCTGTGTATTGGTTTAGCGCTGGACAGCTGCTGCTACTGCTGCCGCTGCTGGGGAATGGATTGTGGTTTGGTAAAGATTGTCTCTTGCTTCCTTCCTTCGAGATTTGTTTTAATCAGCCTGCTTTGATTATGGAACCATATAGGCAGGCCGGGGTAATGATTGCAGATAGCCGGCTGTCAGTCATTTGCGGTGGAATTGGAAGGAGAAACCACCTGGGCGACAACGTGATATTTCAGCCGCCAAGGTTTTTTTTTGTGTCTGAATAGTAAAGAGGTGTGGTCTCCTCAAACGGGTTCTACAGTGTTTGACAGTCAAGAATAATGTTTATACTCGCACATTTCTTTCCCCCCTCTCTCTCCCTCTGTAGTTCTGCATGAGTGGGTTTTGTATGTAGCTTGGGGACAGGTTTAGAAGGCGTGCGTGCGTGCGTGCGTGCGTGCGTTTTGCGTGCGTGCGTGAACTTGGTTTCGCCGGTTCAAACAGGTAATACTTGACTTTGGTGTCAGAGGATCCTCAGAGTAAGGTTTTGTTGTGGCAGAGCATTGGGGAGCTCCCTTAAGGTGTTTACTCTAATAAACAACAGCTAGCAACCTGGGCCGTGGTTCAGAGTGGAGCGGTAGAGCCATAAAGTGGTTCTGTGACATCGACTGAACACATTTACACAAAATGCCGCGCAGGCCCCTGAGCGCTGCCTTGAATACGGTACGTTCCTTACACAGCACTGTCCAGCGTTGTCGACTGTACTGTTACTGTGACTGTGACTGTATTGCCCTTTCTGCTGTTTTGTTTATCAAAGAGTAGGCTATTTAATCCCCCAAATGAGGTAAAAAAGAACATTTTCATTTTTTTTTTTCTTTTTTTCTTAAAAAACACATTGTTGTTGTCGGTTGGAAACCTTGTATGTCCAGATTGTCCACCGTTCGTTTAGTATTTATCGTTTTAAAAATGATTTAGGATTTGGGATGTTCCTTTTAGGCAGGGTGTTTAACTGTACTTGTACTGTTCTCCATTTTTGTCTAATAAAAAAAGAATCAGTTTAAAATAGTCACAGTGAAAATAGTCGATCTACAAGCACACAACGCCTCGCATTGTAGATCTGCTATTTTCACTAGTTTTGTGCGACAGTCCTGTATGATGAAGCAGGGTTTACTTTACGAAAAAACGTACACATTTGAAACAATATCACATTTGATACGAGGTTCCTGCCCGACAGTGACGAAATGGTAGAAGAGGTTCAATAGGGAACTGATGTATCCTCCTATAGCAGAAAAAAAAAAACATCAGCAAAAAAGAAAAAAAAAAACAGTCCCTGGCTTTACTTGACTTTATTGAGTCCAATCTGTCTTTCCACACTGAGGTCCAGTGAGGATGTTAGGGCTTATCTGTCTCTGGAGTCTGGTGTGGACAGTGATCTGACAGCACAACAGCAGGCTTTTAGCTGTGCTTATCAGCCTGTACCTGTGGCAGCGGACTGGCCTGCTAGCTTTATCTCCCATCTCCAGAGAGCCTGGCGCACAGCGACTCTGGAGTCTGGCTCACCATCAGCCAACCAGAGAGGATTCATAACCCATTTAGGCCAAGAATTATTGAATGCTTTAACCATTGAAAAATAGCAGATATACAAGCTCACAGCGCGGCACCGAGTGCCGCGCTGCGAGCTTGTAGATCTGCTATTTTTGAAAATCGTGAAAATTAGAATTTTGACCCTATAAAGCCGGCATCATAGTCGCCTGGGCGGTGGAAGGCTTTACACCGCGGTGTAGTCTTTTCGAGTCTTTTTGAGTCATGAAACTACAACGTTACATCATTCCTCGCGGTGGAGAGCTTTCCACCGTGAGTCCCAACACATCTCTCTGTTTTTACTATCAGACAGACAGGCTCTACACCCTGTTCACTGATTGGTCGACCTGAACCGGTCTACTCTAGACGGGGTAAAGGACTTCACCGTGGGCCCCGTGACTATGATGTCCTGCACTTATTTTCTGACTTGAGGTGGAAAGCTTTCCACCTAAAATTTGCGGTGGATAGCTCTCCACCGTACACTCTGATACGGGCTTAAGTGTCTTTTGAATCCTTCTAAGATTTTTTGAAAAACCTGTTTCTATGTCAGCAATCTGGCCTGCCATCGTCAAAGAAAAGGTCCTTTTCACTTAACTGGAGCTCAGTTAGTCTGTTATTGAGAGACTACTATGTCAGTGGTTCTCAAACCTTTTCATGTGAAGGACCCCCAAACTGATATTTATTTGGCCACTGACCCCCATCTCAAAATATTTAGTTCCAGGGACCACACAGAAGCAAAATTTGAGTTACAAACGTTCGCTTTCGCAGCGCGGCACTCGGTGCCACGCTGTGAGCTTGTATATCTGCTATTTTTCACTGGTTAAAGCATTCAATAATTCTAGGCCTAAACAACTGTCTCACCACATGAACCCAAGCAAGCCCTATTCTGGGCATGTACAGCCTTTGTCCCAAAGCTTGGAAGCAGCAGACGCCATAGATAGCATCCCAAATCATCACTGACTGTGGAGATTTCACACTGCACTTCAAGCAACTCTGACATGAGATTTCTCTATTATAAATCCTTGTTTTGAGTGGTCTCGTGTAATATTGTAAGATTTTGAGATTTTTGATTTTCATGAGCTGTATGCCATAAAAATCAAAATTTGTATCTAGAATATGAAAAGTTTAATTATTTTATGAAATTCCTAAAAAATAATGAACTTTTCCACAATATTCTTTATTTTTATTTTTAGACAAAGCTGTATATGCGAACATTCTGCAAAGATAGGCTAGCATTTGATCAAAATAGCAGATCTACAAGCTCAAAGATCTTGCTAATCGGGTGTTTGACACCGGACAAATTATAGTGTTTAAGTGGTTAATTAGATTGTGGTGTGTGCGTGTGTGTGTGAGTGTGAGAGAGGACCACGGAGAGAGAGAGAGAGAAAGAGAGAGAGAGAGAGAGAGAGAGAGAGAGAGAGAGAGAGAGAGAGAGAAGAGAGAGAGAGAGAGAGAGAGAGAGAGAGAGAGAGAGAGAGAGAGAGAGAGAGAGAGAGAGAGTTTATTTTGGATGAGGCATGTTAAGTGTCAAGTAAGCGCTGCTGAACTGTGAACATTAGTCACCCTGCTTCTTCTCCTTGAGTGAGATCAGCGAAGACGCGAATCAATTGCATTTCGCGTTTTCCCGGCGATTAATCAAGTCAGCGTTTTGGCTCGCTGGCGTTTGCAGTTCTTTACTTGCACTTTGGATCTGTGTCGACATCGTGCCCCTTGTCTGATGAATTCCACTCTTTAAAGAGCTCCTGTGTGCACTCTGACGACAGCGCGATCTACAGGGTGGCGAATAATGGCGGCCAAATGTGTTTGTTATGACAAGCAGGATTAAAGCGTGTCAGTGAAAGAGCACTGTGCCAAGCGTTTAACCAAATTAAGACGAAAGCCAAGATGCCCGGGGAACCAAAGAAGACCTTATGCATGCATGGCTGAACTCATGTTGCTTGTTAAGGCAGCGTTGTGCCGTCGCTTGCCTTTTTCATGTGTAAACCCATACCCTTTACTTTACTTTATTTGCTTATTTAGACGGGACAATGCATATTAATGGACATTACATAAATGCATTGTAAATACAATGATGCTAATTTTCATCCACAGTCCCCACGCGAAAACATAAAACAAGACAGACAAACAAGGGAGTACAGTACCTTACATTAGGAAACAAAACATAAAAACATACATACAAGAATAAAGTACAAAAGTGTAACGTGCATCTATATAATTTAGCAGCGTTTTTTTTAAGGACAATACAAATTTGTAACTAAAATAACTTGTGCATAAAGTGCAGGATTGCTTTCAAGTAATACGGGATTCAAGTAATACAGGGTACGCTGTCAAAGTGCACTAGACCAGGGGTCTTCAACAGGGGGTCCGGGACCCCTAGGGGGTCCTCAGAGTTACTACAGGGGGTCCTCCAAATATTCCAATCCTTTTTATATTAACAACTTGAACCCTAGTGTCCATATTCTGAGAACTTTTGCCGAAAATAGACGATCTACAGGCTCACAACGACTCGCAGCGCGAGGCGTTGTGAGCTTGTAGATCTGCTATTTTCGGCAAAGAGGTTTGGTGTCGAGAGGAAAAAGAGCAGACTAAGTACAGAGTGAAAGGTCAAGTTTATTAAGTATTGACGGCTCAAGCGGTTAAATATCTGAAAACACAAATTGACATGGATCCAAAATACACTGATTGTACACACTGATTGTGCTGTCAAACGATGAAACTATATGGAATTTATGAAAGGGTTGTGGGGGTCCCTGCTTCATCTCTCTCTCAACTAAGGGGTCCTTGGCCTGAAAACGTTGAAGACCCCTGCACTAGACCTTTCTGCCCACCGTGGCTTTCTTCTCACTCACATAACGACAGTAGATGTTCTTTCTTCTCAGTCATATACAGTAATGACAGTAGATGTTCCCGTCTCAGTGGAGCTCTCAGAGCACTCCTCCTCAATCACTCTGTCATTCTCGTGCAGCGTATTGATAACTGACCAACAGACAGCCCTGGGCCATCGCCTGTCATTTGACCTTTATAGCGTCAGTGTTAACTTTGATCCATCCCACACATGACTCATTATCGGACCCGCTTCACTTCGTGACCTTTAGCTGGAGCAAGATAAATGGGCTTGGCCAAATGTCAGGACGCGCCCGAGGCCGCGCTCTGTGTATAGGCTGTGAGATTTCTAATAACAAATCAGGTCAGAGGTCCCACTTAACATAAGGAGATGAATGCTGATTCGCTACTGTATTTAAACTGGGTGCAATGGGCTGTAAACATCCTGGCGTGGTAACAGTGACACGTAATGTACGTTCTGTCAAAGGCCAAGGTCATAGCCTGGGGCCGAGCATTCACAACAATATGTCATTCACAACATGGCACAATTGATTCTCTGTGGGTTCACTGTTCATTTTGTTACTTATTATACAGGTACACATAAGAGCCTAATGTACTTTTGTTCCACTCCTCTTGACATTGCATCAGCCTGGTAACATGATAGACATCAGTAGTGTTTTCACTCTCTTTGCTCCTTTGACTTTTGCACTCTTTCTTTCCTAAGTCATTATTACTTATTAGACGCTGGGCCGCCCTTCGTCTAGTCGGCGACCTGGCCAACTCGGAACAATGTAAATAGGGAATGAATGCCCCGCCCTTTAGGACCCGTTTTGACCATCTGTCTGCCTGTGTCCATTTATGCCCATATATGGAGATATCTGTATCTGTCTGTCTGTCTGTCGGCGTCCATTTTATGTCCATATATGGAGATCACTGCAGTTATAGTTCTGGGTCCATTTTATGCCCAGATATGGAGATATCTGTCTATCTGCGTCCATTTTATGCCCATATATGGAGTATCTGTCTGTGCCTCCAACTGTGTTGCAGACACAGTGCCGGTTCCCCCTTTAATGCAAACCTCACACCTGTTGTCATAGGACCCGTTTTGAACATCTGTTTGCCTGTGTCCATTTATGCCCATATATGGAGATATCTGTATCTGTCTGTCTGCGTCCATTTTATGCCCATATATGGAGATCTTTGACCATCTGTTTGCCTCTGTCCATTTATGTCCATATATGGAGATATCTGTATCTGTCTGTCTGCAATCCATTTTATGTCCATATATGGGGGCATTCATTTTATGCCCATATATGGAGAACGCGCGTGCCCGTGGGACGAACGGTTCTCGAGATACGCGGATTACATACATACATACACACTCACAGAGATTTTTTGTTGACTCATGTGGCGTACGTGATGTCAGAGCCTTTTATGAAGTGATGTCACAATGAGTCAGAGCTTTCGCCGATTTCCTCCGGAACAGCCTGATGTCAACAATCAACCCCGCATAAGGAGATTCTGAACGTTTCGCGCCGGTTCGGGAAAACCGCGCGTCGGGTCGGGTCGAGACCCGGCACTGCACTCCGTGCCGCGGCGGGGAACGCGCGTGCCGAATCTGAAGCCGGTGGGACGAACGGTTCTCGAGATACGCGGATTACAGACACGCAGAGACTTCTCGCATTTATAGATAGATTACTTATTATTTTATCTTTAGATGTGTTGTTTTATGTTGTTCTGCTTTATTTTATATATACCACTGCATTGTCTGTAAGGAAGCCGAACAAAAATAAGTTTTACTCTTATGTACCTGTACAAAAGACGTAACAATAAAGTACAACCTTGAACCTTGAGTGTTAGTATGGGAGTAGAGCAGGGGTCTTCAACGTTTTTAGGCCAAGGACCCCTTAGCTGAGAGAGATGCAGGGAGGGACCCCTACTACATATTGTATAAAATTGTGTTGCAGATTCAAAATGTTCATAGATATCTTAGACAGCGTAGACTTGTTGACAGCACTGTCATCATGTTGGAGTAATGTGTATTTTCAGACATTTAACCAGTTGAACCGTCTAATACTGCTCGTCTTTTCCCTCAACAAACCTCTTTACCAAAAATAGACGATCTACAAGTTTGTAGATCTGCTATCTACAAGCGTTGTAAGCTTGTAGATCTGCTATTTTTGGCTAATGTTCCACTCAGTACATAACCTGACTGCGCCAGATAATGGCAGCAGTGCGTATGCCTGGCTGCATACCGCTCTGCTTACCATCATCTGGAATCTCTCGGGCAGACCTGATGTAAGGGGCGGGCCATTTTTTCAAATTCTTTAGCAGGTGATTGGATGTGGCCGTCTCTCTATCACAGTCTGGGAGTGCCAACTCCAACCACTCATCCGCCTCCTGGGTTTCCACGTGGTCTGCAATCAGACTCTATTGGTTCAGAGCCGCTCAGAGCCCGCCCGTAGCTGCCGCTGATTGGTCCGGCCCGGGGCTTTACGAGTGTGATCAACTCTCCCAGAGAGATCTCAGATGGTAAAGTAGGGCGGTACGCACTACTGCCAACATCTGGCGCAAGTCAGGTTACTCAGTACAGGGATGCTAGGGTTCAAATGGTTGATGTAAAAACATGATCCTATCACACAAAGATTTGGTGGCCCCCCCTGTAGTAACTCTGAGGACCCCCTATGTGTCCCGGACCCCTTGTTGAAGAGCCCTGGAGTAGAGATTCTGAATTCATGGACTAAATGGATGAAGATGCACACTCTGCTGCATCCCTTTTTCTTTCTTTTTTTGAAATTCATGATGCATTGTCTCAGGTCTCTAAACATCCTAGGCTACCCATCCTGTCTACAGGATTAAAGTGGATTTAAAGGCAAAAATCAATAGGACGTTTTTCAAATGGACCCGCCTGCTGGCCTCCTGTTGTCTGAAAAAAGAGCAGGCGGCGCTTTTAATTTGTAGACTTGTTTTCGATCTCCAAACAGATGAGTCTGTTAGTAGTCAGTTTGCTAATGCGTTCGCTGTCCAAGAGATGTTCTGTTTTTATTGCCCGTCAGGATGTTTGTTGGAAGCTCTGTAGGCTAACGTCCGTCCTGCCCTAACATACGACGCTGTGGCCTGAGCATGGGTTCAGGGTTCAGTGTCGCACCACATTCTGGGCCCTGGGTACAAGGATTCACTGGAATCTTTTGTGCTTTAACTATTGAAAAATAGCAGATATACAAGCTCACAGCGCGGCACCGAGTGCCGCGCTGCGAGCTTGTAGATCTGCTATTTTTTAAAAATTGTGAAAATCTTTGAATATTTCAAATCCTTCTAAGGTTTTTTGAAAAAAAAAAAACTATGTTTCTATGTCAGTGGTGCTCACACTTTTTCATGTGAAGGACCCCCCAAAATGATATGTATTTGGCCACGGACTCCCATTTCAAAACATTTAGTTCCAGGGACCCCCCCAGAAGCAACATTTGAATTACAAATGTTCGCTTAAAAAAGACATATATTCAAAGATTTGCACACATTTTCACAACTTTTCAAAAATAGCTACAAGCTTACGAGCTTGTATATCTGCTATTTCTCAATAGCTAAAGTATAAATTAATGAAGGCCCCTCCACCTTGGGCCCTAGTAACTCAGTCCCACTTCCCCCCCCCCCTTGTGACGCCCCTGACTGGGTTTGCTGAATCAGACGCCAGGGTCCGGGGGGGGGGGGGGGGGGGGGGGGGGGGGGAGGGGGAGTGTTTGGGAGCACAGGCGCTGCTATTCAATCAAACCCAACCAGCCAGTTTTCAGAGATTAGTCAAAAACAACATGACCCATGAGCCAGCCTGCAGCCGAGCGTGTTTGAATCTGCTTGCAAGTTGGAGATTCTTTCAAACTACCACGTTACACATTCTGAAATATACATAAATTCCATTGATAATCGCCCAGTCGTGTTGCGCAATTCCTGAAACGCTGGATTTGATTTAGTAGTACTGATCCAGGGATTGGTGATGGAGGGGAGGGGGTAGGGGGGGGGGGGGGGTTACGGTAAGCCCATCAGAAACAATACTGCTGATCCGCGAGACCTCCCACACCCACACAATGCCCCGCTGAGCCCCAGAGGAAGAGCGCTGGATATAAAACCACAGCACTTTCCACTGTGGGACAGATTAGCGCACGCACACAATTAAAATGGGTCATTCCGCGAGGCACCGCCAGTCAGGTATTTCATTGTCGGGGGGGTATCTCATGGGATTAGCCCCCCCCCCCCCCCCCATATATTCTCAGTCACATTCTTTTCATTGCAGAACGAGCTAGACCAGACCTATGTGGGGAATAAAAAGCCTGGCTTTGATTGTGTGATGTTTATAATGGCCTATTAACCAGGCTAATAGGGGGTGGAGTAAGGAAACCTGTGACTGAAATGCCCAGGAAGGTCTGGCGGGTTGTTGTGAAGTAGACACTCATACGGTGGGAGAGTGTTTTTTGCAGGTTTTTCAGTCCGAGTCTATCAAAAAAGCAACTGGGTTAAGGCAGCGGAAGCTTGTGATTGGCTGCCGCGGAGGTGACGTAAGTCAGGGGGGCGGAGATACACCTAAACCTAACCTTAACCCTAACCTCAGTAAATCTAACGCTGGTGAATGCTAATCTGCCGACGCTGGTGAATGCTAACCTGGTGAAATGCTAATCTGTTGACGCTAGTGAATGCTAACTTGGTGAAATGCTAACCTGCCGACGCTGGTGAATGCTAACCTGGTGAATGTTAAACTGGTCGTCCCAAAGCGTGCTTAACCCAGTTGCTTTTTTGATACACTCGGACTGAAAGACCTGCAAAAAAAACTTTCGACAGCATATGAGTGTGTGGTTCTGTGTTTGTGCAGGCGGCCATGTCGGCGCACGTAGCTGACTGTAGGGGAGTCATTAATACCTATTAAAGCCGTACTCCGGCACAATGGCGATAAACCTGTTGGCTTATCGACGCCCTCGAAAACATAAAGCTCTCATTACTCTGACAAGGGCTTTTAAATAGGAGGGCGAGAGAGTGCGAGGCCCCTGCGAATCAGCTCTCCGCACAAATCATCTGTCGCTGGAGGCCCGCGGCTGTCACAGGCAGTCTGTCAGGGCGGCTGGAGCTCTGGGAATGAGAAAGTGAAAGATGGAGGGGCGAGCGGAGGCTAGGGCTACTAGCGCTCACTCCTTGATTCCTCCATTTGAATGCAGGGCTGTCATTTATCTGGTCGCTGCCACGCGGCGGAGACAGGGAAGTGAGATTCACTTCTTCTGCAGCAGAACCACAGAGACACCTGTAAGGCCATGCACGGTGGTGGGAAAAGTACTCTGCTTTATTAAAAGTATCAAAGCTGCGATGTAGAAATACTCTGCTACGTAGAAGTTCAGAATTAAAGATTAACTTGAGTACAAAGGTATTGGTATCAAAATGTGCTTAAAGTACCAAAAGCAAAATACTCACTATGAAGACTCAAGTATTTCAAATGCATAACAATATTTTGAAAATAGCCGATCTACAAGCTCACAATGCGTTGCATTGCGACGCATTGTGAGCTTTTCAGTGGTTAATGTATGTTTTGTAATAATAATCAAAATCTACAAAGTAATATAGTATCTACATTTTTCAAATTAATGTAGTGGAGTAAAAGTAGTACCATATTTGGATCAGAGATGTAGTGGACTAGAAGTAAAAGTATTGGTAGTATTGGTAGTATAACCCTACCCTAACCCTAACCCTAACCCTAACCCTAACCCTAACCCTAACCCTAACCCTAACCCTAACCCTAACCCTAACCCTAACCCTAACCTGCCGACACTGAGTAGCTAACCTGCCGACGCTGTTGAAAACGAGCGCTCCTTCCCTTAGCAAGCGTAGAGTTTCTAAACTCGCGTCCCTTCCCTTAGCAAGCGTAGAGTTTCGATCGCGGCGCTCCTTCCCTTAGCAAGCGTAGAGTTTCGATCGCGGCGCTCCTTCCCTTAGCAAGCGTAGAGTTTCTAAACTCGCGTCCCTTCCCTTAGCAAGCGTAGAGTTTCGATCGCGGACTTCCCAGGTCGCTGAATTACGACCGAGATCGCGCAAAACCTCCAGAACCGGGACCTACGACCTCCAAGTCGTGGCCTAAGTCGCGACCAGGCCGTAGGTCGTTTGTATCAGCGGCTCTTGCTGCCCTGGACTGGCATCACGGCACCCACTTTGGGAAACCCTGGCTGCCATAGCCTACATACAGACAGACATGAGCTTGTTTACTCAAAATAATATATCCATGCTTGCCAGGGGTGTCGCACTAAATTCTGGGCCCTGGGTACAAGGATTCACTGTGGGCCCCCCATGAATGTTCTTCATAGGGGGAGGAGGGGGTTTGACCCATTTAGACTGCGAACGCATCATTTTGTGCTTTAACTCTTGAAAAATAGCTGATATACAAGCTCACAGCGCGGCACTCGGTGCCGCGCTGTGAGCTTGTATATCTGCTATTTTTCAATAGCTAAAATATAAAATAATGAAGGCCCCTCCACCTTGGGCCCTGGTAAATCAGTTCCACTTTTCCCCTCCTTATGACGCCCATGATACTTGCCTTCAATCTGTCTGGGCTCTTGTCTTGCTTCATGTCCCACAGGGCTGCCCATTCAGCTAGCAGGGTTTCTCTAACAGCATAAATTAACAACTTTGCTTGAAACATAAGAATGACTTAATGTTACCCCATGCATCACATTATGCACAATGCCCTGTAGTCTCCACAGTGCCCTCTGCTGGTGGGAACCGTGGTCACAAGCTTTTTCTGATAAACCCATCCAAAACACAGCAGTAGGTGAAAGGCTTTATCCATCAAAACGTGTCAGTGTCTGACATGTACATATGGTGAGCCTGTGTTTCGAGCTCTCCTTCTTTCTGACAGCAGCTTTCATCCCTCTCTTTCTTCTAAAGCCTGAGTTATATATGATTGTGTGACCGGCAGTGCCACACACTGAAGATAGCCAATCTACAAGCTCACAACCCTGTTGCAGCACAAAGTGCTGTGAGCTTGTAGATCGGCCGTTTTCGGTGCGCGACACAACTGTGGTATGAATCGGGCATAACCTGCTCTTAATGCACTGCACACCCCGGCCGTGTGTGTGTGTGTGTGTGTGTGTGTGTGTGTGTGTGTGTGTGTGTGTGTGTGTGTGTGTGTGTGTGTGTGGACAGGGAAATACTACTTTGAGGGGACCTCATGTCCCCACAAAGACAGTACAATCCTTGCACACTACCTTGTGGGTACTTATTAATACGTCCCCATAAGGTCTTTAGGGGTTAGGTTAAGGGTTAGGGTTAGGGTTAGGGTTTAGGGTTAGGGTTAAAATGAATGGAATGTCCCCATAAAGATAGTAGACTATGAGTAATGTCCCCACAAAGTAGCAAATGCAAACCTGTGTGTGTGTGTGTGTGTGTGTGTGTGTGTGTGTGTGTGTGTGTGTGTGTGTGTGTGTGTGTGTGTGTGTGTGTGTGTGTGTGTGTGTGTGTGTGTGCGTGCGTGCGTGCGTGCGTGCGTGCGTGCGTGAGTTTGTCTAGCTATACTTATGGGGACTAAACGCATGTTCACACATTCACCTGCAGGGGACCTCTGACAGTGTGGGGACAAAATAGTAGGTCCCCACAACGGTTAGGGGTTAGGGTAAGGCCACAGGACTTGCATAAAAATGTATGGAAGTCTATGTAATGTCCCCACAAGTGATATATATATATTGTGTGTGTGTGTGTGTGTGTGTGTGTGTGTGTGTGTGTGTGTGTGCGCGCACCCGTGCATGTGGGCGAGTGCGAGAGAGCTAGAGAATGAGAGTCACTCACAGAACGCTGACTCCGCAAATCACTGATACTCAGTAGAAAGGTGGCCTTGTAGGCAACCCCCACACGCACACACACACACACACACACACACACACACACACACACACACACACACACAGTCCCCCATGGACTCTCTCTCGTGTCCTTTTCTCTCAGCCAGGTCAATGCTCTCCTAATCTGTAGTGTCTATAAGTGTCCTAAGGGGAACAAACTGTGGAGAAGGGGGAAAAAAATACACAATTCAGCATTTTTACTCTGGCCTCCAATGTTTGCCTATCTGGGCAAGGTTTCTTAAAACTGAACGTGGTGAAAGAGCTCCGATAAAGTGAGAGAGATGGATACTCTGGCTGGAATTAAGCCTAACAATACAACACAACAAATGCTTTGCAGGGATTTCCAGTTGAATTTAGTGGTTCTCAAAGGGGCCTTTTCCACCAGAAGAACCTTGGTTTTGGCTTTCTTGGAACCTTGGTTCGTTCTTGTGAACCGGCCGTGAACCGGCTTGCGTTTCCACCAGATTGAACCAGACTGAACCAAGGATTTTGTGGTTCCCGTTCCAAACCAACTTTTACGGTTCAGAACCAACTTGGTTCTCGGTGGAAAAGCTCACCTCTGATTCATCCCATAGGGGGGAGAAAGAACCTGAACTGGATTTCAGGGACTCTTCTGGGTTCCTTTAGGGCGGTCAAAATTGGCCTTTACAAGTCTGTTATTAAGGGAAGGCCTTGGAATTTAAAAGTTTAGGAACCACTGGTCTAGGGGCGACATTCGGTGTGGAACTATAGTGCATTCTCTGCAGAAGCTTGGAGAGTTCTCAACGGGCCTGAAAATTAAGGCCCGGCCCGAACTGGGCCCTAACTGGGCCCTAACTGGCCCAGCCTGAGGCCCGGCCTGGCTCGATTAATTTGCATACATTTTAGGTCCTACCCGGCCCGCGTCGGGTCAGGTTCGGGCAGAATCCTATAAGTTTGTGAAGCTACTGTACAGCACAGCCTGCCTTGTGCTCTGTCTTGTATCAGTGCAGCTTTTCACCATCTGGGCAATTAACCATAATGTATCAAAACCGATATTTAATTAAAACCAATAACATACTTATAGTTATCCGATAAATTCTTTTTTGATTGACCACTAAAACCATGTGTTATACTTTCTTGTACAATGGTGGCATGCTGAAATAGTTCAAATAATGGATCTACAAGCTCTTTTATCAAATTGTTATTTATCGTAATAATTTGCAACAATGGTGAGGTCATATCTATGGCCCAGCCCTAGGTTGAAGCCCTGGCGTGGTGTGTGGATGGAATGTTCAGGAGCTTATGGAGGTGTATTGCTCTGGACGGCTGCTGACATCCAGATTGATGCACTGCTCGCTCCTTTGTGAGATGATTTATGGCTTTTGGTTGTTGTTTAGAGGCTTTGCCAAATCCCCTCCAGTGGGAGACATTTTGGCACCGGGGGAGACTGGAAACGGGGACTTGTGGTGAGGAGAGTACAGCAGACGGGAGGTTACTGTACTGTATCAGCAGCCGCTGAAGATTGCTTAGGTTGCACCGCTGATGAAGACATGGCATGGAGGGCCTCATCTTAACATAACACTGGAAAACATCCTGTGAATCTGAAAACAGAAACAGTCTTTCTTGTCTGTCTGTCTGTCTCTCTCTCTCACACACACACACACACACACACAGACACACACACACACACACACACGCACGCACACACACACACACACACACACACACACACACACACACACACGCGCACATGCGCACGCACACGCACACACACACACACACACACACACACACACATATTGTCGTTGTCGGGTGGAAACCTTGCATGTCCAAAAGCGTTCGTTTTGTATTTATCATTTAAAAAATGAACTAAACTCTCGCGTTGTGTGCTTGTAGATCGGCTGTTTCCACTAGTTTTGTGCAACGGCCTTGTGTGATTACTTAGCGAAAAAACATACACATTTGAAACTTGGAGATACGAGGTTTCTGCCCGACAGTGACGAATTGTTTCCATTTGTACACCCTGAGCTAAATCAACACCCAGGATTTGTCTGTGCTATAATCCTTCCGTAAGTACAGGGCACAGAGATGTTACTGTCTCACTTTCCTTTTTCCAAGTGGCATTTGTCCAAATGTGATGCCTGCGAGCACAAGGGATCATATAAAACCAATAGTTACTCCCACTTTGGATACGGGATTGATCGCTTTGCTGTTCTCCCTGTACTGTGTGGGAGAAGTCTGGCCATGCATCCAAGACAGCCTGAGGAGGTTCTCTTGTTCTGTCTAGGTAGATAACCTATTTTTGTCATTTTCCATTTTCCAGATCAAAACCTTCTCTAATTGCCACAACCGTTTCTGTCTTTACTATGCTATATGTCTCTGCTGTCGGGTTGAAACCTCCTAAATCCAAAATGTTCATTTTCAGGAAAATGAGCTCAAGTGGAGTTAGGCGGTTTTGACCGAAGCACTTTTTATTACTTTCCATTGGTTCAATATTATTTTAACCAACACACAGTCACAGACGTACAGGGTTTTCAATAGCCCTGGTTTATGAAAAAAAGAGAGGGCCAATCGGGTGGAGTTAGCTGGTTTGGCGGAAATGTGGAGTTAGGAGGTTTTGTCCAAAGCACTTTTCACTACTTTCCATTGGTTCAATATTATTTTAACCAACAAACAGATGTAAAGGTTGTTCAATAGCCCTGATTTATATTAAAAAAAAATCTAAACCTTAACTCATTGAGTGCCAGCCTATCACCACTAGAGGGCGCCCAGTGACCAGAGAATAATAGAGATATGCTGGTAATGCATGCCCAAGCCCTGGAGCCATGACTTGCCTGAACACTTTCCTTTGTGCATGTACAGGAAGAGGATGAAGTTAGCTTGAAGTTAGCTATTGGCTACCAAGCATTTTAGAAGCCTTATTTTCGTCAACTTAGCCATGATTAAACCTTGCACACCTCATGCATGGGAAAAAACAGAGAAGAATGAGCTCTAAAAAATCCAATGCAATCCTGGATTGCATTGGAGTGGATTTGTGCAGTTTGTTCACAGCTTTCAAACAAAAAAATCCGATTGGAAATCCGTTCAGGCATTCTTGAGATAATCGCCATTATGTTTTACATGTAATGTAAACAAAAATGGCTGCCCTGTATGTTAGATGGGGTTGTATGGGGGTGGAACATGCAAAATCGCGATTGAAATCATGTTCACCAGATTTGATGGGGTCCAAAAAAAAAAAAAAAAAAATTCAAAAATTTTTTTTCAAAAAAAATCTTTTTTTTTTTTTTTTTTTTTTTTTAAAGCCGAACTTGTTCGGGATCGGCACTCTACGATACGCTAATAAAGCCGAACTAGTTCGGGATTGGCACTCGTGGAGTTTTTGGAGGTTGGAGGTTTTGGCCAGACAGTGACGATATATATATATATATATATATATATATATATATATATATATATATATATCAAACATCTATACTGGAGCAATTGGTGGCAAACCTAAACCAGAATGTTTAGCTACATATTCTCACAAACACCTCTCACAAACATAGCCACCACGTCGAACAAACGTGAAAATTTACAACTGTCCACATTCTAAACATGCCACTCTTTGAACCGCATTTATTTCAATTTAACAACATCTCGCCTCACGCAGAGCAGCCAGTCCTGACATAGTATTCTGAACATTCTGGCCAGTGCTGAAACGTCAAAATGATCATCAGGGTATCAAGTTACAGAGGGAGGGAGGGGGAGGGAGGGGGGAGAGGAGCTGAGCAGAGTAGAGTATCGAATTACAACAGAGGGGGGTGTGTGTGTGTGTGTGTGTGTGCGCGCGTGCGTGCGTGCGTGCGCGCGTGTGTGTGTGCGCAAGCGTTTTTTTTTTTTTCAATTTCTTTTTTTTCAAAAAACTTTTTAGTATATATATTTTTTTACGGATTATAGTTTTTTTTTTCTAGATATATATTCATTCACATTTGTTATATTGCTGTTGATGTACTGACACTTAATCTTGTTTATTATTGTGATGTTTATTTGCTTATTGTAAGTCGCTTTGGATTAAAAGCGTCTGCTAAATGCGTAAACTGTAAACTATAGAGCGTCGCAGCGGAAGTGGATTCCTGGGGTCACTTAATATTCCCCATTCATTTTCGCCATAGACTTTTACAAATATATTTATAACCAAGCCATCCAGGATGGAGGTGAATCATGATCATATAACCTTTGATCCTATGTGAAAACATATTTTAACATTACATTATTTGATATACTACATTTAATAACTACCCTTTGTTTAGTGATTTTCAAAATGTTCTTTTCATAGAAAAAATGGTTATATGGTCATGATTCACCTCCATCCTGGATGGCTTGGTTCGAGGCTTAACATAATTGTTATAAATATTTTTGTAAAAGTCTATGGCGAAAATGAATGGGGAATATTAAGTGACCCCAGGAATCCACTTCCGCTGCGATGCTCTATGCCTATTCACCTTCTTTTCTTTGACAATCCTGATCCTCACGTGACATCAAGCCACACGGTGGTCCGTGATTCTCCAAGCATCACTTTTGGCATTCAAGCTCTGCATGGATAGAAAAACTGAAAAACCGCCAGATAGGAGATTATAATTCAGGAGGCCTCTTTTGTCTCCCGCAGATGCGGCGGAACCCTGTGATGTTGATTAATAAAACACCAAAGACATGCGTCGGCGCGCTCCCGCTGCGGGCTCCTCTACTTGGTCAGACAAATTAAATCTGGAGACGGTACAAGTGCTCACAACTCACTAGCATGTCAACAAACAGGCCTGGAATTTCACCAAGTACAGCTGTTGTTGCCACTGTAATCAGTCGGGGTGGGACTGAGTTACAAGGGCCCAAGGTGGAGGGCCCATAATTATTTTATACTTTAGCTATTGAAAAATGGCAGATATAGAAACTGTGGGCTTGTAGATCTGCTATTTTTGAAAAGTCGTGAAAATGTGTGCAAATCTTTGAATATAACTATATTTTTTAAGCGAACATTTGTAACACAATTTTTTCTTCTGGGCCGGGGGAGATGTCCCTGGAACTAAATATTTTGAGATGGGGGTCCATGGCCAAATACATATCATTTTGGGGGTCCTTCACATGAAAAAGTTTGCGCACCACTGACATAGAAACATACAGTAGGTTTTTCAAAAAACCTTCGAAGACTTTTTGAAGAATTTTCATGTTTTTTTCAAAAATAGCAGATCTACAAGCTCGCAGCGCGGCACTCGGTGCCGCGCTGCGAGCTTGTAGATCTGCTATTTTTCAATAGCTAAAGCACAACATAACGCAGTGAATCCTTGTACCCAGGGCCCAGAATTAACCCTGCAAGACCCGAATTAATTTCTACTGGCCAAAAAAAGAAAAGAAAAAAAAAATCAGATGGTGTTGTAGCACTCCTAATCACAGGAAAATGTAATGTTACAAAATTAATAATGTTTTTGTAAGTTTTTTTTTAGCCATAAATCATAAATCATAAATCATGCTCCAATTTGCATTTTGGGGATATTTTTCACAATATCAACATATTAATGATCACGGAAAAAAAAATATTACAGGCATTTTACTTATGTTTTAGTGAGGAATAGCTTCAGTTAAAAAGTGAGATGTTAATGTTTTACTTTTTCTTGTTCTATTCATATGTATGTCTCTAATTTTATGTTATGGAAAATAAAAATAATTGATAACAAAAAAAAAAAAAGTGAGATGTTGTTCGTCCAGACGCTGGAATTTCAACTTCTCTGAGAGGTGTGAATGTCAGCCTCTGTGGGGGGTATTTATATGCAAATATCCTGGCCAATGGCATTGTAATACTAAACAATAGGATTTGGTGATGTTAATGTGAAAAAAGAACAGGAAAACTAATTATAATATTAAAAAAAAAAAATGATTTAAAAAATGTTGCCAAAAAGCAACGCTGGGCCTTGCAGGGTTAAGTGCGACATCCCTGGCTGTAATATAGCAACGGAAGGGCTGGGAGACGACCACATGTTGAGGCTCACTGTTCACATGACGACCACCGTTGTTCTGCTCTTTTGATTGATCACCGCGACCCGCGTCTGATCTCTGAAGGCAAAGTAGCTTTTGATGAGATTTGCAGTGGCCGCAATTTGCATGAGTCAGACAGTCATGATTTCTCTTCTTTTTTTTAGCTTTTGGTTTTCCGTGTCTAAAATCACAACCTCCTCTGCTCTCCTACTCGTCGCCACGGATGGGACGATAATGGTTATTATCGTTTATACTTTTTATCTGTGGGGATGAATGTAACCTCAGCTTCAACTCCTACAAGTTGAATTAGATACTAAAGGACCTCAGCCTGCAATCTCCTTATGTTTATACTTAATATACAATGTCAATGTTTTATATAAATGCTGCAGTAACACAATAAATAGAAGAATTTATGGATTTGACGCTGTGATCGGGAATATCGATATCGGCAGATACTGATTCCAGTTGATCGGGTATCTGTCCCAAAAATCGCAATCGGAGCATGTGTGATATTGTTCATATTATATATACGTCGCTGCCCGAGGGCTGTCTTGCTATGGCCGTTAAGGAGAGATATATAAAGAGAGAGAGACGGTGCATTAGGCCCGGTGTCATCCTGGAGATGGATTGGACAGTGGCTGCTCGCCTGGTGCTGGGATAGCACCGCAGTCGCCGCACAGGCGTCTGCTACAACGGGGGGCGGGGGGGCCTCCGGCAGGCTGAAGGCTGCCTGAAGGGGTGGACATAGGCAGGGACGTGCAGAGAATGTTTAGAGAGGCAGGGGCTGAAATTTCTAAAAGGGCCTTTTGGTGGAAATATCGAAAATAGCAGACCTCGGGCGAGGTCGGATATTTTCAGTGCTTGATACCACACTGAACTTAGCATAAGCAAGTGAATACTGGAGATGTGGCGTAACGGCATGGATTTCTACACAGAGAGGACAATTCTTTCAATGTAAGATGCTGCTTTCAAGTTCAGGAGAGTTTGGACTAAAGTTTTCAAAATTCTGCCCGAACCGACCCAACATTTAGGGTAGGGTAGGGCTTAAAATGTATGCTAATAATTCGGGCCGGGTAGGGCCTCGGGCTCAATGGAAAAAGAAACTATATCTTTTTTGTTTTTTTATTATTTATATTACTAAATTCTTTCCAAACCTGACCATAACTTTTAGGTTAGGGCCCAGTTAGGGCCGGGCCTTAATTTTCAGGCCCGTTGAGAACTCTAGTTTGGACAAGGCAATTCTCTTGAATGCTGCCTTCAGGTATGGTATGGAAAGAGGGCATTTGCATTTCTTTCACCATAGTAAAAACTGCATTCATGGTCTGGAGAGGGCACTTTTTAACAGACGGATAAAAGGGGCAGGGGCTCAAGCCCCCTTTGATATCTATGTGTGCACGTGCCTGGACAAGGAGGAGGGGGGGGGGGGGGGGGGGCTGGGATTAATGAGGGGCGTCTGGTGACTGATGGGGCGACGTCGGGGAGAGGGCTGTTTCAATCTCAGCCTCCCCACTCCACGTCCCGTTTGCTCCATTCATCATCATGCAGAAACGGGAGAAGCTCTTCAGCCTCCTCCACGCGAGCCTCATCTCCCTTTGTTCCCCCCTCTCTTTCACCTCCGTCCTTTTACCAAACAGCCGCGGGGGGTTTAACCCTCCTCCCCTCCTGCGAGACCACCTCTTGACCTTCCCGACGGTCCCCGACGAGTGCTTATGTAAACCACTTTCACTTAATGTCCGAGATTAGCTCTTGTTTTGGCTACTTCTAATTGCGGACGCGTGTTAGAGTAGCCCTGTTTTCCCCCTCCTGGGTTTTTTTCCCCGGACTGGAGTGTAAGCAAGCAGACCATAAGTGCCTCCTCCTCCCCCCACTCAAGCTAACCATTAGGGATGGGACGATATGAAAATGTCATATTACGATTATTGTGCCAAAAGATTAGGGATGGGTATCGTCTGCGATACTTTTAATGGTATCGATCGCATGACGTCGATACTATCGGGTATCGGTTCACGTAAAAACGAACGATACCTCTTTTCGATACGATATTATCGCGATAATCAAAATCCATTGTCCTGGGGTGGAACATTTTCCCAAGAATAGCAGATCTACAAGCTCACAATGCGTCGCAATGCGACACGTTGTGAGCTTGTAGATCGGCATTTTTTTGGCAAAGACATTTAACTCATCTAGTGCCTATCCCAAAGATTTCCGGGTGGTTATTTTCATGTCTGTGGTGCCTTCTAACTAAAATACTATACAAGATAAAAGCTCACTTTCTTTTGCAGGTGAAGGTAGGCATTCTAATCTTCATTCAGAATGAAATTTGCTCATATCTTACTATTTTTGGATTCGCTGTGGCTCTGCATAGTTGTGGCAAAATGGTCAAAAAAGGCTGGCACATATACCCACCCAAATTGGAAAAGATGCTGGCACTAATTGAGTGAAAAAAGACTGTGTCAAATACGTATATTATAAGTACATTTTACCAATTATATAGAGGGTTTAAATGGTACCGGATATGCAGCTCGGCAAATAAAAGGTGAATTGATCCCAGTGCATGACGGAGCACAATATCACGATGAATTAAATCTCCACGATACGATTATCATTGTGTTTTTTATCGCGATAAACGATAATATCGCGTATCGTCCCATCCCTACCAACCATTCCCCCGGCACGGCTGCTCTAAACCGGCCTCGGTTTGTCCGTCGTCCTCGGCGGCTCCCCTCTCATCGCCCCATCCAGCCTCCCCCGGTGGGACCACTCTAATCAGTATGATAGCACCGCTCTGCCTCCCCTACTGCTGTGTAAAGGAGGAGGAGAGGCTTAGGAGGAGAGGACAGGGTGAGTGGGGGAACCATGAGGAGAGGAGATGAGAGATGGGTATGAGCCATGAGGACAGTGTGGGGGGAGATATGAAGTGTGGGGGAGGGGACACAAGGACCACATTAAGCCGTGTAGACCGGTGACGCATTATTGCGTATTATTACTTGAAGCATTATTTTATGCTTTAACTGGTTGAAAAATAGCAGATATACAAGCTCACAGCACGGCACCGAGTGCCGTGCTGCGAGCTTGTAGATCCACTATTTTTGAAGAATTGTGAACATTCATGTCTTTGAATAAAAACCTATGTTTCTATTATGTCAGTGGTGCTCAAACTTTTTCATGTCAAGGACGCCCAAAATTATTATTATTTGGCAGACCCCCATCTCAAAATATTTAGTTCCAGGGACCACCCAGAAGCAAAATTTGAGTTACAAATGTTCACTTTAAAAATACATTATATTCAAAGATTTGCACACATTTCCATGACTTTTCAAAAATAGCAGATCTACCAGCTTGCCGCGCGAGCTTGTATATCTGCTATTTTTCAATAGTTAAATCATTAAGTAATTCTGGGCCTAAATGGGTTAACTATTTATGGGCCTGCTCCATTGGGTAATGGGAATTACATGCGTTTTTTAATTATTGATGGCGTAACCGGCTGTCTTTATAAGGCTCTGCTCCGGGGAGCGAGCTCCGCTTGGAAGATGTTGTTCCATTGTTGTTGTTGGTGTACAACATGGACGCCTGCTTGGATTGGTCGGCTATTATGATGATAATGTTTGGATGGAAGTGACGGAACGAGTGTCTCTTTTTCATGATGCATTGCCAGGGAATGGCATTGCCATTCTAAAAAAGATTTTTTTTCGAATGTGTCTGATTATAGATGCCAGAAAATGAGGAGGTAATGTTTTCACCTGAATCTGTCCCTGTCTCTCTGGCTGTCTGTTATCTTGGATATCTTGAAAGCTTTTGAAGGGATTTGCACAAAACCTGGTAGAAAGTTTGGTTCGGACTCAAAACAAAGAACTGATCAACTTTTTCACACAGATTGGCAATTTGGCACAGATTGTGCTCTGCTCAGTTTGACTGGTTTTTGCATTCTCCTCATTTTAATGTAGCGTAAATCAGCAAAGTAGCAGAATTGAAAGCATAAAAACAAATGCAGTACGATTCTACGTTCACTCTTTATAGAACTAGAGATGTGCTGATTGATCGGTGAGTGATCGTGATCGGCCGATAATGCCTCTATCGGCTTTGATCGGTATCAGCTTTGCCGATCTACAAGCTACTGTAGATCAGCTATTTTCACAATATTTATCTTTGGGACTGAATGTAACCTCAGCTTCAACTCCTACAAGTTGAATTGGATAATAAAAGACCTCAGCCTGCAATCACCTAATGTTTATACTTAATATACAATGTCAATGTTTTGTAAGAAGAATCATTAAATATATAAATGCTGCTACAGCAACACAATAAGAATTTATGGATTTGACGCTGTGATCGGGAATATCGGTATATCGGCAGATACTGATTCCAGTTGATCGGTGATCGGTATCGGCTCCAAAAATCCGCAATCGGAGCATCTCTACTTAAAACAAAAGTCTCTGCTCTGCCATGGAGCAGGTTTTCTACTCGCTGAAACCTGGCTTGTCTTGTATGGTATTGTTCACCTGCCAGTCATGGAGTGTGGATGCACTCAGATTGTTTGCCAACTGGCCCTCAGCTCTGTTAGAGAAGGTGTGGGTGGAACAGATGGCGCTGGGGAAGCCTGAGGTATCTTCAAATACACACTACACACTACACACTACACAGGTCCCGGCTTCACTGCAACTTACAAGAAGCTTACTTTCACTCGCGGTGAACTCTAGTTTGTGTGTATGTGAGTGTGTGCGTGCATGCATGTGCATGTGTGTGTGTGTGTGTGTGTGTGTGTGTGTGTGTGTGTGTGTGTGTGTGTGTGTGTGTGTGTGTGTGTGTGTGTGTTGACCCAATATGACCTATTTGTATGTAGCCTATGTTTATTTTTTTTTATTTTTTTAAAGATTTGTTTTGGGGCTTTTATGCCTTTATTGATAGGACAGTAGGCCAGCGGGATTTGTATGTTTGAGTATATTATTTTGCTTGTCATTCAGTAACACTGATGATGGCCTAGAGCCGAAACGCGTCTGTTGACTATCCTGTCTACTGCTGCTGCTACTTTATTATTAAACAAGACTGCGGGTGCGGGTTACTTCTCTTCTTGAGTATATTTTCCCTCATTTACGAAAGAACATGGTCACTTCCACACAGACCGGTAGGCCTGTATCAATGTGGACGTGAGCGGAGGCTACAATCAACTCGTCTACAGAAGAGTTCTGAAGTGTTTTAGTCAGCTTTGGTGCTTCATAGTAAATCTGGGCGAGACAGAATTGTTATTAGACCATATATCCTGACTAGAATCTTAAGGATTCATCCACATATGGACTGTGTGTGATAAATCCCTGACATAATTAGGTCATTTGAAATGCAATTAATGAGGTTAATAACAGTATTTTGGTGTAAAATGTATTTCTCTTTCTTGTTGAGATAGCCTATATAATTGCTAGCTAGGCCACTGGTGACATAATTACGAGTAATTAAAATTAACAGTAAAAGCAACGGGTACTGGGTAGGATGACCCATTTACAATGTGATAGGTTAGATTCTTATTCATAGACAACCTATTTACTGTAAACAAGAGGTTTGAAAGTCAATCTTCAGCTAAATTTTAAGAATTGTGATAAGCTACTATAATACTACCAGTAAGACAAGGACGAAAAGCAACCTCACCCTTGCAGGACGGAATTCATTTGGACAGATTTGAGTTGGTTGTTTAAGTTGGACAAAATGTGTACAAAATATCTTCCCAAATATGGATATGACTGACGTCTGACATCATAGATGTCTTATGACCACATGAGACTCACACAATATGTCCACATATGGGCATTCAAAGCTATGGGCTTAATATTGACGACATCAGGGATCTCCATATATGGGTATACAAGGGACAAGGACAGAATGTGATGTCGCAATATGATGTCACAACAATGTGATGTCGTATAGGTCAGCTATAGACACCGAGGCGTTACCCGGCCTCTGACAGGTGTTACTGACAAGATGTAGCGGTTTTCGTAGTTAACGGTTGCAAATATATCACAGATGTATAAATTCAATATTCAACCTCAACTGGTGTTTGATTGTCGATAGCAACGCTGTTGACAACAACAGATGATTTCTTGCCATACTGCATTTTTTTCTTTACTTCCTTTAACCCATTTAGGCCTAGAATTATTGAATGCTTTAACCAGTGAAAAATAGCAGACATACAAGCGAGCTTGTAGATCTGCTATTTTTGAAAAAGTCATGAAAATGTGTGCAAATCTTTGAATATATGTACTTTCAAAGCGAATGTTTGTAACTCAAATTTTGCTTCTGGGTGGTCCCTGGAACTAAATATTTTGAGATGGGGGTCCGTGGCCAAATACATATCATTTTGGGGGTCCTTCACATGAAAAGGTTTGAGAATCACTGACATAGTAGTCTCTCAAGAACAGACTAACTGAGCTCCAGCTAAGTGAAAAGGACCTTTTCTTTGATGATGGCTAAGCCAGATTGCTGACACAGAAACATTTGGTTTTCAAAAAACCTTAGAAGGATTCAAAAGACACTTATAGAATCGGGTCAAAATTCTAATTTTCACCATTTAAAAAAAATAGCAGATCTACAAGCTCGCAGCGCGGCACTCGGTGCCGCGCTGTGAGCTTGTATATCTGCTATTTTTCAATAGTTAAAGCAGTCAATAACCCTATAGGCCTAAACGGGTTAACGCTACTCAGGCTTCCATATAGAACTAATTGTCTCAATCGGACTTGCAACATTAGAGTTTCTATTTCAAGGTTGGAGAAGTTTGTCCTCATCGTAACGTGTAAATGCATCTCCATGTTGTATTCCTTATTACACCTGATCATTCTTCAGCTGTGATCGGCGAGATACAAATGTTTCATGAATCACACGCGAACCCTGTCATAAGATGATGTCTACGCTCCGAGTCCTACATTAGACTGATGAATGAGGCCCATTGTGTGTATTTTCGTGTGCAGTGCACCCTTTCTCGTGTGTGTGCGCATGTGTGTGTGTGTGTGTGTGTGTGCGTGCGTGCGTGCGTGCTCCGTTACAAACCCATCGCAGCAACTTGGCTAGTTAGAGACGGAGCCTCTCTGAGAGAGCGATCCTTCTTTGTCCTCTCCTCTAATGGGCCCTTAGAGATTTCCTTTTTAAAGACAGACACAGAAGCAAGCAGACAGACAGACAGACAGACAGACAGACAGACAGACAGAGACAGGCAGACACAGTGGCGTCAGTTCAGCAAAAGCTAGGGTATGGCAAAGATGGGAGTCCTCATGGAAAATAGGCATTACATTTTGGATAACACGGTTCTATTGTGAAAATAGCCGATCTACATGCTCACAACGCCTTGTGAGGCGTTGTGAGCATGTAGATCGGCTATTTGTATTTTCACAACGTCTGAAAAAAAACCCTGACTTTTGTCAGTTTTTTACACAGGTTTCTACGGTTTCTTGGGCTCCATATGGCAGCCTGGAACGGTTGTTCAAGTGCAGCTAAACTTAGCATGTTAGTAAACGTGCCACAATTAACAATAATGAATTGCACCTCTGCAGCTGACCTGCGGGACCTGGGAATATTCAATTTTGTCAAGATGGGGAGAATACAAGTGTGGAGAATACAATTATAATACCTTGTTAAAGTGACCATTTTGTAAAATTTTGCATTTGTAGTTATTTTACTGTAATTTAACAACATAATAAGCAGCGCAGATAGACAAAGAGACATTCATGGATTTATATTTAAAAGTAACTTTTATTTACCCCCCCCCCCCCCCCCCCCTGGACCCAGGGTATGGCAGCTGCATACCCCTGCCATACCCAATTGATGCCCCTGGACAGACAGACAGACGGACAGACAGACAGACAGTCGGGTGGTTATCAGGACCTACCGTCTGCCGGTCATCATTAGTCAACGCATCCAGACATTCATCACCTGGCATTGTTGGCGTCACTTCCAATCCATGTCATGTTGGATAGCCTAACTGAAAATGCAGAAGACCAGTAAGACTCCCTGATCGGGAGATAAGCGACCACCAGGTCGCTTACACAAGCTTTAGAAGGCAATGTTAGCCAATCAGGAGGGAATATGGGAAATGGGACAGATCCATGTTGATGACATGACTTTAGAGATACTGTGTACCGCTTTGCGTGATTTTAGGGCAAAATCTGTAGGAGCAGTGTCCAAGACAATATCTTTTTTTTTTTTTATATATATATATTTTTGAGCGGTGCAAACCGCTCCTATAAGTGGCTGTGCGTGTGTCTGTAGCCTTTTTCCTCAGCGTTTTGCCATAGCAAAATATGTGTACGTAGCATCATGTTTGTCTAGTGATGTCATATGTCGTATGTCTGTAGCCTTTCTCCTCAGCGTTTTGCCATAGCAAAACGTGTGTGTGTAGCATAGCATGTACATCCTAGACTCAAATCCTAGTCTGAAGACGTTATGCAAGCACGACCACCACCGCTCACTTCACATTGGGTGTGATTTTTTACCTATCATATTAAACTATCCCGAGTGGCCGGTCCTCCTGTACGTGTTGATATTTGTGCATTATGCTGAGGCAGCAACACTCTCTCTCATTCCTAAAGATGTAGACGTCTTGAGGGATCAGTCCACTCCTTTTGCTGAATTATGGCCCCGGCCTTTTCTAGACGAGGCCACTGATTAATGGGACCTATTAAACCTCGTCTGGTGGACGGACGCGGGCGGGCGGCGGGGCGGCGGGGCTGTGGGGGGAAGAATGGTGGCGGGCAGCAGCACCCATCCCCCCCACCCTCCTGATGGATGAGCTCAGGAATGGTCCTTACCGCATGTGTCATACAGCATCAGGAGACCTATTGACGTGCTACCGGGGAGGGGGGGGAGGTTCCCCCCACGCACCCACACCCAGAGCAGGAGGAGACAGAGGGAGGGGAGTGCAGCACTGAATCACTGAGGCTCCACTGTGGCCGGATGGCACAACAAAGTTGTGATGTGAAGTTAAAATGGGGTGCTATAGTTTTGTACTTTTTCAAGATGGGGAGACAGTTCACTGGTACAAGGTCAAATAATTAGTTTGCTTTGGGCTGTTTGGAGGGATTGTGGGGCGTCACGATACCATACGTGGACTCCGTAGTCAAAGAGGGGCTGGATTATTGCACCAGCTATGGTCTTCAGTGTGTTGAAGTTGACCATCGCTGCGATCCTCTGTAGGAAACAAGTTCGTTGGTTGATTGTATTTATTACCTTTGAAGTCATCTTTTTGCTTGAAAGATTAGCTTCAAGGATAAGTAGGAGGCTTTAGTTCAGAAAACATTTTCCTAGTATAATCATAATACCTGATGACCATGTTTTACGTAGGGAAAATATCACGGCACCCCGTCTTTAAGGGAGAGACGGACAGACCAGTAAGTCACTATTCGACGTTGTTCACCAAAGCCGAATATTCGCTTATTTAGATTTTTTTATTGTTTTCTCTTTAAAAAATCTATATTTTATAAAGCTTGGCTAGATAGGAAGTCATAAGAATGAGTAATAATGCTCCTGGTAGATGAATTTGTTAATGCTCTATACCAGAGGTTCTCACACCTTTTTAGGCCGTGACTCCCAAAATAAACATATTTGAACTGGGGACCCCCACCCTGACAAGCACTTGGAATTGTAGGTATTACATTTAATGTGACTCGGTTCCGCAGATAAATATTGTGAAAATAGCAGGCGTTGTGAGTTGCGAGGCGTTGTGAGAATGTAGATCGGCTATTTTCACAATGTTCGCCTCTTGCTTACTTAATATTTGACAGTTTGGCCAGTCCTGTCGAATATTCGACTGTTTGAATACTTTGAGGTCGAATAATTCGAATACTAAACTACCTACCGTGCACAAGACTTAAGTATGAAATTCAACCAAGTGAGAAATGGTAATGGGGTGACAACGAGTGACTCTGAGGGAAGAGTGGTGTCCCAGTCCCCATCATGAAGCGTTAACTTGCTAACAGGGCATTACTGTCCTCATTAGAGCTCCGTGTCCCGTGGTTCATTATTGATCAGCTATGCAGAGATAAGTCACTCAGGGAGGCAAGGAAGGCCGCATGCTGGGCGTAGACGCTCAACGTGCACTCCTGCTGGGAGCTCACTGGCACTGCTCACACAGACGCATGCACGCACGCACGCACACACACACACACACACACACACACACGCGCGCGCTCGCGCGCGCACACACACACACACACACACACACACACACACACACACACACACACACACACACACACACACACACACACACAATTATTCCGTAATCATCTAATTGCAATTATTTGACATGATCGCAATTATTGTGTCATGGTCGTCATAATCGTTTCCATGTTGAAAGATGTTAGTATATTTTCAAACATTTTCAGAAATAGTGGAAATAGCAGATCTACAAAGCTATTTCCACTATCAGTGTTCTTTTTATAGTATAAGTATAAAGTTGTGAAGTATGTAAAGTTGTGAAGTATGTAAGCCAGCAGGCCAGAGTCCATTGTTTTGTAAAGACCATTTCTTTTGTTGCAACTCAAGTCTAAATGTCTTCACGTGTTACTTTTTTGCCTTTTTTTCTTTCTTTTTTTGTACTTTAGGTAAATCTAAATAGTCAAATTAGCTGGTACTCCCTACGGTCACTGTGTTACTTGTATATTTAGGTTATGTGTCATATCTGCCATGTGCAACTTCAAAGCCTAAAAACCAAACAGAAATGTAATTGTCAACGCCAAAAACACAATGAAATTGTTAATCGCAAGAATTAGAGTGAAAATTAATCGCCATGTAAAATGTCATAATCTTGACAGCCCTACACACACACGCTTGCACACGCACGCGCACACACACATTATACATACATACAGTACATACTGTACAGATGATCTCTCACTCTCTCTCTGGCACGCAGGCGTATGCACAGCATTTGCTTTCATATTGATACAGACATATAGGCTACAGACATACTCAACATGAATCAATGACAATGTATAACAGTATAACATGACATGCAGGTCTCATGTACAGGACTTTTCCAAGTTAAGGGAAAATTATTCACCCTCCACTGACACTGCTGTAGCTATAAAACTGCGGCCATAGTGTGGCATTGTGGTAACAAATTAAGGCTGGAAAGTGGAAAATCCACCGGAAAGGAAAAGGAAATATGTCTTTGAAGTTTTTTTGTTTTTTTGTTATTAACCCTCCAGTGTCCAGTAGCCATACAGTATATCAACACTGACACTAGTCAACGTTTTCCGATGGCTGTGATTTTGCGCTCTGCTCCTCACGTGTGTGTAGCAGAAGTATCCCTGGAATTGCCTACGTCCTGGAATTGTTGCAGGAACGGACATGCTTTCCGTTAAACTGTGTTGCAGTGGGAACACGAGGAAACTCTTCTTTGTCTGTGTCAGTCACGATCAAGCCTATTTTATATCAGTTCTGAGTTCTGCCAGGGAGGGCGAGGCAACACGGGTGAGCTGTTCACAGTTTTGGTGATAAAGTTGCTTCTGGTATTGATTTTAACCCATTTAGGCCTAGAATTATTGAATGCTTTAACTATTGAACACAGTGTTTGGGAAGCAGTGTTGTACATGCTCAGAGTTAAAGGAACACTCAGGGTTTTTACGGTGTGATGGTGTAGAGCAGCAGGTCGGGGTCTCAGCCCATTAAACTCTGCCGTTCCTGGTGGGACAGACAGATAACAAGATACGGACATGATGAATCCTACTGCTAGCGGAGGTCACTCCTCTGTGGCTTTGTTCCCTGCCTTTTGTTCCCTCTGGCACTGGTGCAGTCTGCAGGGAAGAAGCTGGACTGTTTCACTAAGAGACTTTCCTAGGTAATAGAACTACCCAAGTGCACACATAGACATCATAGGGGGCTTGAGCCCCTGCCCTTTTATCCGTCAGTAAAAGGTGACCTCTCCAGACCATGAATGCAGTTTTTACTATGGTGAAAGAAATGCAAATGCCCTCTTTCCATGCCATAGCTGAAGGCAGGCAGAATTTGCCTTGTCCAAACTCTCCTGAACTTGAACGCAGCATCTTATGTTGAAAGAATTGCTCTCTCTGTGTAGAAATCCATGCTGTTACGCCACATCTCCAGTATTCACTTGATTATGCTTATAGCTCAGTGTGGTACCGAAAATAGCCGACCTCCAAGCTCACAACTCGTCGGAGCGTGACGCGCTGTAAGCTTGTAAATCTGCTATTATCAAGCATTTCGTACTTTTGGTACTTTTGTACATTTTGAATTCCAGACGTGTACTACTTTACTTTTCCACCACTGAAAATCACCCTTAACATAAGTAGTGTCTTGTTCTATTGCAATGAAGCATGATATTTCTCTGGACAAACGGCTGCAGTGGCCGTTGAGAAGACGAATGCCTGATTCACACAGACTCCATACCTAAATGATATACTATCTCTGAAACAGCAGGCTTTTATTACCATCATTAAGTGTGCCTGCCATGCAACGCAATGGCAAAACACTTATTGTAATCCGCCATACTTAATTAATTAATTAAGTCCATAGTTTCGCCACAAATTTCTGCACGTAATAACTGCCGCACAATTTACGCCACCCACGCAATATATACATCAAAACGTACGGCTCGGCCGGGAATAGGTTGCTATTACTTTTCTTTCCGATCCGCGTTACCATTGCGACGTAATTCGCAAAAAACGACGCCAAAAAACCCCATTGACTTAGAATGGGGGAAACTTCGGCACGTAATAACTGCCGCACGATTTACGCCACCCCCGCAATATATACATCAAAATGTGCGGCTCGGCCGGGAATGGTGTGCTATTACTTTTCTTTCCGATCCGCTTTACGATTGCGATGTAATTCGCAAAAAACAACGCCCAAAAACTCCATTGACTTTGAATGGGGGACTCCGAAAAAAACCCAGAAACTTTGGCGCCACATAACTCTGCCATACTTTTGCCTAGCAACGTCATTTAAAATGTAAAATGCTCACACAACTTTGGTCTTTTTCCGACCAATAGGGATGAGCTGTAATTGATTAAGCCTCGCCCCCTCTTTAACAGGAAGTGCCCTTCACCAAACAGGAAGTGCCTCTATAACTCATGAACCGTTTGTCGTACAGACTTGCGGCTGGTGTCATACCTTTTCTTTTTTTCTCAATTTTTTTTTTCTCAATTTATTTTTTCTCAAATTTTTTTTTTTCTCAATTTTTTTTTCTCAAATTTTTTTTTCTCAATTTTTTTTTTTCTCAAAATTTTTTTTTCTCAAATTTTTTTTTTCTCAATTTTTTTTTCTCAAAATTTTTTTTTTCTCAATTTTTTTTTCTCAATTTTTTTTTTCTCAAATTTTTTTTCTCAAATTTTTTTTTCTCAATTTTTTTCTCAAAATTTTTTTTTTCTCAAATTTTTTTTCTCAAAATTTTTTTTTTCTCAAAATTTTTTTTTCTCAATTTTTTTCTCTAATTTTTTTTTTTCTCAAATTTTTTTTCTCAATTTTTTTCTCTAATTTTTTTTTTCTCAAAAAAATTTTTTCTCAATTTTTTTTTTCTCAAAAATTTTTTTTCTCAAAATTGTTTTCTCAAAATTATTTTTTTCTCAAAAAAAAATTTTCTCACATTTTTTTTTCTCACAATTTTTTTTTCAAAATTTCTTTTTCTCAAAAAAGTTTTTTTCTCAAATTTTTTTTCTCACAAAACTATTTTTTCTCAAAAAACTGTCGTTAAAGTGCGACCCGTGATAACGGCCAAAAATGCTCCAAAACGCCAATAATTAGTCGAAATGGCTGACTTCCTGTTTGGTTTCTGATTGGCTGCTGGCCTTGTGACGTGGGTAGAGCTGCGAGGGCCTGGTCATCGCTGCTTGCAGCTTTAATTCATTAATCGTCCATGACCTTAATTGGGGCCTATTTCGCCAAACAGGAAGTGCCCCTCACCAAACAGGAAGTGACCCTTGATCTCGTGAACCGTTTGTCATACAGACACGCGGGTTGCGTCAAATGAAATAACGCTAATGCTAACACCAACCGCTACAGAAGGTTGCACAGACTTAGCGAGCTGCAGGCACACTTAAAATTTCTTAGAAATTTTCTCTTCTAGTTATTACTATTATCTGATTTTAAAGCTGGAGTTATAGGCATGCTAAAGAATGATTTGGGGGAATGTCCATTTTTTAACCTATTCAGAACGGGTACACATTATTGTGTATCATTATTTTATGCTTTAACTATTGAAAAATAGCTGATATACAAGCTCACAGCGCGCTGCGAGCTTGTAGATCTGCTATTTTAGAAAAATCGTGAAAATTAGAATTTTGACCCGATTCTATAAGTGTCTTTTGAATCCTTCAAAGGTTTTTTTGAAAAACCTATGTTTCTATGTCAGCAATCTGGCCAGCCATCGCCATTTCACTTAACTGGAGCTCAGTTAGTCTGTTCTTGAGAGACTACTATGTCAGTGGTTCTCAAACCTTTTCATGTGAAGGACCCCCAAAATGATATTTATTTGACCATGGACCCCCATCTCAAAGTATTTAGTTCCAGGGACCACCCAGAAGCAAAATTTGAGTTACAAAGGTTCGCTTTGAAAATACATATAGTCAAAGATTTGCACACATTTTCACGACTTTTTCAAAAATAGCAGATCTATGTATATCTACTATTTTTCACTGGTTAAACTTTAACTTTATTGAATGCTTTAACCGTTAAAGCATTCAATAATCCCAGGCCTAAATGAGTTAATGAATGTCCATGTTCTACTGTATAGCAGTGCTGTATTTATTATATTAACGGGACCATCTCACTCCACATCACCCCTTACATCATCCCAATCGTTTGTCCTTTTTATGTTATGTTGTAATTTTATCTTTTATAATGCTGCCTTGTAACTGAAAATAACACATCTACATTACAGGCTCACAACGTGTTACACCTGCACACCACCATCTAGGAACAAAGAGATAAGGAAAAAACGCTCAGTGATCACAGCTATGCGCCATGACATTTCAGTACATGCCCTGATGATGACCAGTTTCTGGTCGGCTTTTCAATACAATGAAATAAAGTAATATTGTTCCTCCTTTTTAAACTTGAGTGCCTGGATCACTTTTTTTCTTTTTGGTATGCACCATGACACTTTCTTTTTTTTTTTTAATTCTGTTTTTATTTGGATCATCATTATTACATTCACAAATCTTCAATATTTCAACAAAATACAAAACAAACTCTTTGATGACCAATTTTCAACAGTAACAATGAATGAAAAAGAAAAGAAAAGAAAAAAGAGCAGCAGCAGGGCAGTTACATTACGGGAAACGCTTTCACTTTTTCACTTATTACAAGAACAGTTACATGCGTGAGAAAAAGGTATAAGGTCTAGGCAAATTTACAAGAGGACAAACATTACATTTTTAGCACCGCACCATGACACTTTCAGTAGCAAAACTCGCACCGGAAGTTCGATGAATAACATTAGAGTCTATGAGAGCTGGCTGGACAGCTCATGAACAAAAACATGATTCTGAACAATAATCATTGAACTTCCGTTGCAAGTTTTGCCACCGAGTGTCATGGCACATAGCCGTGGTGAGCGTCTTTTCTTTATCTCTTTGTTCCTAGACCACCATCAGGATACAAACCGTTCCATGTCCACCTTGAAAACAGAGTGGGGGAGGAAGGGAAAACAAAAAAAGGGTGTATGCTAGATAAGTTGTGATATAATTGAGTGTCATTGATTTTCTTGTCTCTCCTCTCTCGCAGGTAAGTGGAAGTGTTTTGCCGCGGGGGGCTCAAGAGGCGGTGGGGGTGGTAAGTGTGGAATCATTTTTGAACACCAGAGTCATTTATCAGCCCCGGACCCCTGTTCCAGTCCCTCTTTACACACTCACTTTATACACATGCTGAGGGGACCGGCCAGACAATGTTGCAGATTGTTTTTCACTTTTAGCCCGTTCCAGGGGATGCCATAGTATTATCGAATGTTTCATGTCTTTAGGTGAAAAGGTAAAATGCGTACATTACAGTTGATTAAGAGGCCTTCAGCGTAGGCTACCTGAGATCAATATCATATTATGCAGTTATTGGATTATGTCCCACACCGATGGCCTCCATCAACGCCGATGTCCTTGTCAGGTCTCACAGCTAATGAAGGGGCGTTGTGTGGAAGGGACCAAATGTCAAAGGTTGTGTGTGGTGGCTTTTATAGCTCAGTAGAAGGCCAGTGAGATGAGGGGGCACACGCTATTATCGTCGTTGTCGGGTGGAAACCTTGTACCGGTACGTCCAAGACCTTTCGTTTTGTATTTATCATTTTAAAAATGAAATAAACTAGTGAAAATAGCGTTGTGTGCTTTTAGATCGGCTGTACTTTTGTGTGACAGCCTTGTATGATAAAGCAGGGCTTTGCTTGGTGAAAAATCGTACAAACTTGAAACTTGGAGATACGAGGTTTCTGCCTGACAGTGACGTTATACACCCATCGATTGGCGCATTACAGTCATACAGTAGGATTTTTTGTTTGGTAGTTCTATGTAGTTCTGTGTCACCATGTGTTCACACCAATAATAATTATAACACACTTCTCAGAGTTCCATTCCAGTTAGCAAATGGCCAGCATACATTTCTGTCTGTCTGTCTTTTTGCAAACTACTAAACCGGTCAGTGCGAAATGTGGGCATACTACCAGTATAGACCATGGAAATGCCCAAATAGTTTTACATCAGGACATCAGTCTGCAATAGTTTTTAAGATATGTTATTTTGGGGGCTTTTATGCCTTTATTGATAGGACAGTAGACTGACAGGAAATGGGGGGAGAGATGGGGAGTGACACACGGCAAAGGTCGTCCGGATCGGGAATCGAACCGGCGACGCCGCCAGGCATCCATGCCTATGTGGCAATGCCTACGTGGTATGCGCCTGGACCAGTAGGCCGGCAGGTGCCCCAGTCTGCATTAGTTTTGTCAATTTTGATCACCACTGATCATGAGCACCCCTTTCTTGTCGTAGAACAACACCAACTTGTCCTCTAGGGGTGTAACGATACATTTTAATAGCGATTCAATACATATCACGATACATGGTTGACGATACGATAGATGGACGATATTGGTTAATTCATGGTGATACGATACGATTCAATGATTTAAAATCGATATAGTAACTATTTAGCAAAGAAATTAAATCTGTGTGAAAGGTGTGGATAGTACAGTCCATGTGCCAAATACATGGACATTGTATATTGACAAACCTGCACCTTGACATGAACCCAGAGATTACACACATTTATCGATAGACCAGTGTAGCTATATGGAAAGGAAGAGTAATTGAACCCCTCCTTTTCATTTTTTCTTCTTAAAAATGCTAAATACAATGCACAAGTAGGTAGTATCGATACAATCGATTCTTTGCACTGCCGATTCGATACGATACAAAATAAAACGATACGACTCGATTTTAGCTGTTTTCATTTCGATATACTTTGATTTTTTAAGTTAAAAACGATATTTCGATACAGTTGCTATATCGTTACACCCCTATTGCCCTCCTAAGAAAGAGACATTTCATATTATTGAATCATTTTGCCCCTCTGCTCACCCTCGCCACACTTAGAAGTGCCTAATTATCTATCCTCTAGCTTTTAAGCTTTGTCTCTAAAAGGATTAACCTCTGGCCACTGAAAGCACCCGTAAAATCTCAAACCGCGCGTTTGGAACAAAGCTAAGTGAGTCCGCCGTCAGCCTCTCTATTCGGCGAGTGACGGGAGAAGAAAGCGTACCTCAACGTGATTGTTTTATAAAGACATCCTGACGACAAGGAGTGTCGCACCAAATTCTGGGCCCTGGGTACAAGGATTCACTCACGTTTTGTGCTTTAGCTGTTGAAAAATAGCAGATATACAAGCTCGCAGCGCGGCACCGAGTGCCGCGCTGCGAGCTTGTAGATCTGTGTGCAAGTATTTCAAATCCTTCTAAGGTTTTTTGAAGAACCTATGTTTCTATGTTAGTGGTGCTCAAACTTTTTCATGTGAAGGACCCCATCTCAAAATATTTAGTTCCAGGGACCCCCCAGAAGCAAAATTTGAGTTACAAATATTCGCTTAAAAAATACACATATTCAAAGATTTTCACGACTTTTCAAAAATAGCAGATCTACAAGTTCGCAGCGCAGCACTGTGTGTCGCGCTGTGAGCTTGTAGATCTGCTATTTTTCAATAGCTAAAGTATAAAATAATTAGGGCCCCTCCACCTTGGGCCCTAGTAACTCAGTCCCACTTTTCCCCCCCTTGTGACGCCCATGCTGACGACCAAAAGACAAAAGGCAAAAGCGATCCGTATAAAGACCCTCCGCCGCCGCCTGCCCACACTCTTCTGATTATGCAAAGTCCTCTCTGCCATCTCACAGTGCATTGTGGGTAGTCATTAGATCAGTGGTGGCAGCGGAGTGGCCAGAGTGGTAAGCTATTGTCAGATAGGATTTATCCCTCCGGCTATGAGTGTATGGGTACCTCTGCCAACCGTGGGGGACAACGGGACAGCTGAGCTAATAGATGGCTAGAGGATAATGTCATCCAGCAGTGAGACTACAAGCTAGTGAGGACAGGGCTGACAGCTGCTACATCCCACAGGCTCAGCTATAGGCGGTGTAGGCCTAGAGTACATCCTCCTCTGGCCTCGTCAGAAAAGAGAGTTAACTTTTTCCATAAGAGCAGATGATTATTTTCGAGGTCTACATAACACAGCGTGGACATCCAGACCGACTGAACCGAGCACCATGGCCAGGGGTGTTGCACCAAATTCTGGGCCCTGGGTACAAGGATTCACTGGGTTTGTCAGTGGTGCTCAAACCTTTTCATGTGAAGGAATATGTATTTGGCCACAGACACCCATCTCAAAATATTTAGTTCCAGGGACCCCCCAGAAGCAAAATTTGAGTTACAAATGTTCTCTTAAAAAAAACCCACATATATTCAAAGATTTGCACACATTTTAACGACTTTTCAAAAATATCAGATCTACAAGCTTGCAGCGCGGCATGCACAAATTTTAACACATTTTAAAAAATAGCAGATCTACAAGCTCGCTGCGCGACACGCACAGATTTTAACGACTTTTCAAAAATATCAGATCTACAAGCTCGCAGCGCGGCACTCGTGCCGCGCTGTGAGCTTGTATATCTGCTATTTTTCAATAGCTAAAGTATAAAATAATTAAGGCCCCCTCCACCTTGGGCCCTAGTAACTCACCCCATGCCATGCTCTACGGGTTTTGTGCCACAGTATTAGTGCATGAAAGACCTTTGACCGACACATTTAGAAATGATATTACCACACTCACATAAGCAGCATTATAGGTTGAATTCCTCACCATAACTCTACTGTAGATTCACGTACAGTAGCTGTGATTAATAGACAGAGGGTTTTCTCTAAGGTTCACTGTAACATCCTGTGTGTTAAAAAGGTGGTGCCATAGTTTGGTACTTTTTCTGTTTTGTATGTGTCTATGGAGTTAACATTACTCTAATAGACCCCAGGTTATAATATGTTTTGTATGTGTCTATGGAGTTAACGTTACTCTAATAGACCACCAGGTATGGTTATAATATGCAAATATGTCTTCCCTGTGTATTTGTGGGTTTCTTCCTGGAAGCTGAAAGCCTCTGAGTTCAAAAGGCCCAATACACTGATATAATGACATCATAATAGCATCCCCTCCCCTTTCTTGCACTCAGCAACAGCTGTGGGTGTGAATAATTTCAGCTGGGTCACCACCCACCTGAAAACCAGGTATTCTTAATGAGTGGCCACATAAAAACATAATTGTAACAATATCTGTAGTGTTCCTCCAAGTATAATCACCAGTAAGACTCCCTAATCGGGAGATAAGCGACCGTAGGTGGCTTATCTCCACAAATAGGGCAAAAATTTGTTTTTCCAAAATCTTCCTGATCCATGTTGATGACATGAGTGTAGACATGCTGTGTAGTGATATTTGTGATTTTAGGGCAAAAACTGTAGGAGCAGTGTCCAAAAATGTGTTTAAAAATCGGCCTGAAGGTGGCGGTAGAATAGGGCCATGTGAGAAATGAGGGGTGGGGTCTCCGTGTTGCCTTGGCGGACGAATAGGTACCGGCCCCGGCTCTCCCGGACGCTCCTAGCCCGAGTTACGGCATTTTATGTGCGCTGCAGTGGCAGGGGGTCCTCCACTGGGGGCGCCACCACTTTTGCTTGCGTTCTGGAGCAGCAGGAGTCGGTGGTCCCCGGGAATTCCCCGTGAGCAGCCCCGTTGGGGTGGTCATTTGGTCATTTTTTACATCTGGGGGTCCCCCAGGGACCTGGGGGTCCCTGGGGCTCCGGGGGTCCTTGGAGGTTGTAGTTTGGCAGGCAAGGAGTGTGTGTGTAAAAGCTGGCATGGATCGGGTCAACGGGTGGGGAGATATAAGCAGGGAAAAAGTGTGACGTGTGACGTGTGAGCACATTTGGTCATTTTTTACATCTGGGGGTCCCCGGGTCCTTGGAGGTTGTAGTTTGGCAGTCAAGGAGTGTGTGTGCAAAATTTGGCATGGATGGGGGCAACGGTTGTGGAGATATGAGCAGGGCAAAAGTGTGACTGACTCACTCACTGACAGACAGCCGGTGGAGGTTTTGGTAGTAAATGCGACCTACGGTCGCAATAATACCTGATGACATATGGAAATTGGTCAAAAGTAAAAGAACACATCCGACAAAAGGTGCGTTTAGCGGTAAATAATACAGTAAATATAATATGGCGTGAGGAAAAACAAAAGCCGATCAAAGCAATAAGGTCAAACACCGGGAGAACGAGCTGAATAAAAAACATCTCCTGCTAAAACTGGAAAGGTCACATCGTGGAACAGGCACGTGCACACATAGACATCAAAGGGGGCTTGTGCCCCTGCCCTTTTATCTGTCTGTAAAAAGTGCCCTTTCCAGACCATGAATGCGGTTTTTACTATGGTGAAAGAAATGCAAATGCCCCTCTTTCCATGCCATACCTGAAGGCAGCATTCAAGAGAATTGCCTTGTCCAAACTCTCCTGAACTTGAATGCAGCATCTTATGTTGAAAGAATTGCCTTCTCTGTCTGGAAATCCATGCTGTTCGCCACATCTCCAGTATTGACTAGATTATGCTTAGTTCAGTGTGGTTTCACACACCGAAAATAGCAGACCTCCAAGCTCACAACGCGTCGTGCTGCGACGCGTTGTGAGCTTGGAGGTCTGCTATTTTCAATATTTCAAAAGATATTTTTAGAAATTCCAGCCCCTGCCTCTCTAACATTCTATGCACGTCCCTGTCGTGGGAATATCTCACATCATGTGCGTGGCCTTGAATCCGTTATCTTCAGGCAGCCTGTTCCCCTCTCCAGATGTTTGCTTTCCTCTCCACACACACACGCACGCACGCACGCACGCACGCACGCACGCACGCACGCACGCACACACACACACACACACGCATGTGCACGCACACACACACAAACACATACAACACTCCCTACACAAAACATACACTAAATGTTTCAACACTTAAAGGCATATTTGATGGAGGGCTGCACAGGGCCAGAGGTGGATGGAATTGATTGTTATGCATCACACTAAAGAAAAGGGGATTTCCAGCACTGTTTTTCAAGGTCCAACCATGGCCAATCCACTTGGGTTTGTGCGGCAATGACTAGAGTACTGTATGTGCTGGTTTGGTTTTCCATAAGGAATGGGTGGGAGCATGCATTGCGTCCTTTTCTGCCGTCAATAATCTAAGTCTGAAAAGTAACTATTTTGATTGATTGATTGAAGACATTTTTTTGAAGTTTGCAATAGAAAAAAGTACAGTTTCATGACAGTACAAAATCACTGGTACAAGGTCAACTAAAAGGAGATCCTAGTAAGCTTTACGGCTTGTTAACACAGGAACCACTTTATGTATCTCATATAACATTGAAAGACAAGACGGATAGAACAGAGTACTTTGCATTGGATGACATCAATTATAAAAGCAGAAAAATAAGAATAAAAGGAAAAATATAGATATTTACAGGTAGTTACAGTGGAAAAAGGGAGGTGAGTATGCTTAGTCTATTTACAAGTTTCGAGTAGCAGCCGCTTGTAGGTGACTTTTCAGACCGATTTTGAAAGAGGTTTTACTCTCCTTTAGGGCTCGCAGGAGAGCATTCCACATGTTAGTGGTACAGCAGGAGAACTAGAACTACAGCTGTCAAATAAATAAATGTAGTGGAGTATAAAAGTACAACTAATTTTGTCTCTTATGGTTCTCAACCTTGGGTGTCACCAAATTATTTTTGGGGGTCCCCCAGTCACTCAACATTAACAAACCAACATAATGTTTAAGTGTATAGAGGGTATATGCACATTCCCTAAAGTCACAATTTAAGGACTTTTTACCTCTAAAATGATTAAACATTGGCCAAATTGCCAAATATTAGTGACAGAAATTGTGAAAATAGCAGATCTACATGCTCACAACGCCTCGCGTCGCGAGGCGTGTGTGTGTGCGTGCATGTGTGGAAGTGACAAGCCACACCAATGTGATCTTGTCTCACAGTGCATCCTCATGCAAGGCTATGCAGAGTGGAGCTCTAAAGGTTAACAACACCATAGGGTGAAATGTTACACTGACAAATGCCAGACAGATTAATGTTCAAATTGTTTTGGTAGACACACATGAAGTCCTCATGCCCCGTGTGGTTCTTCTACTTTGATGATTACAGGACGATACTTTATTGTCAATTCACACGCTCCAACAATGATGAATAAAACATAAAACTAAATAAGATCAACTCCTATGAAGTAGAATATGATTAAAAACTAGAATAGACAGTGCCAAGTGTATAATAAAAACATAAAATATAAATGAGCGTATTATAGAGATGTGGCGCTAGCATTAAAAACAGCAGTCTCCTGTTATTGCATCATAAAGTTAAGGCACTCTACAGGTGCCGTTGAATGAATATCCAAATTAGTCTTCCTCCCATTAGAAACATCAGTCATCAATAATCCAAAAAGTTCTGACGTCACGCCGGAAAACTATGGTGGGCGACTCGAGTTAGGCTCATCTATGTTCCATTGTGTTGTTATAGACCAGTGTTTCTCAAACTTATACATTTCAAGGTCTCTCCTTAACAATTTTGCTGCCATTTTAAACATAGCTGTACTAAGCAGCTGCCAAATTGTCCTTACCTTTTAACGTGGGCATGTGCACGCATAGTGCATGATCTGTGCGCGACTCATGTAGTAGACCGGTAGACAAGATGACAGCTTTCGAATAAAAAAAAAATCCATTGGAATAGACAAATCCGTTGCCAGGCAGTATCCTGCTGAATCCGCCAGTATTTACATAAGAAAACGAACCTAGATCCGGTCTAAACAGGAAATACGACCGGATACAGTTAGGGGGCGGGCCTAAAGTCTCCGAAGCGGCTATATACAGCGACCATACTTTTAATCGTTTCATAATGATTAAAGCTAATTAAATCTTCGGGCTCCTCGGGCATCGCAGAGAGGTACTGCGGGAAATCTCCGGTTTCGATGGGGATTGCGGGAAATGAGTTAACTTTGACTGTGTACAAATGGAACCAAATGGACCCGTTAGGGTTCATTTGGTTCCATTTGTACACTGTCAAAGTTACAGACTTGTATGGGTCAATTTAGACCCCCATAAAGGAACCCACAAAGTCTCTGGAATCCACTTTGAGAAACATTGTTATAGACTGATCAAACCATTAGCATGTCCCATGTTTGTTAATGAAGACCGGGGCTACTGAACAGCTACAGGGACATAGCCACGTTTTTTTGCCCTTCTGGAAAGGGAATAGTCTTGATTTGCTTGTATGAAATGAGCATTGTTGAGTGTCATTTCGTTTTAGTGACTGACCTTTTTGAAATGATTTCATCTGCCAGTTACACATGCGTTGTCAAATGTCAAGATGCTCACTGGAGCAATTAACCTTCGCAACATGATTTGCATAATTTTAATCTGCTTCGCACATGGAAAAATACACCATTTGTCATCAACCGGTTGTTTTTTAATCCCATTTTCATCAAAGTAAATATAAAGTCTGTTTAGTTTGCGTTATTAGTTTTATATCTTTCACTTTCTGGTATGCTCATTACGCTTGCTGTCAAAATACCTCAGAAATAATTTGTACAAAATACTGCATACTGTGGTGAGGTTTTGCAACCTAAAACAGGCACATTTAATCTGTTTCTCAACTCCAGAATGCACTCCTGTATGTCAGAAATACCTGTACTACATTAAGTTAAACCCCAAGTGTGTCCAGTGTTAAGCGTTGCACTACATTTTCTTGCTTTTTCCCCTCTTCTCTCGTTCTCTTAACATCCATGTCAATCCAGACTCTTAATCAACCCTGTCAACAATCCCCTCTCTGTAATCTTGTTTGGTGTAAAACGCACAGACAAACACACGCACATTCAACACATGATACAGATAAACAGCTGGGGGAGAGAGAGCAGGAGCGTCACAAGGGGGCCGGGGGGGAGTGGGACTGAGTTACTAGGGCCCAAGGTGGAGGGGCCTTCATTATTTTATACTTTGAAAACTATCAGATATACAAGCTCACAGCGCGGCACCGAGTGCCGCGCTGCGAGCTTGTAGATCGAAAAGTTGTCAAAATGTGTGCAAATCTTTTTAAGCAAACATTTGTAACTCAAATTTTGCTTCTGGGGTCCCTGGAACTAAATATTTTGAGATGGGGTTCCGTGGGCAAATACATATCATTTTGGGGGTCCTTCACATGAAAAGGTTTGAGCACCACTAACATAGAAACTAAAAGGAGAATAGGTTTTGCAAAAAACCTTAGAAGTATTTGAAATATTCAAAGACTTGCACAAGTTTTCACAATTCTTTACTCAGTGTCGCGCTGTGAGCTTGTATATCTGCTATTTTTCAATAGTTAAAGCGCAAAATGTGAGTGATCCTTGTACCCAGTGTCCATAATTTGGTGCGACACCCCTGAGAGCGAGTCAGTTAGTTCAGTGAGCAGACGCCATGTGTCCCAAATTAGACCTCGCAGGCGGGGCCACTAGCGCTCAGACTGAAAATACCCAGGACGATGTAAATACATCCAATGTATCAGATGTCTCTTTTATAACCTTTACAATGTTAACCTTATTCTATTAGAACTGTTTGCTTTTTATAGAATCTCTGTTGTACCAGTAGTTGAGAACATTGAATTGAACACACTGAATCTTTGTCTTTTCTATCGCTATCTGCACGCTAAATGATAAACAGTTGGGAATGCCAGAAATATGCGAGAATGCAGAAAAAGAAAATCTAATCAGGATTAATGCACAAAGCTCCATGTGTGACAACAAATCCCTAAAATCCTCCAAGGCAGCCGTGAGGGTCTGTGTGAGCGAGCGTGTGTCTTGTCCTGATGGCCTGTAGCTGACACGATGGCTCCATAAGCCTCTTAAGTCGAGCCTTCGCCACAAACCGTGTTCCTGTTGGCCGTACCTTAGCTTGCACTGCATTGCACCACAATCGGGCCATCTTTTCTAGACATTCACACAGCCACACTGCTCATCCAGCGATGGGTTTTGGACAGAATATAGCTGGGGTTTTTACCAGAGATGCCTCATTCAGCAGGACAGGCACATGAAAATCGAATGTGTGCACATAAAGGCTGTTAGATAGCCAGGTGCAGAGAGTCAGTTTGACTGAAGCAAAGAGAGTAAAGAACAAATGTGAAAATGGGATATTTGAGGTATAATAATTGGTCATTTCTACCGTAGGTCGCAGTTAACTATGAAAACCGGCACATCTTGTCCGCTTATCCGCGTATCTCTGTAGGTCACGCTTGACACTGTGGTTCCCCTGACACATCACTGTGACATCACAGGTCTATGGGTTTGTCGCTCTGACATCATGCTGAGGAACCACACTAACAGAATCCATATACTGTATGGCCAAGACAAATACCGTAGTTTGAGCTCACCTTCAGCTGTAGAGCAGCCCTTATTGTTTCATTCGCTGTAAACACCGTGGGTTCTATACTAGGAAGCTGGCATAACGAAGATATGGAAGACATTTTTATTTTCAGCCCTTGGTTGGTTTTCTCAAAATGGAATCAATTTATACCCACAGCGGTATTTGACTGACGCGCTCTGAGCATGTGGCAAGATTTGATGCATTGCCCATGGAGAAGAGCAACCACCTCTTCCTCCTCTATGGCAGGAGGCGGAGCCAGCAAAATGTGGATCATCCAAGTTGAGAAAAGGTCAACTATGGGTACGTTTGGAAATGCACACTCAACGCACTGGTGTGCCATGTTGTCGTTCGTTCATTCGGTGCACTTGGTGCGTTGCCGTTCGGAAATCCAGTGCGTGGACTCCAGTGCACTCCCCCCGACCCTACTCAGAAGATGGGGTTTGGCAGTGTGGTGCGTCAGTGCGGTGTTTTGATTGGTTGGTTTTCATGGTAGTGTCTCGCACTTCTCAGCTGTGAACAATGGAGGAAATGATAACAAAATGTACTATTTGCTGCTTTATTGGTGCTTTGGGCTTTATTGTTACACACGCATCAACGTGTAAACTAACAGCAGGAGGACCAATGTTATGAATTAAATTACCTATCAATAGCAACGTTACGTTAGCAACTGCTGCTTTTAAGAATGTTTTCCGACTGAAAAAGCACACAGTTGCCTCTTATCTGGTCGTTGGTAAATAAGCCACACTGAATGCAATCTCAACGTCACCGCGCCACTGCACTCACTACACTGAGCACACACCCGGTGCGCATTTCCGAACGCATCCTTTGTTGCTTCCGCTGTGTGGCGAGACAGACAGGCAGCCAATCAGACTGTGCTCTGAAGTAGGCGTGGACTAGGCACACACATGACAACACTGAAACGGACTACTGTATGGAAGTAGCAATAATTGATAACAGTTTTAAACTAGCAGTTGTATGTGTGAAATTGATGGCATTTTGCTTACCTAAAATGTATATCTTTGCTGTTGGGCCAAAACCAGCTACTGTAATTGCAAAATGTACATTTTTTTCAGAAAATGAAAAAAGATTCAGCTCAAGTGGCCAAAAGTGCTTTTCATTCTTTTCATTGGTTAAGTATTTGTATTTAACCAACACATAGATGTAAAGGGTGTTCAATAGCATGATTTATGGGGGATTTTTATTTTATTTTATTTTTCTACGGAACAGCGGCAGTATATTGTATACGTGCAAGGTGCCAGAGATGACCATCCATTGTCTTCATCTCCATCCTGACACCTGCTGGCTTTGATGTTCTTAAACCAGCGGAGCTCTCGCTGGAACACAGCCCACTTATTTACCAGGCTGTCACTCATACCTCAGACACGCCCATTTCATCTCATTTCGCGAATATCCGCACTATGGACATCGGCTCGTCGCAGCTGCTGGTGTGAATTCCGCTTTAGGCCATGGGCACGTTGCCACCATGCTGAGCGCATTCATGCTCCATGCATGTGAACTGTGAAGTGATTGTGATCATTTCTTCTAGCGCCACCCTTAGGACAAAATGTGCCGCGTTTTGTTTCAATATTACTTTTACTCTTGTTTATATCGTCGTTGTCGGGTGAAAACCTTGTATGTCCAAAACCGTTTGTTTTGCATTTGTCATTTTAAAAATGATTTAAACTAGTGAAAACAGCCAATCTACAAGCACACAACGCCTCGCGTTGTGTGCTTGTAGATCAGCTGTTTTCACTACTTTTGTGCGACGGCCTTGTATGATGAAGCAGTGCTTTACTTTGCGAAAGAATTTACACAATTTGAAACTTGGAGATACGAGATTTCTTCTCGACAGTGACGCTATGTTTTAAACCATTTAAGACGGGGACCCCTATTTGTAACTAAACCTTTCAGGACGGGAACCCCGTATCTCCAAGTTTCAAATTTGCATGTTTTTTCAAGAGTACAAGAGTAACAAGACTATTTGAAATCATTTTAAAAATGATAAATACAAAACGAATGGTTTTGGACCTACAAAGTTTCCACCCTAAAACAAAGATATTTTCTTTTTGTAATCTTTGAATAAACATTTGAAGTTTTTCAGAAAACATAGGTCAGGATTTAGAAGGCGTCAGTCCTAAATTGGTTAATCTTTAAGTGAATATGCAATATACAAGCAGAAAACGTATCAGCTTATCCAAGGACCAAGTTGCTGGGGGTTTCTGTACCACTGCCCAGCCTTGGCCGGGTTATCGCTCCCGCTCTCCCTCCCTATCTCAAGAACAAACGCCTCGGCGGACACAGCCCCTCACGCTCGCTTTCCTGGCGGTGTTTTGACCATGAGATGATGAGAAGGAGACATCAACACAGTCTGCCATGATCGCAATTTGAAAGACGGACGATAAAAGAAAGATTGTGGAGCACAAACGTCCAGGACACACAGAGAGACAACAACACATCTGAAAGTAAACCAAAATGGAGGGGATTTAAATTTGTGTAAGAAAGGAAAGAGGGACACGTCAGAGAGATGACAAACAGTCAGAAGAAAGCCAGACTCCCCAAGGAGTCCCCGGAGGTGGGCTTCAGAGGAACTGACGCTGAGCTGTCAGGCTCTGGGCTCGCAGAGCCGCGCGTCTTTCAAAGACTGCCTTTAAAGGCTCTACGGTTTATCTGAGACGTTGATGTGATGTAAATATTGGGGAAGCCGCGAACTCTCGTCAGCAGTCACCGTAATAACTGCAACAATCACGTTTAAAAGAAATGGGTAAACTGTCGTGCTAAAGTTGGTAAATGAGTGTTGAGTTAACTTTGCGTGCATTGGTCGATATTTGGTGAGTGTCAGTGTGAAACTTGTTATGAGGCTGTCTATTTGTCTGTAGTCAGAGATGGGTGAAAATACATAAAAAAGTATTTGAAATACAAATAAAAATACTATGTGAAATACAGTCAGTATTTGAACAAGTATTTTCTTTTTTCTCTTTTTTTTTCTCCAAAATACTCTGTATGTATTTTCGCCCATCTCTGTCTGTAGTATTTATACCACTCAGCTGTGTACAACTCTAGATGTTGTTGTTAGAGAAGAATTGAGGGCAGGAGGCCCCATTTGTCTTGAAGCCAAAGCTCTTATGTTAGGGATGGAGTGGCATTGAACATCATCACTGATCCCAGGTCTGCAGCAAGCTAGATAAGGCTGTCCCCTCGCCATGGTTCACATCGTGGATATAAGCAGGGGCGTCACACCAGATTCTGGGCCCTGGGTACAAGGATTCACTGCGGGCCCCCCATGAATGTTCTTCATAGGGGGAGGGGGTTTAACCCATTTAGACTGGGAACCCATTATTTTGTGCTTTAACTATTGAAAAATTGCAGATATACAAGCTCATAGCGCAGCACGAGTACTATTTTTTTTTAAATCGTGAAAATGTATGCAAGTCTTTGAATAATTTCAAATCCTTCTAGGGTTTTTTGAAAAACCTATGTTTCTATGTCAGTGGTGCTCAAACCTTTTCATGTGAAGGATGATATGTATTTGGCCACGGACCCCCAAGACAAAATATTTAGTTCCAGGGACCCCACAGAAGCAAAATTTGAGTTACAAATGAAAAAAGAAAACAAAAACGTATATTCAAAGATCTGCACACATTTTCACAACTTGTGAGCTTGTATATCTGCTATTTTTCAATAGCTAAAGTATAAAATAATTATGGCCCCTCCACCTTGGGCCCTAGTAACTCAGTCCCACTACCCCCCCCCCCCCCCCCCCCCCCTTGTGACGCCCCTGGATATAAGCAACACAGGTGTGTGTGTGTGTGTGTGTGTGTGTGTGTGTGCGACTGTGCGTGCGTGCGTGCGTCTGTGCTTTCATGCGAGCGAGCGGGCATAGCTGTACAGTAGCCGGACTGCATGTTGTTGTTGTTGTGTGCTGGTATGTGTACTTGTGTGTGCCAGCGTTTGAAGCACATGTCTGTCTCTCCTGGCCCACATTAAGACCAAAACCATCCACATTAGTCACAGATGGCTTGGATTTGCTCTGGCAAACAGGGCTGTCAAGGCAGCTTTGCCTTAAACTATGGAATGTAGTTAAACCTCACACAGGGAGAGCCAGAGAGCGGGCCGAGACCGAGCGGGCTAGCCATGGGTATAGCGTGATTAGGCAGTGTTTTCCCCATCATGGTTTGGCACCCTTGTTCTCATCTTTGCAGTGGTGAGGCTGGGTTGGCAGGGCCAGTCCCTCCACAGACCCACACTGGGTTGATTCACTTGGCCAGGCTGTGTGAGCCACTTAAAGACTGATTTATTCTCTGTCGTGTGCTGGTGTCGCTTGGCACAAAAATATAGCCAAGCTTGCAACGTGCAGTGGTGTAAAGCAGGGGTTCCTAAACTTTTTTGTCTCAGGGCATCCCATGAATATTGTTTTAATCCGAGGCACCCCTACATCATAATTTTCACTCCCAGCACCTTATATTTATACCATATTGTCGTTGTCGGGTGGAAACCTTGTATGTCCAAAAATCATGACTGTTATCTCAACGTTTTCCTCAACATAATCACTAAAATATCATCTCTGTCGGGCAGAAACCTCGCATCTCCAAGTTTCAAATCTGTACGTCTTTTGGTAAAGCAAAGCCCTGCTTCATCATACAAGACTGTTGCACGTACAGAACTAGTGAAAACAGCAGATCTACAAGCAGGGCACACAAGCAGGGCACACAAGCAGATATACAAGCTCACAGCGCGGCACCGAGTGCCACACTGCGAGCTTGTAGATCTGCTATTTTTTTTAAAGTCGTGAAAATGTGTGTAAATCTTTGAATATACGTATTTTTAAAGCAAACGTTTGTAACTCAAATTTTGCTTCTGGGTGGTCCCTGGAACTAGATATTTTGAGATGGGGGTCCGGGGCCAAATAAATATCAGTTTGGGGATCCTTCACATGAAAAGGTTTGAGAACCACTGACATAGTAGTCTCTCAAGAACAGACTAACTGAGCTCCAGTTGAAGTGAAAAGGACCTTTTCTTTGACGATGGCTGGCCAGATTGCTGACACGTAGGCTTTTCAAAAAACCTTAGAAGGATTCAAATGACACTTATAGAATCGGGTCAAAATTCAAATGTTCACGATTTTTCAAAAATAGCAGATCAAGCTCGCAGCGCGGCACTCGGTTCCGCACTGTGAGCTTGTATATCTGCTATTTTTTAATAGTGAAAGCATAAAATAATAATGATAACTGTGAAATCCCCTGTCACAAAGTCTCTTCCACTGCTCCCTGCAGTTGCTCATGTACACAACAAAGACAGAGGGCCGCCATTCAAGCACATTCAATATGCTCTGGGATCAGAGCATATTGAAATATGCTCTGGGATCCTTGCTGTTTTACCCGGCGTTAAAAATAACACTGGCATCCTTAACCTCCCAAAAGGGCGTCTCTCCAGATTCAACTTTTCTGTTGTGTAGTGAAGTTCTTGGGTTTCAGCTCCTCGACATGGCAGCAACAAGACAAAATGTAGCAATGCATTAACAAGTGTAATGTAAATGTCAATAATATAAATAGTAAGGGTGTAACGATACATTTTAATTGCGATTCGATACATATCACGATTCATGCTTGACGATACGATACATGGACGATATTGGTTCATTCATGGTGATACGATATGATTCAATGATTCAATTATTTAAAATCGATATAGTAACTATTTAGCAAAGACATTAAATCTGTGTGAAAGGTGTGGATAGTGCAGGTTTTTAAGGGAAACATGTATTATTATGGATATAAATAAGTAAACACAGTGATTATCTGCCAAATACATGGGCATATTGTATATTGACAAACCTGCACCTTGACATGAACCCAGAGATTAAACACATTTATCGATAGACCAGTGTAGCTATATGGAAAGGAAAAGTAATTAAACCCCTCCTTTTATTTTTTTCTTCTTAAAAATGCTAAATACAATGCACAAGTAGGTAGTATCGATACAATCGATTCTTTGCACTGCCGATTCGATACGATACAAAATAAAACGATACGATTCGATTTTAGCTGTTTTCATTTCGATATACTTCGATTTTTAAGTTAAAAACGATATTTCGATACAGTTACTATATCGTTACACCCCTAATAAATAGTACTGAAATATAATGCGTAAAAGTGTACATTTATATAGCGCCTTTATCCAAGCCACTTTACAGAAATTGTGCATTACATTCACCCATTCACACACACGTTCATTACATTCACACACCGATGGAGGAGGAAACCATGCAAGGCACCAACCTGCTCACTGGGAGCAACTAGGGGTTCAGAGTCTTGCTCACAGACTCTTCCACACTAACTCTGGGGGAGCCCGGGTTCGAACTGGGAACCCTTCGGGAACCCTCTGTGTTCTAATGGCGGTTTCTCTACCCCTGAGCCACTGCCGCTCCTAATGTAAGTTGTCTTTGTTAGGTGCTGTGTGCATACAGAAATACATACAGAATCTGAAAATGATACACATCTGACTTACTGCATGAAACATCATGAAACAACGTTGGCTCTAACATTAAAACATTTTTTCACATCTTACATCTGTCCAAAAACTGACAGGAATTGTCAAGATGGGAATTAGTTGCCACAGTGCTGGAATGTAAATATTAAATTAGCGGGGGACCTTGAGGCCTTCTTTTAGATGGCGAGTATGAGAGAGAGAGAGAGAAAGAGAGGTGTTCGTAATGTGATGAAAATCTTGCAGATAAACATGCTTTGTTATGCTAATCAGCCGACGCGGTGGATGACAGCCATTGGCTGTGGCGGTTGAAGAGTCCTCTTCAGGAGCCAGTGGCTTTTGTTATCAGCGGCTGGCAGCTGGAAAGCCTGTAAAGCGATGGAAGCCTACAAGAGGCACGCTGCCCCGAAACAGATTTTATATGTACTCGTTTTGCCAGCCAGTTTGAAAGGAAAGAGAGCGAGAGAGGGAGGGAGGGAGGGAGGGAGGGAGAGAGAGACGCTGTTGTCTGCAAAAAATGGCTGTTTGAGCGCTGCTAAATTTCCTGTTGGAGGAATGTGATCCATTATTAGCGCCTCTCTCAGTTTGGGATATTCACTTTTTGTAATGTTATTTCTGGATCAATCCTGACATTTCAAGGGTTTAACTCTGTATACAATACACTTCATATTACTGTGTGTGTGTGTGTGTGTGTGTGTGTGTGTGTGTGTGTGTGTGTGTGTGTGTGTGTGTGTGTGTGTGTGTGTGTGTGTGTGTGTGTGTTAAGAGATGGGGCTGTGCTATATTTAGATGCCCATTTCTGTTCAATGACTTGCTATGCTCAAGGAGGATTTGGTTGGTTTATCGCCGTGTGTGTTTTGTAAGTGCAGGTGTGTATTCAGTCCATTCCTGTGTATGCTTACATTATGATCAGTGTAGGCTAAAGCAGAGATCTCATCTGCACAGATGCTGCACTGGAGCCCTGAGTTAGATTAGATCCACCATGTGTGCAGTGACTGCAAGCGTTATGATGCATACATATAATTATACCTTTAACATGTGTGGTTTATTTATCCTTGCGAGTGCACTTGTGTTCTCAGTCTGGAGGATCACAGGACAATACATTGGTTAAAAGTAGGGATGCACCGATACAGGTTTTTTCAATTTCCATCCGGTCCGATATATACATTTGGATATTTCCCAGATACTTTACCAATACCCGATACAGTAGGCTACATAGCAAGTATAAAAAAAATGCATCACCTTTCAATTAAAGCCGTTTATTAATTGTAGGATAGGCTTCAGTTCAAATAACAGAGTGCAGCAACTGAGTGCAAAATGCAGTGGCAACACGTGTCTCGTCTCTAAGAGTGGAGGAGCGACGAAAAAGGTTTGCTGGATAAGATTGTGGGATATCGTTTATTTAATAATGAATGCTAAAACGTTTGGTTATGGGCTTACAATTGAGTGATTATATTGCATATTTATAAGCCAGAGACTTTTTTATTATTATTTTTTTATCTGTGACTTGGATCGCTGACGTCGTGTCCGATATCCGATATCAACTCATATCGGGACCCGATACCGATAAGATTTAGGCGCATCCCTAGTTGAAAGTACAGTTTACAAAGGAGACAACGCACATTGTTTTGTATGTTGCATGTCAAATTAAATCTAATTTGTTTTAGCCACTTAAACCCTATTATACTTAATTGAGTGGAGTCGCCCCAGGTGTCTGTACTAGGTACCCTACTTTTTGTACACCAAAGTTCTTCACCATATTTTCACACCAGAATAGGGATTCTAGGTTTCGTTTGGTTGACATGGTTTTACAAATGGTGGGGAAAACAAAATAGCCTGGAACCAGACCAATCTGCCTGGGCAAAAAAAATGCCCTTGTTGAATATGGGTCCTCTCCCCCCAAATTTGGGGGAACCAATCAGGGCCCAGCATTGGTCTGGTCTAACCAATCGTGTCCAGATCAATTCTTTTTACCCACCCCTTGGAAATTAAAATTCTGCCCAAAAAAAAAAAAAAAAACAGTAGACAGTAAATGTGCTAGCCACATGATTGTTTTGGCTGTACACCGTACATTACATAATTTATGGGTAATTTGTTTGCACTCTGAGTTGAATTATTATTCAGGATGTTGCTTTGTCTGCCGAGTTCAGCCCTATAATTCCTACATTGGCACAATCTGCAGGGCTCACCAATGTAAGACATTTCAGTCGCCTACTCACCAGTCCCACCCCCAGCCCCCCCCCCTCCAGAGACAGGGAGGTGTTTCCATCCCAGTCCGGTGGGAGGCCCCGGCATTAACGCTAATAACTTCTGGAATCAACCGCTATTCCTGGCAATGGCCCCGCGCCCCGCGTCTGATCGATATGGGAGACGGAGGCAGCAGGCCGCCAGCCAGCCCAGCCCTGATAGCAACTATTAGAGTCCCCTCAGCCACTAACACTCTGTGGTCTGCTCCTCCCATACACCACTGATACACCACTAATAGAGCCATGATTATGAGCCTTAAATCAAAAGTATTTTTTTTGTCCTCCTCGGGATGGGTTCAAGGTTGGATGATTTGAGTGTAATCAATCACCAGAGATCAGTGGAACTTTCACATCTTTTGTGCAACGTTTGTGGGCTTCAGGCACATGCACACATAGACATCAAAGGGGGGCATGAGCCCCTGCCCTTTTATCCGTCTGTAAAAAGTGCCCTCTCCAGACCATGAATGCAGTTTTTACTATGTGAAAGAAATGCAAATGCCCCCTCTTTCCATACCATAGCTGAAGGCAGCATACAAGAGGATTGCCTTGTCCAAACTCTCCTGAACTTGAACGCAGCAACTTATGTTGAAAGAATTGCCCTTTCTGTGTAGAAATCCATGCCGTACACCACATCTCCAGTATTGACTTGATTATGCTTAGTTCAGTGTGGTATCAAGCACCGAAAATAGCCGACCTCCTGTGAGCTTGGAGGTCTGCTATTTTCATTATTTTCGCCAAAAGGACCTTTTAGAAATTTCAGCCTCTACCTCTCTAACATTCTCTGCACGTCCCTGGTTTGTAGGCTTTGTGAGACTGCTGTTTGAAAGCGTGGATTGTGAACAAAAAAATATGTAATGCTCGCCTCCACTATCATCCACGCTGGATAGCTGCAGCTGCCTTTTTTCCACTGTAATTCATAACATATGCAGTGTGTCACCGGTGCCAGCGCGAGCCAATGATATTACACAGGAAGCTATGCTCTTTGAAAACCCACAGATGGGGTGCCAACTGGAGCTGCTCCTCTCTGTTACATTAAAGTGGCAGCCCGCCTACTTTAAGTCATATTTGAGTGACCATGTTATATAATCCATCCACGCATAGTTCCACCGTGATTGGAAAAAAGATATATATACATTTGCGACAAATCAGGAATTAGGAGATATCACACGCTTAGCACTTTCAATAACAAATGACACTGATCATCCGCTGTATCGCTAAGTCAAAGATACAGAACCCTGAAGTGCATGGTGATGTTGTTTTGTTTGTCGCAAGTTACTATGAAAAGCTCTGCTGGCTGTCTGTCTGTCTGTCCGTGCATCTGTCTGTCCATCACGTCATAAATGGTAAATGGTGCATTTATATAGCGCTTTTATCCAAGGCGCTTTACATAGATTGTGCATTATATTCACCCATTCACACACCGGTGGCGGAGGAAACCATGCAAGGCACCCACCTACTCACTGGGAGCAACTAGGGGTTCAGAGTCTTGCTCAAGGACTCTTCGACATTAACTCAGGAGGAGCCCGGATTCGAACTGGGAACCTTTCCCTTTGTGCTCTAATAACGGTTTCTCTACCCCTGAGCTATGCCGTCATGTGTCACACTTTTGCCCCTACTCTTATCTCCGCCACCGATGGCCCTATCGATGCCAAACTTTGCACACACACTCCTTGGATGGCAAAGCACAACCTCCGCCTGTGATTTCTCACATGGCCCTCTTCTAGTGCCAACATCAGGCCGATTTTTGCAAAACAAATCTTTGGACACTGCTCCTACAGATTTTGTCCTAAAACCATGCAAAGCGGTACACAATATCTCTAAAGTCATCAACATGGATCTGTCCCATTTCCCATATTCCCTCCTGATTGGCTACGACTGCCTTCTTAAGTTTGGGTTGCTTATCTCCCGATTAGGGAGTCTTACTGGTGTACAATACCGCTATGTGTTGTTGTTGTTGTTGTTTGCGAACAGACTTGTGAAGACAAATATTGCTTTGGCGCACCATAAAGATTATTATTATTATTAGTTTTTGAAAACATCCAGCATGTTTGAACCTGAGGGGCTGTAGATTTGCAGTGTGGACTCACATGCTGGAATAGCGTGTGAACGGCACATGGCCACCAGAGGCAAACACCCTCTTTGTATACCTTAGAAATAGAATTAGGGTCGGCACTCGTACATTCCCAGAGAGTAGAAGCAACAGAGGTGTTTTTTGTATTATTATTATTAAAGTGCCTGATCTTTTTTCTTTCCCCTGCAGAATATTCCACTGCCTTTCTTGGTCAGTCTGGCTCGTCTCTTTTTTATTTTATTTCTTTTTTTAACCCATTTAGGCCTAGAATTATTGAATGCTTTAACCAGTGAAAAATAGCAGATATACAAGCTCACAGCAAAGTCGTGAAAATGTGTGCAAATCTCTGAATATATGTATTTTCAAAGTGAACGTTTGTAACTCAAGTTTTGCTTCTGGGCTGTCCCTGGAACTAAATGTTTTGAGATGGGGGTCCGTGGCCAAATAAATATCAGTTTTTGGGGTCCTTCACGTGAAAAGGTTTGAGAACCACTGACATAGTAGTCTCTCAAGAACAGACTAACTGAGCTCCAATTAAGTGATAAGGACCTTTTCTTTGATGATGGCTGGCCAGATTGCTGACATAGAAACACAGGTTTTTCAAAAAATCTTAGAAGGATTCAAAAGACAGTTATAGAATCGGGTCAAAATTCAAATTTTCACGATTTTTCAAAAATAGCAGATCTACAAGCTCGTGAGCTTGTATATCTGCTATTGTTCAAAGGTCAGTCAATAATTCTAGGCCTAAATGGGTTTTAAACATAGCGGTATGCCGCTTGGTTGAGTCGCCACTAAGACGGGAACCCTGAAGGGTGGATAAACAGGGGAGACAATTTGTGACAGCACTGTCCCTCCCCAGGGACTCCAGTCCAATTCCAGTCCAATTCCGTTCCACGTTTCTGTCAGTCTATCCTCTGGGAGACAGGGGGGGGGGGGCGGGGTTGAACTGCCTGGGAAAATTGACTACATTTAACATTTTATTCCAGATGCAAAATGTAACTTTTTCCACATTTGATTAAAAACTGAATCAAGCATGAATCAATATAGACAACGTAAACACATACTCTACATTGCATACATACTGTACATACTGTATACACAAAACGCACGCACGCACGCACGCACGCACGCACACACGCACGCACGCACGTGTGCACACACACACACACACATACACACACACACACACACACACACACACACTCTCTCTCTCTCTCTCTCACACACACACACACACACACACACACACACACACACACACACACACACACACACACACACACACACACACACACACCTTGCGCGCAAAAGCAGAGAAATAGTTATATCAGAAACGGGGGTGGAATCAATGCATAATCGATCTATTAAACTTAATTGTATACGATTTTACACACAATCCAATAAGGAGCTAAAGAAGTATGACCTTATTGTATCCCAGCACCATCCCTCTAGGACTGGACCAACGTGCATTCATGTGGATCTGGATCAAAATGCATTCATGTGGCCGCAGCTCTTTCCATCCCTACTAAAGTCTATAAGCTCTTACATCCAACTGCTCCAGATGAAACAGATCTTCCAAATCATAACAATGCATTTTTAGTTTTTTATATCTTTGTCTTTATTATATATTGCATTTTTATATAACGAACATAAATACAGTAAAACCAAAAATATAAAAATGCAATAACATCGGGTTCACATTGTATACTTTCATATTTTCATCTCTCCTTTTTTGAATTTATATATAACAATGCATTTAGCTGCTATACATTAGACCAGCTGTTTTGAACCAGTGGTCCGGGGACCACCAGTGGTCCTTGAGGGGGTTCCAGGCGGTCCCCAGCTAAATGACAGAGAGTTGGTACCCAAATGGACCCTTATAGTACTTTAACTCTTGATAGCGTGAAATGAAACCAAATGGACCCATAAGGGTCTCTCTAGAGTTCAATTATTGTTCATTTACAAGAAGTCTAGTCTACACAATTACAGAATGTCAATGTTATCAGTCCTATGGTACCATGTCTATACAGCATGGAATTGTGGGCAAAATCTTATCCAACAACAAAAAACATATTCTTATGCTGCGTTCAGATGGGCTCAGGCAAGCGGTAGACGGCAAACCGGAAGTCATTTTAGTAGACGGGAGTAGAACGGCAAACGGTACAGTAGTCCGGCAGTCGAAACCGGTGACGGTAAACGGCAGACGTGCTGTTCAAAGTTAAATTATTTTATCTTTTTACCGTGGTACAGGACGGAATCTGGAACCGGATGTTACGTAGCTCCATCTCACGGGACAAATTCGAGCAGAGCGCCAACACACACAGAACACACATCAGCCAGCAGTAGCAGAGAGAGCAGCATGGAGCCACCTCAACCACCGCAGCGCGCGTTTTCATTTTGAGCGAGCGCTTTAAATAATTAATTAATGTTGCCGTACCGTTCCGTCGGGCATATTTTGTTCTACCTTGCCGTACCGTCCAGCAGGTGGTGCCGTTTGCCGTCTACCGCTTGCCTGAGCCCATCTGAACGCAGCATAAGTCTTGGGCCTGGGAGGCTGAATCTCATCGATGGTGGTCCGTGGCTCAAATGCCAAATAAATAACGGATCTCGATATGAAAAGGATTGAAAACCCCTGCATTAGACCATTGTATTCTTGATAGAAAAGAAAAGTATTTATACTTTTATACTAAGGATTTATACTAAGGCCATTGCAGCCTTCATTCTTGCTAGGGTTCCATATACTAACACCTACATGAATACTATACATTTCATTACAGGATTTATAGTAAAGTTAGTGCAGATGTGAGATTAAAGCATGCGTGCTAAATCCCTCTTCAGCCACTGAGAGCTGATCTCTATTGACATGTCCTTCCCCCCGGGAGGCGGGGAGGCAATCAATAGGCAAACGGCGTCATCGATTCGGACTGCTTTGATGTCATGTTTCTCCCAGTCGGAGATTCCCATCTCTGAGCTCCCTGCCGTCATGCAATCCCCCCACCGCCCCCCCCACCACTGCCCCCCCGATGCCTTGTCTGGTTAGTGGCCGTCATGCTAGACTTCAACATACAGTAGCAATCCTGTAGAACACTGCTGTTCTACAAGAACAGTGGGTCAGGACCCGTTTGTGGGTCACGGACCAATTTTTATGGGTCGCGATTCGATAAAAAAAAAAATCTTGCTTAAAATTTTTTTTTTTTAATATACATTTTAAAACAAACAAACAAATCTAAGAAATACCATGAATAAAAAATTATAATTGAGAAGTTGTAAAAATAGCCATCTACAAGCTCACAACGCGCGCGGTGCGCTTGTAGATTACTGTTTTCACTGGTTCGGGTCCCGTGCAAACATCGCGACCTGAAACGTTTGGGAACCACTGACGTAGAACATATGTTGGTCGTGAAGAGGGCATTAGCAGCCAGCGTTGCACGATTAATAAAGCGTTTTACAACACGCTTCATGCTATGCCAGCCACGTGGTTCCAGTTTTAGTTTTCACAGAGGAGCTGTGAATTTCACTGACGTAACTGTGATGCATATCGAACAAATGTAATGGTGCAGGTAGGCCTGTCAAAATTATTACATAATGGCCTAATCGCAATTATTTCAGATAATCGCAATTATTTTGTCATTGTCGTTATTGTCGTCATAATCGTGTTGAAAAAGTGTTCATATATTTTCAAACATTTTCAAAAATAATGGAAATAGCAGATCTATAAGCTCAAAACACGTTGCGATGCGAGTTCTTCAAAGCCTACAAGCAACGTAATTGTCAACGTCAAAAATTAATTAATCGTCATGTAAAATGTCATAATCGTGACAGCCCTATTAGTGCTGGTGCAGAGGAGAACGACACCCTGCAAGGCCAAATGACGTTATGTTGACGTTATGCTAACGTCCTCCAGTGACTCCGGTGACGTTCAGAACTAGGCCAGATCACAGCCCATATGGGGATGATCTTGACGTCATTACCAGGACGTCATATGGACTATGGTTTGATTGATCTGGCCCCAACGGAGACGTCACTGATCGCTTGCTGGGCATAACGAGGCTCATGGACGAGCTATGGATCCCTGATGTGTCCCGTGTTTCCGCTGCAGTAACGCACCCCAGATGTGCGGGCGGAGGAGAGAGGCTCTCAGGAGCGTTTTTCTTTGCCTGCGTGACATCATCACAGCGGTCCAGACAGTGCCATGCATCCTCCTGACTAAACAGGCCACCATGTTATTATGTGGTTCTACCCAGACTTTCTAATAGAACAGAGATTCAATTTGACTTGAGGTGCGGAAATCCAACTCCTACAGGCGAGTGTACGAGTGGATCTATACCGATAGTGATCATCTGGCTGGGAGAAATGCTGCAGCCCTCTCTCTCTTTTTTTAAACAACTTTTCCTTTTCTTTCTTTTCTTTTTTTTTATTTGTCTGGAGAGGCTTAAACCCCCCCCCCCCCCCCCCCTCCCCCCCCAGGGACGTGCTAGCCATTGGGAAAAGCGGGACAACTCCCGAACGGCCGGTTCATTCCCGGCCGGTCCAGGCCAGCCATTAGCAAAAAATTAATAAAAATAAAATGTCGGCATTCGTTCCATTTTGGGGGCTGGGCGGCCAACAAAGTAAATCGTCACTGTCGGGCAGAAACCTTGTATCTCCAAGTTTCAAATGTGAAGCTCTGCTTCATCATACAAGGCCGTCGCACAAAAGTAGTGAAAACAGCAGATCTACAAGCACACAACGCCCCACAACCTTGTGTGCTTGTAGATCGGCTGTTTTCACTAGTTTAAATAATTTTTTAAATGATAAATACAAAACAAACGGTTTTGGACATACAAGGTTTCCACCCAACGACAAAATATAACTCATGTAATTGGCCCACTGGCTTGTCACTTGTCATGATCTGAAATGGCAAATCTTTGAGTAGCAGCAGCGCTATAGAGAGAGACCTCTCCAACTCTTTTTCCCGGGCTGAATCAGGGGCCCAGCACGTCCCTGCCCCCCCCCCCACACACACACACACACACACACACACAATGTGCTGACTGAGACACTTATCACAGCTTCCAATACTGCGAGCGCTTCTTACTACGCGACACAATGATAGGCTCCCGGATAGTCTTGTCAAATCCATTTATTGCACAACAATAGGGCAAGCAAGTCACACTGGGATTGTTCATTCTCTCCATTCAATAGTGACAGGATTATTTTTTGGGATTGCGTCCAGATTTCTGTAAGACGCAGGGGAAGGAGTCAAGGTTATACCCAGTAAAATCCTCAACTCTGTGTGTACACATGGCAACCATTGGATATGTGAACACTGAGTTTGTACTGTGTACAAACTTTTAATTTGACATTTATACTGTTGTGTGTGAGGACCAGGGATGTGCTGGGCCCCTGATTCAGCCCGGGAAAAAGAATTGTAGAGGCCCTCATTGCGCGCTATAGAAAGAGATCTCTCTCTATAGCGCTGCTGCTACTCAAAGATTTGCCATTTCAGATCATGACAAGTGACAAGCCAGTGGGCCAATTACATCAGTTATATTTCGTCGTTGTCGGGTGGAAACCTTTTATGTCCAAAACCGTTTGTTTTGTATTTATCATTTAAAAAAATGATTTAAACTAGTGAAAACAGCCGATCTACAAGCACACAATGCCTCGCACCGCGAGGCGTTTACAAATTTGAAACTTGGAGATACAAGGTTTCTGCCCAACAGTGACGATATACTTTGTTGGCCGCCCAGCCCCCAAAATGGAACGAAGGCCGACATTGTTTTTTTCCCCTAATGGCCGGCCTGGACCGGCCGGGAATGAACTGGCCGTTCGGGAGTTGTCCCGCTTTTCCCAATGGCCAGCACGTCCCTGGTGAGGACCATTCACTCAAGGGCATTTTGAGCGCCGCTGCTGTGGAAGCAAGGTCGATTTTAGTGGGTCTATTCTGGGTGGAGGACTCGTACTCCGTTCCTTGTGAGAAGGAGAAAGTCATTTTAAGAACCTCTTGTCTGCCACTGCCAGGCTGGTGTATTTATAAGAGGCTAAATAAGTTGTGGGTTCTACATCATAAAACACAAATCCATTGGGAGTCTTAACCGCCGAATAAGCCACTGCCCAGCGTACCATTGGACTTAGAAGCTTGTAAATTGTGTTGTAATGGCACCAGAACTAGCTGTTTTACTAAATGGAAATAATGAGCACAAATATTATGTAATTATGTCAGTTGATATTGTACTCTGCCGACTGTGCATACTTATTTGAAATGATTGTGTGCATCGATAACTAAAGCCATTTATTCTGTACATTTGAATAAGTTGAACTTTCAGCATCTTGGACATGCCGTCGCAGACAGAGTCTTACTGCGTGCTACCGATAAAAGCATAACGTCGTTGTCGGGCGGAAACCTCGTATCTCCAAGTTTCAAATTTGTATGTTCTTTCGCAAAGTAAAGCCCTGCTTCATCGTACAAGGCCGTCGCACAAAAGTAGTGAAAACAGCAGATCTACAAGCACACAACGCCTCGCGGTGCGAGGCGTTGTGTGCTTTAAGATCGGCTGTTTTCACTAGTTTAAATCATTTTTAAAATGATAAATCCAAAACGAACGGTTTTGGACATGGTTTCCACCCGACAACGAGGACGATAAAAGCCTTGCTGTGGAATCAACCTGATAATCTTGCATCTCCATCCCCATGTTGAGACAAGAGCTCCCGTCTGTTTGGGCATTTGGCCAAGGCCTTGACTGGAGGCCATGTTGTGCTGAAGGCTGAACGATTGCGGCTGCATCAAACATTTAAGTCTTAGTTAGTTTTTTTTTGTTTTTTAGCTGTCAGGTCTGTTCCCTCCTATTGTAGCTGCTGACAGAGTGAGAGGAGCCTAACAGCCCTGAGCTCCGCTCATTAGCAGAGCTCTGTCAGAATCACTCAAATGTTCATCCCCTCCGAGAAAGGAACGGGCGAGAAAAGTCGTCAGAAGTAGCTCTAAAGTTTGGTGCGGGTGCGGGTGCGGGTGCAGGTGTGCGTGCACGGACACTCGAGAGACAGGTACAGAAAGCAAGCTGTAGAACAGAGCTACGCCGTAAAATGATCTGTGTTGATAGAACTCCAAACAGGGAGTTGCTACCTTTGTTTCCTGTTGAGATTGGCACATTTCACCCAGGTTTTTTTTTTCATCTCATTCACGTCACTTTGTCTGCTGACCTCACTCAGCAACAAAATAAACAGAAAATGATCTAAAATAAAAATAAAACAATTCACAGGAGGCAACAGTGATCGCGCCATGATGTGCACTGCAGTGTAGTTTCTAATGCACTACATTGCAGGCGCTTTTTGAGAGTGAAAAAATAAGAAGACACGTGTGACATGTGTGATCTGGGCAGCTTGCCCCAGGAAATGTGCCAAGCTCAACAGGGAACAACGGTATATGTTGTTAATGGCGAAACGTCTTTAAAGATGGGGTGCCATGATGTGTTCACCCTCTAAAACATGATTATCAGCTATTATGATTATAGTAGGAGGAAGATCTTTTTCCCAAAAAGTGTACAGAAAGAGTTAAAATTAGGTTTTTATGTGACCACACCTACCAGTTCATTAAGTATGCTTGGTTGTCATGGTGGGTGGTGACCCAGCTGAAGTTAGCCACACCCAGAGTGTTGGGTGAATGTTAAAAGGGGAGGGGTTGATTCTATGATGTATCTGTGTTTTTGGACCGGCACTTTTGACCCACAAGGTGGCAGCCTCCAGGAAGAAATCCAAAATACAAAGTGAATACATAATTGCTCATAACAACCAACACCAGGGGATCTAATAAAATACTGTCAGCCTCCTAGACACATGAAAAACGGAAAAAGTACAAAACTATGGCACCGCCTCTTTAACAACTTACTGTGATGCGACCTGCATATGACAAAGTACAAAACAAGTGGTTAATCGGACCAAATGACTAATTAGAATAGTTTCACATCAATCGAAAAAGTAATCAATAAAAGAATCACTATAAGACAAGCCTTCCTCGCCACTGAGTTTGAAGTAACGATCTGAATTGTGGACCACACACACCCTCTGAACGCCACAGATATATGGACAAGGACTTTACATTCATATATGTGTTGTGGCCGGGTGACAGCAGGAATAAATGAGGCTGAGGTCCCCATTAGCCTCCAAGAAGCCCCTTAGCTCCCATTAAAGCCAGTCTCTGTGTAGCTCCAGGCTGACCTTCCTGACATTCCACATGTAGATGTATTCTGCTCCTGTCGGCTCCGCCGAGCCACGCTCCTCGCACGGAATATCGATCATGCCAGAGATCAGCGTGGGGCGGAGGAGAGGGAAGAGGGATGGGGGTTTGGGTGGAGGAGTGGCAGGACGACGGATGGAGACGGAGAGACCAGCAAATCGGGGGACATGGGAATTAAATTGAATCGAAAGAGGTGTAGACTGTCTGCGTGGGCAACTGGGCATGCCTCTGTGTGTGTGTGTGTGTGTGTGTGTGTGTGCGTGTGTGTGTGTGTGTGTGTGTGTGTGTGTGTGTGTGTGTGTGTGTGTGTGTGTGTGTGTGTGTGTGTGTGTGTGTGTGTGTGTGCGTGCGCCAGGGACGTGCTGGCCATTTGGAAAAGCGGGACAACTCCCGAACGGCCGGTTCATTCCCGGCCGGTCCAGGCCGGCCATTAGGAAAAAAAATAAAATAAAATGTCGGTCTTCGTTCCATTTTGGGGGCTGGGCGGCCAACAAAGTAAAACGTCACTGTCGGGCAGAAACCTCGTATCTCCAAGTTTCAAATTTGTAATTTTTTTCGCAAAGCAAAGCCCTGCTTCATCATACAAGGCTGTCACACAAAAGTAGTGAAAACAGCCAATCTACAAGCACACAACGCCTCGCGGTTTTGGACATACAAGGTTTCCACCCGACAACGACGAAATATAACTCATGTACAATAATTGGCCCACTGGCTTGTCACTTGTCATGATCTGAAATGGCAAATCTTTGAGTAGCAGCAGCACTATAGAAAGAGATCTCTCTCTATAGCGCGCAATGAGGGCCTCTGCAACTCTTTTTCCCGGGCTGAATCGGGGGCCCAGCATGTCCCTGGCGCGCGCACAAGACGCGTGTGCGTGCTCCTGCCTGTGCGTGCACGTTTCGTTTGGAGAGAAAACCCACAGACGAGGTGAGGCGGGAAAGGATCATAGCAAAGGCTCCAGACGAGCAGAAAGGCCTTGTGTCGCTGGCGGAATACCGAGCAGGTTTGCACCCTCGGCCTCGACCAGGGGTCCCATTAAAATCCCACTTTTCCACATATAAATCCAGAGCTTTTCCACACGGCGGTAACCTTACCCCCTGCTCTAGTATGGAGTACATTTCTAGAATGAGACATCGACTGCATGGCCATCGCAGACTTGCTCCCAAAACGTTTTGTGGGCTTGGATAAACAGTACTCATATTCTTTACTCAAGTGAAAGTAGATAGATACCTTAATTATCCCAAGGGGGAAATTCAGTTGTCCAGAAGTAGCACAGCAGTATACAGTTATTTACAAAGTTACAGAGACGTAAGAAAAGATAGATAAGAGGGAAAAAAACAAAAACAAAGACAAGAGCAGTACAGTACCAATAAAGAGAAGGTGCATCAATAGAGGGGGCGAATAATATATAAGTATATATACATAAAGTGTCTTGCAAAAGAGACCATAGCAGTCAATGCTAGTTAGTGCAAACAAGTATCTCACTGTCATTGTTAAACAAAGCAAAAATACTCAGAAACTACCAACACTAACAACCTAATAGTGCAGTGTCAAAAATCAGTGCGAAAAAAGAAGAAACTAGGAAGCGTGTCACCGCAAGGCGCACATGAGCACTCTGAAAGTATCAATACTGCGATGTAGAAATACTCTGTTACAAGTAATACCCTGGAATTCATAATGTACTTGATTAAATGTACAAAAGTGTTGGTATCAAAATGTACTTAAAGTATCAAAATGTACTTAAAGTATCAAAATTTACCAAAAGTAAAGTATACGAAATGTTTGAAAATAGCTCACAACGCGTTGTGATGCGTCACGTTGTGAGCTTGTAGATCTGCTATTTTCAAATAGCCAAGGTATAAAATAGGGCTAAAGAGATTTATGTATGTTTTATAATATTATAATTTATATCTGCAAAGTAACTAGTAACTAAAGTTTTCTAATAAATGTAGTGGAGTAAAAGTACAATATTTGGATCCGAGATATAGTGGAGTAGAAGTAACAGTATTGGAAATTGGAAAAAAACTCAAGTAAAGTACAAATACCTCAAAATTGTCCTTAACTTGTTGAGTGCCGATCCCGAACTAGTTCGGCTTTATTTCAATCCAATACAATTTTTTTTTTATTAATTGACTTACCCTGAGCTGCTTGTAGAGTCGTGGGTGGTCCTGGCTCGTCCTACGCTAGCCAGCTAGCCATTTTACATGGTCCGACGATATATTCCATTAAAAATGGTTTAAAATACATTTTTGAGCCCCCCAATGTTCACCGAATGTTCAGCGCCGCTTCCGGAACGTAGTCCAGTGTGCCGATCCCGAATTAGTTCGGCTTTTTTAATGAAATGAATAAAATGATCCGAGGCCTTCTGAAGCCTGGGCCTAAATTTTCAAGCCAGTGTCCGAAATCCGGGGGCCGCCCGGCCGGCCGTTACCCGCGAACGCCGCCGCGAATCGCCGCCGAATCCAATGAAAAACCACATCTTTGAAGGGCCATATCTCTGGATTGTGTTTTTAGGGAAGCGGCGCGAGGTTTATTTACGCCGAAATCGCCGAAAAATGATCTTTAAAATGACAAAATGCAAATAGCTATTCTGTAGCCATTATCATCCGGGACCTTTCCATGACGTGCACGAACGTGAGCACGCGCGTCACTGCAACGTGAGTCCCCGGATGCTAATGCAGTCGCCTATGGGAGAAAGCCTGGCATTCTATGGCGCCATCTAGGGGCTGGCACTGGAAGCGTTAAGTACAGTACTTACGTAAATGTACTTTACATGTGTATGTTACTTTACACCAGTGTTATTTGGAAGTATCGTTGCTGTCCTCAGGGACGTGCTGGGCCCCTGATTCAGCCCGGGAAAAAGAGTTGCAGAGGCCCTCATTGCTCGCTATAGAGAGAGATCTCTCTCTATAGCGCTGCTGCTACTCAAAGATTTGCCATTTCAGATCATGACAAGTGACAAGCCAGTGGGCCAATTACATTAGTTATATTTCGTCGTTGTCAGGTGGAAACCTTGTACGTCCAAAACCGTTTGTTTTGTATTTATCATTTTAAAAATGATTTAAACTAGTGAAAACAGCCGATCTACAAGCACACAACGCCTCGCACCGCGAGGCGTTGTGTGCTTGTAGATCTGCTGTTTTCACTACTTTTGTGCGACGGCCTTGTATGATGAAGCAGGGCTTTGCTTTGCGAAAAAATCTACAAATTTGAAACTTGGAGATACAAGGTTTCTGTCCGACAGTGACGATTTACTTTGTTGGCTGCCCAGCCCCCAAAATGGAACGAAGGCCGACATTTTATTTTATTTATTTTTTCCTAATGGCCGGCCTGGACCGGCCGGGAATGAACCGGCCGTTCGGGAGTTGTCCCGCTTTTCCCAATGGCCAGCACGTCCCTTTTTGGAAGTATCGTTGCTGTCCTCAAGGTATCATAAATGTGGTGTGTTGTTTTGGGAGCTCTTCACATGACTCGGGACCACTCCACAGCGCCTGCTGATTAGAAAAGATGTATTTTTATCCGTGAAAGGCTGTATCCCGCATGCAGTTGTTTGTTTTGAACACCGGCCCTGAGTCTTTGAACCCAGAGCACATGTGGCGTACATGTAAAGCATGAAGTGGAGTATATGAATTATACATAACAACACTCCACGGGGCGCCAAATACGTACTATGATGAACATGAAAAGGCAATTATTTACGACTGTAAACCTAATTTGATATCCATTACGGAATGGATTGAAGGACCTGAAACCAAGCTACTTTACATACTACCAGTAAGATGCCTAAGTGCGAAAAGCGACCTCGCCCTAAAGGGCCATCTGTCTCGGCCATATATGGATTCTGTTAGTGTGGTTCTCCTAACAGGGCATCATCTGGGATACAATCCATTTTATGCCCATATATGGAGATCCCTAACAGAATCCCTTTTATGAACATATATGGAGATCCCTAACAGAATCCCTTTTATGACCATATATGGAGATCCCTGCTCTGAGTATATGACATCACTGTGATGTCACATGTTTAAGCCCATATATGGAGATCCCTGCTCTGAGTATCTGACATCACTGTGATGTCACAGTGATGTGTCGGGGGAACCAGTGTCAGGCGTTACCCGTCCGGGCGTCTACGGACAAGCTGTGACGGTTCCGATAGTAAACTGCGACCTTCGGTCGCAACAATTCACCCTTTGTCAAGTCCCGCCCGTTGTCCCGCCCCTCTTCACACCCATTGGTTGCTATGTCTCGGTGGGACATTCGGTGGGACACTCCATCCACTACCATTGTAATTCAGTTGCTTGTATTGTTATTCTGTGCATTCAATTCTCATTTCAAACTTGGTTTCAGTAAAATGGAGCTACTCAGTGGCAGTATAGTGACTGTTTTTTAATTATTTTATTTCTCCAAAAATTATGTTTTACTAGATTCAACATAAAAAAGGAGGAACCAGGGCGGGACAAGGCAGATAAAGCCTTCTGGTTGGTCAGTCAGGGACCAACCAGAAGGCTAACAAAGGGTGAATTGTGTCATGAACGATATGATCAAATTACATTAGTGATTAAATTAGATGTACAGTATATATTTGTCTTTAATTTGGATAACATTTATGTTTCCATTAATCATCTCTTTTCATTCCTGGTCTGTGCCTGATACGCAAGACTTGATGAATAAGCGCAGTGTCAGATTCCTACATATTATAGACCTGCTCAAAACACTCAAAACTGCTCAAAACACTGGAATTCTGGATGTAAGATTAGAGTTAGTTAATTTCCCGCCTGTACCTCTATGGTGTGGGGGCCTTAATTATTTTATAATTTAGCTATTTTTGAAAAGTCGTGAAAATGTGTGCAAATCTTTGAATATGTCCTTTTTAAGCGAACATTTGATTTAGCGAACATATCATTTTGGGGGTCCTTGACATGAAAAGGTTTGAGAACCACTGACACAGAAACATAGGTTTTTCAAAAAAACCTTGAAAGGATTTTAAATATTCAAAGATTTTTCTAAAATAGCAGATCTACAAGCTCGCAGCCAATAGTTAAAGTACCCAGAGCCCAGAATTTGTTGCGACACCCCTGTGTGTGTGAGCGTGCTTGCGTGTGTCTTTGTCTACAGAGGCTGTTGTCTTTCACAGTTTGAGCCTTGTTTCCTCACCAACCAATCTCCTCGCAGCAGCCAAACAGCAGCGATCTCAGCCTGAAGGGACTTGTTTGTTTGGAAGGAGTGGGTCGATGGCACAGATTGCCCGGCGAGGCTGTAATTACACTGAAATCCACAATGGCAGCGCTGGGAAGCGGATGAACTGGTCAATAAGTCACGCCGCGGCCATCCCCGAGTGCTCCCCGTGTTCTGTTCACACAACCTACTGGTGATTTTCATCCCCCAGCAATTAAACCCATTTATGCTTAGAATTATTGAATGCTTTAACTATTGAAAAATAGCAGATCTAGAAGCTCACAGCGCGGCACCGAGTGCCGCGCAGCGAGCTTGTAGATCTGCTATTTTTGTCATGAAAAATATCATTTTGGGGGTCCTTCACATGAAAAGGTTTGAGAACCACTGACATAGCAGTCTCTCAAGAACAGACTAACTGAGCTCCAGTTTAGTGAAAAGGACCTTTTCTTTGACGATGGCTGGCCAGATTGCTGACATAGAAACACAGGTTTTTCAAAAAATCTTAGAAGGATTCAAAAGACCCTTTAGAATCGGGTCAAAATTCTAATTTTCAAGATTTTTCAAAAATAGCAGATCTACAAGCTCGCAGTGCGGCACTCTGTGCCGCGCTGTGAGCTTGTAGATCTGCTATTTTTCAATAGCTAAAGCATACAATAATGATACACAATAATGTGTACACCCGTTCCAAATGGGTTAATGCTTAACTGCAAGTAGACAGCAGCAATCGACCCGTCGCGGCGTTAACTGAAATACTCTGAGAATAAAGTTGTCTCGTGAATCAATGCCAGGGTTTGTGTTTGTCATGGTAATTGCTCATGCGTCCCTGGCACCTGACGTAGGTTAACGGTTAACTCAGGAGGGTGACATGCCTTAACACTTTGTTGTGTACAGTGAGTGTGTTCAAGATGTTTGATTGTCACACACAACACAGCAGGTACAGTAGCACCAATATAGGCACTGAAATACTCCCACTCCAAGCTTACCTCAACACTGTGGAAAAGAGATAACATGCATGAATCTGTACTAGGGCTTTCACATCTAGTATTTTTTACAGATCGACTAGTTGAAGCCACTGCTAGTCGACTAGTCGTTAACATATTATGTCATTATAAAGAGCGCTGTGGCACGGCTTTTCACAGCAGTCAAGTTACCATGACAACGTATACTCACACAAACCCACGTGTGCACGTTATCGCAACATAACAAGACCAGCATTTAGCTGCTATAGGAATGGAAACATAGACTCACCAACATGACTGTAGCTGCTGTGTCAAAGTACACAATAATCCATTTGCATGGTCGGCGATGGCTATGCTAGGCTTAGTAGGCTAGCTCGCTACACAACACAAACACCGTCTTTTAATGACTTCTAATCAAACGAACGTCGGGCCGTCTGTTGTGAACTGGCAAGAAATGGGCTGTCCACACTTGCTGCTTTGATCGCGGTACGATTTTATACTTTAACAACTATATTCTGTAGAACTAGTCCCCTTGTAGTGGACGACTCACTCCTGTGTGCAGACACAGACTTTCACTTTGGGTGAACTCTGGGCGATTGGGATTATTAACCCTCGGTAGGGAGATGCTGCTAGATAACTAGATAACAATAACTATAATCGAATTGAAATTAGTTCATTAGGACTTAATAAAAAAAAGAAAATTTTGTATTTTTTTGACTAGTACCTACAAGATCGACTAGTGGTTATACTAGTCGACTAGACTAGTCAGCGAAAGCCCTAATCTGTACTCATGTGTGCAATGCACAATTTGCAGCTCAGATACAAGGTCTATTAAAAGGATTTAGACCACAAGAAAGCGCAATGGCTTGTTTGCATTGGGTTCCATTTGTACTGGTACTTGTAGCAGGACTACGGTAGTGTTTGTTTCATGGTACCGTACACAAACGCCTCTCTATCTCTGTCTAATACAGTCTTACACAAACACACTTACTTTGAGGGGCTCGATGATTGGCCTCAGGTGATGTCTGTGAGCAGCAGTTTACTGTGTGCTCTGCATGACTCTGTCTGTGGAGGCCAGCAGAATCCACGCCGGCGAAGTCATCTCCCAGCGGTGGCCTTTCTGTGTCCTCTCCTTCTGCCTCATCCTATCTGGTCCTCCCTCTATCCTCCTCATCCTCCCCCCTTCTGCCTCATCCTATCTGGTCCTCCCTCTATCCTCCTCATCCTCCCTCCTTCTGCCTCATCCTATCTGGTCCTCCCTCTATCATCCTCATCCTCCCTCCTTCTGCCTCATCCTATCTGGTGGTCCTCCTTCTATCCTCCTCACCCTCCCTGACAACGGGGACGCGGCCTGTACCTGCATCGTGGGGTGTCGCACCAAATTCTGGGCCCTGGGTACAAGGATTCACTGCGGGCCCCCCATGAATGTTCTTCATTTATTAGGGGAGGGGGTTTAACCCATTTAGACTGGGAACGCATTATTTTGTGTTTTAACTATCAAAAAACAGCAGATCTACAAGCTCACAGCGCGGCACCGAGTGCCATGCTGCGAGCTTGTAGATGTCCTATTTTTGAAAATTTGTGAAAAAGTCTTTGAATATTTCAAATCCTTCTAAGGACTCTTTTGAAAAAACCTACTGTCTGTCTACTGACATGTCTCTATGTCAGTGGTGCTCAAACCTTTTTCATGTGAAGGACCCCCAAAATGATATGTATTTGGCCACGGACCCCCATCTCAAAACATTTAGTTCCAGAGACCCCCCCAGAAGCCAAATTTTAGTTACAAATGTTCACTCAAAAAATACATATATTCAAAGATTTGCACACATTTTCATGACTTTTCAAAAATAGCAGATATACAAGCTTGCAGCGCGGCACGCCGCGCTGCGAGCTTGTATATCTGCTATTTTTCAATAGTTCAAAAAAATATATATAGTTAAAAATAATTCCAGTCCCCTCCACCTTGGGCCTAGTAACTCAGTCCCACTTTTCTGCCCCTTGTTTGACGCCCCTGCTTCTGCCTCATCCTATGTGGTGGTCCTCCTGTATCCTCCTCATCCTCCCTGTCAACGGGGACGAGGCCTGTACCTGCATCGTGGGCCCCAAGGCATGATGGACCTTTTATTCTCTGCTCCGTGGTATTTCTGTCTCACTCTGGGTCGCGTCCCCAGTGTGCTGCTAACTGAAGCTGTTGAAAACCTACAGATAGTGACGTTGGCCTTGATGCCAAGGTCTTTTTAACCACATAAGCCAGAGCAATAGCATCCCTATTCTGGGTATATGACATAATAGGCAAGCATTCGCCCCGAAATATAGCCGATCTATGCTTTTTCATTGAAGAGATTTGGTGTGTGGAGGGGAAAAAGGGAGGGAGACCCATCGAGGACCCCCAGACAACGGAGTTGATTTACAGCACTTTAGGAGTAATTTGTGCTGTCACCTTATAATCCCTACAGTCTCCTTCCATTCTTCTTTGCACATTCTGCTTATTGAGTCCAGTGTTGCGTACATTTATATATCGTCGTTGTCGAGCGGAAACCTCGTATCTCCAAGTTTCAAATTTGTACGTTCTTTCGTAAAATAAAGCCCTGCTTCATCATACAAGGCGGTCGCACAAAAGTAGTGAAAACAGCAGATCTACGAGTACACAACGCCTCGCGGTGCGAGGCGTTGTGTGCTTGTAGCTTGTAGATCGGCTGTTTTCACTAGTTTAAATCATTTTTTAAATGAAAAATGCAAAACGGTCGGTTTTGGACATGCAGGGTTTTCACCCGACAACGACGATACGACATAGCAAATGAATGTGCTCTCGGGCCATTGTCACTCATAATTCTCCCTCAAGTCTTAATTCAGATTCTCAGACCCCAGAGTTCCCATGAGTATATGAACACGTGCATTATGTGTTTTAATGAGTTTAGCAGCCATCCGTGGCCGCGTGCACAATCTTTGTGCTCTGGACCCGCTTATTATTCATGAGTTCTCGGTAATTGTGACTATATGCCGTTTCGGCGCACGGTTTTTCACATGCGCCGTTTCGTAAAAATCGTTAAAAAACAAGTCGCGTTAATGAATTCAAACCTTACATGCCCTTGCGAGACGGAGCCTTTTAACCCATTCAGAACGGGTACATGTTATTGTGTATCATTATTTTATGCTTTAACGATTGAAAAATAGCAGATATACAAGCTCACAGCGCGGCACCGAGTGCCGCGCTGCGAGCTTGTAGATCTGCTATTTTTGAAAAATCGTGAAAATTCGAATTTTGAACCGATTCTATAAGTGTCTTTTGAATCCTTCTAAGATGTTTTGAAAACCCTATGTTTCTATGTCAGCAATCTGACCAGCCATCTTCAAAGAAAAGGTCCTTTTCACTTAACTGGAGCTCAGTTAGTCTGTTCTTGAGAGACTACTATGTCAGTGATTCTCAAACATTTCATGTCAAAAACCCCCAAAATTATATGTATTTGGCCACGGACCCCCCATCTCAAAATATCTAGTTCCAGGGACCACCCCGAAGCAACATTTGAGTTACAAACGTTCGCTTTGAAAATACATATATTCAAAGATTTGCACACATTCTCACGACTTTTTCAAAAATAGCAGATCTACGAGTGCCGCGCTGCGAGCTTCTATATCTGGATTTTTCACTGGTTAAAGCATTCAATAATTCTTGGCTTAAATGGTTTAATCGTCAAATCTTGTTCGATAGGAAGTGCTTTCATGCCAGCCCAGCGGTGGCCACGTCGGTTCACGCCTCTTTACCAAGCTGTCATAAAAACCCGTCCTCTCTAAAGATGTCACTTGACTGCTCTCTCCAGCCCTGACAAAGTGCCTTTTTACCCAGGTCGACCTTGTCCTCGGTGTCCTCAGCCACTTAACCGCCGGCGGCACTTTGTTACAGGAGAAACCGCGTGTCTGTTGAGACTGCCACGGGGCGGAATCCAGGGGACGTCGTAAAAATGAAAAGAGTGTTTCCATTTATTTGTTTATTTTCTCCTCCTGGGGGACATTGAAGATGTGTTCGCCCCCCCGAGGGGGGAGGGGGGAGACAGAACAGAGGTTGTGTTGTGTTCAGAGGTGTAGTGCAGTGTTTCTCAATCTGTTTTTGGCTTGAGTACCCCCCTTTACCCGGCAACAACATTTTCCTTATACAACTGCAATTAACTGCAAATAATATTGGTATATGATGCTAGAACGGGTACACATTATTGTGTATCATTATTTTATGCTTTAACTATTGAAAAATAGCAGATCTACAAGCTCGCAGCGCGGCACCGAGTGCCGCGCTGCGAGCTTGTAGATCTGCTATTTTTGAAAAATCGTGAAAATTAGAATTTTGACCCGATTCTATAAGTGTCTTTTGAATCCTTCTAAGGTTTTTTGAAAACCCTATGTTTCTATGTCAGCAATCTGGCCAGCCATCGTCAAAGAAAAGGTCCTTTTCACTTAACTGGAGCTCAGTTAGTCTGTTCTTGAGAGACTACTATGTCAGTGGTTCTCAAACCTTTTCATGTGAAGGACCCCCAAAATGATATGTATTTGGCCACGGACCCGCATCTCAAAATATCTAGTTCCAGGGACCACCCAGAAGGAAAATTTGAGTTACAAACATTTGCTTTAAAAATACATATAATTAAAAGATTTGCACACATTTTCACGACTTTTCAAAAATAGCAGATCTACAAGCTTGCAGCGCGGCACTCGGTGCCGCGCTGTGAGCTTGTATATCTGCTATTTTTCAATAGTTAAAGCATTCAATAATTCTAGGCCTAAATGGGTTAAACCCCCTTTTCAAGAATATAACATCACAAAAAATAAGAAAGGGAGTGAGAGCTTTCAAACGGTGCCTCCTGAACAGATTTATTTTCAACACCGTGGCCGTAGCATTTCAGTCCAGTTTTCATGTTAACTCTTTTACTGCTTCGGACGTTCGCCCCAATTTTGACCCTAGCTCGCTGACAATACGAACACTCGTTCATTTACTCACTTTTGATGACTGTAAGCTGATAACTGGTCGTGCCGCCGTGTACAGTAAAAACATCTCCCGTAACGCTGCTCTAAAACTTCCACCGCCCGTAAACAATAATGGAGTCCCAAATCACTTCCTGGCTGTTTTCTGTGGATCTGATCTAGAAATGCATTTCTATGCTCTGAATGGACGGCAAGCGGAGCGCCCCAATTCACATTCATTCTTTGCATAAGGCTGCCCTCTGCCGCCAGCTTGGCTAAATTAAGTACACCTATAATAGATCCAATAAAAACAAATCTTTGGAAATAATCAATAGATCTTTTTCTATAACATCGCAAAGGTAAGCTGCTTTTTGCTGGCACCAGCCCCAATAAATAAATAATAAATCCGGCAGTAGAACTCACTAACATTCAAACACATGCCAGTTGCCTGGTACCATGTCATCATTAAACATAATAGTAAATGTTTCTTCTTCTTCTTCTAATTCAATTGTAGTAAATTATTCAACTATGAATAATATTATCATGATTTATACTTCTATTTTTCTTTTGGCAGGGCATTTTCTGCGTACCCCCTGCAGTACCTCTGAGTACCCCTAGGGAGAGAAACACTGGTGTAGTGGACGGGGGAGCTTGGCCCGCGCTTCTAAAAAATAGGAATTTGATTTTGTTTAAAGGGATAGTTTGCCCCCAAAATGACTCCATTACTCACCCCATGCAGACTTCAGAATTCATGGATATTTTATGGGCTTTACTTGATTCATTATATGAAGCGTCACTGACTATGCATCAACATTATTGATACATACATGTACATTACTTGATATATTATTATACTATTAGGCAACTGCTTTAAATAAATCACAAGCTTCAGACTTATTGGAAGCCTTTATTTACCGGCTATACACTATACATTGCAGGTATACACTATACAGTACATGCCTGTATACTACAGATGTGCCGATTGATCGGTGAGTGATCGCGATTGGCCGATAATGCCTCTATCGGCTTTGATGGGTATCGGCTTTGCCTGTATCGGCTTTGTCTCTATTGGCTTTGCCGATCTACAAGCAAGATCAGCTATTTTCACAATATTTATCTGTGGGACTGAATGTAACCTCAGCTTCAACTCCTACAAGTTGAATTGGATACTAAAGGACCTCAGCCTGCAATCTCCTATATGTTTGTACTTAACACATCGGGTGCCCAGAATTATTCAACGTTTAATTTGCTGGTGCCCATGGCAACCCGCCATTTTACCTACCTTCGAAGTACTGGCGAGAAAAGTAATCCGAGTAAATGTAATCCAAGTATGTCCTGTTTATTTCTCGAAAATCTTTTCTTTCAGTCAGCACCGTTTTTTATCAATTCTAAGCCACAGTGTTTGTGTTACGGCCGGTAGAAGAGGCTGCCGTTTTGAGAAAAAAAAGAAAAAAGGAAGAGAATCCAGAGAAAACAGCATTTTTGTGCAGCCGCTAAACAGGAAGTCAACGAGACAGACAGCACGTCCGGGTGACGTAATTTCGCGCTGCATGTTGGGAAATGGAGTTTGTTTCATCACCGCGGTAGCCAAGTGCAGTAGCTACAGTACAGTATAGTTTACTGTACAGCGCGTCGAACGCGTTGTGGGCACACGTAAACATCAAAGAGATTGGCGCATGGGCACCACGTGGGCGTTTAATGTGTTAATATACAATGTCAATGTTTTGTAAGAAGAATCATTACATATATAAATGCTGCTACAGTAACACAATAAATAGAAGAATGTATGGATTTGACGCTGTGATCGGGAATTTCGGTATTGGCAGATACTGATTCCAGTTGATCGGTGATCGGTATCGGAGCATCTCTACTGTACACCTTGCTGTTAAAATGTAGAAAGGATGGGCATAAATACGCTTTGAGCTTCAGCCTATGCCTTTTCCATCAACCAGAAAGATATCGTCGTTGTCGGGCGGAAACCTCGCATCTCCAAGTTTCAAATGTGTACGTTCTTTCGTAAAGTACAGCCCTGCTTCATCATACAAGGCGGTCGCACAAAAGTGGTGAAAACAGCAGATCTACAAGCACACAACGCCTCCGTTGTGTGCTTGTAGATCGGCTGTTTTCACTAGTTTAAATCATTTTTTAAATGATAAATGCAAAATGAACAGTTTTGGACATACAAGGTTTTCACCCGACAATGACGATATGTTGGATTACAGCGTGAAATGTTTGGTGAAAATGTTGATAACGATTAAATTAAACTAAACCTCATTTATTACTATTCAAGCTTGAAAGTCCATCAGTGTTAAGTCACCAATAATGTTTTCAGATTTGTCGAGGCGCGCTGTCACAATAATGTTCTCATACCGCACATGCTTCTAAAATTATCCCTACACCCCTGGTTGTGTCAGACATCTCTGGCATGTTGCGTAACCACATGAAATTCAGAGTAACACTCCGGGTTCTGCACGGCTGTGGTGTCGCAGTGCTGCTGTTCTGTAGCAGGGACGTGCAGAGAATGTTAGAGAGGCAGGGGCTGACATTTCTAAAAGGGCCTTTTGGTGAAAGTATCAAAAATAGCCGACCTCCAAGCTCACTCAGCTGCATTCAAGTTCAGGAGAGTTTGGACAAGGCAATTCTCTTGAATGCTGCCTTCAGGTATGGCATGGAAAGAGTGCATTTGCATTTCTTTCACCATAGTAAAAACTGCTTTCATGGTCTGGAGAGGGCACTTTTTACCGACAGGGTAAAGGGGCAGGGGCTCACGCCCCCTTTGATGTATATGTGTGGATGTGCCTGTTCTGTACTGTATCTTGGTCTGCGTGTGTGTGTGTGTGTGTGTGTGTGTGTGTGTGTGTGTGTGTGTGTGTGTGTGTGTGTGTGTGTGTGTGTGTGTGTGTGTGTGTGTGTGTGTGTGTGTGTGTGTGTGTGCGTGCGTGCGTGCGTGCGTGCGTGCGTGCGTGCGTGCGTGCGTGTGTAGGATGAGTGTAGTGATGACAAGTGCACTAACAGATTATGTAAATGATGACCCAGGGCAGTGGTTCGCAACCAGTGTTCCATGAGGGTGTTGCAAGTGGGCTCCCAAATAATTCGCAAAACAAGATTTAGTACCTAGGTACTCTGATGCCTCTGTTGATCTCACTTTCTCCACCATCTCCACCAGTAGATATAGCAGGTCCCGTTCCCCATCCGGTCGTATACCGTGTGTTTATCCTCGTCCAAAGTAAGACATCACATTACAGGGCTGTACAAAATTAAATTCCCCAGAAAACATCACATCACACCCACCAGAGACGAGATTTCAACGTTTGTTCAAAGTTCACCGCTTCACGACTTTTCAACCTTGCGTCCCTATTTTTATCATTAGGCCTATATTAGTTTTTCACAAATCTTCCAAAAATGGCTAAAATAGCATGTCTAAGTTCACATCATGTCACGAAGCACATGTGCCTTGAGATCAGGGGTGGGCGATATGGTGATAATTATCGTTGAGACGATACAATGGCTCCGTGATATGCCTTTTCAGAGATATCGTATATATCACGATACAATGAGGGAGCCTTGTAAAAAAATCCTGTTGAATTGTTAATACAGAGATTCATTGCAGAATTCAATTTAAGCCTGTATTTTGGTCTAAATCAGAAGTTCTCAAACTTTAATATGTCAAGGTCTCAACTTAACTCATTGGTTTCATTTGTATGCTGTCAGAGTTACATACTTGTAAAGTTCAATTTAAACCCCAAAAGGAACCCAGAGAGTCTAGTTTTTGTCAAGTAACTTGAAAAATAACCAAAAAACCAACATGAAAAAAGAATCGTGATAAAGTCATGTATCGTGATACAACTTGCGAAAATATTGTGATATTGTATTTTTCCATATCGCCCACCCCTACTTGAGATTCTTTACTTGTCCACTGCTGTGCCTTGGGCCTGAATGTTTTTTGAAAAGCACTGGCCAGTGTGGATATCAGTAAGGAGGATTCGCTGTGCGTAAGCCTTTTAGGCTCTGTGTTGTCACAAGGGGAATGTACTGTAATTGTGGACCCAAGTTGGGTTATTTGATCTGCGTATTAGTGATGCATAGATAGTTGGGAATCATTTTCATCTGAGAGCCTACTATGTACTGTACAAACAGGCACACACACACACACACACACACACACACACACACTCTGTGGAAACACTGAGATCCGCGCCACATTTATAAATTGAATTTTAGGCCATGCAGTCATTAAACCATGGAACATGATTTACCGCTTATCTTTTCCACTCCTTGCGGGAACATCACCATTAAATCCAGGCGGCCGTTTTTCAATAATCTGCGGTCCGCAAATAAGCGGAGCTACCAAAACCGCAATTGTGAAGAGGGAAAAATAATACATTAGTCTTCAATCCCACGACTCGAGCCCTGGCAAAGAGCGATCCTTCCTCCCCCTCCACCTGAAAGGCTGCCCAGACATTATTAGCTGTGTCAGAACAGGCGGAGAGCCTAAACGTCACGTTTAAACTGCTGCTTGTAGGAGCTTGTTCTGAAACGGGAGTGGGAGTAAAGATGGGATTTATGGTTCTTTGAAGTGAGCCGGATCTCTGGGATCCGTTCCTCTCAAAGAGCCGTTCAAAAAGACTCATTTTAGTTACTTGTCACTTTGTAGGTTTTTATTATAATTACGAATCACTTCAACCGTGTATACATTTCGGCCATACCGGTATATACATTTCGGCCATTTGAAAATAGCCGATCTATTTTTAAATGTTTCTTTCTACATGTTATTCATTGGAAAACTTGTGAAATGGGACATTTTGCATAATGAGTACTTTCTACTATTATTGGTACTTAAAGTGCATTTTAATACCTTGTACTTTTACTCAAGTACATTTTAATTCCAAGCTTCTACTTGTGGCAGAGTATTTCTACATTGCAGTATTGATACTTTTACATATTAAAATAAAGAATGTCCGTACGTTTTCCACAACTGTTCATTTAGAAGGGAACGGCTCCCTACTGCGAACCGGATCCCATCGTTCATTTCAAAGAGCCGTTCAAAAGACTCGATTCGTTCGCGAACGTCCCACCTCTAAGTGGGAGGTGGGGGTCGGGAGAAAGCGGTGGGTGTGCTTGTGTGTGTGTGTGTGTGTGTGTGTGTGTGTGTGTGTGTGTGTGTGTGTGGGGAGGGGGGCTCAACAAATTATAGGGTAATAGTTTCTCTCATTAATTTGATTTGAAAGCGCTCCTCTCCCCCTGACATACTTGGTAGATCTGTTGGGGATGAAATGCCAGACATTTTATAGACTGTTGGCAGCCCAGGAAAGATATTAAAGTGGTAAAAAAAAAGTCCCTACAATTTGCTGTAGATGTTATTTCCCACTGTGGAGAAAAGTATGGGTTCGCGAGTATACCCGCGTCGTGATTGAAACTGGCTTGTAGGGGGGGAGGGGGGGTTAGGCCATGGACCCACATGTTCCTTGTGAGTCGCGAGGACCCAGGGTTCGAATCCGATCCGGCTTCTTCGAACCTCTGGGTTTCCTGCCTCTCGACTATAAAAAACAAACAAATAAATAAAAGGCAAAAAGTACCTGTAAGAAATGTCCTTGCAGGGAACATACAGACAGCATAACTTACCTCCAAGACGTCTGACATCATAGCCTGTGGTGCTGATCTGTTTTGACAGCCCAAGTCGACAGTTGTTGTCAAAACAACCGTGTGTGTGCGTGTTTGCGTGTGTGTGTGTGCGTGTGTGTGTGTGTGTGTGTGTGTGTGTGCGTGTGTGTGTGCGTGCGTGTGCGTGTGCGTGTGTTTGTGAGAGAGTGTGTGTGAGCAGGGGCGTCACACCAAATTCTGGGCCCTGGGTACAAGGATTCACTGCGGGCCCCACATGAATGTTAACTTGAAAAATAGCAGATATACAATCTCGCAGCGTGGCTGCGAGCTTGTAGATCTGCTATTTTTGAAAAATCTTGAAAATGTGCGCAAGACACTCTGTGTTTCTATGTCAGTGGTGCTCAAACTTTTTCATGTGAAGGACCCCCAAGATGATATGTATTTGGCCACGGATCCCCATCTCAAAACATTTAGTTCCAGGGACCCCCCAGAAGCAACATTTTATATATATATATTTTTTTATATTCAAAGATTTGCACACGTTTTCACAATGTTTCAATAATAGCAGATCTACAAGCTTGTATATCTGCTATTTTTCAATAGCTTAAGTTACTCGGGCCCCTCCACCTTGGGCCCTAGTAACTCAGTCCCACTCAGTCCCACTCCCCCCCCCCCCCCCCCCCCCCCCTTGTGACGCCCCTGTGTGTGTGAGAGAGAGAGAGACAGACAGACAGACAGACAGACAGACAGACAGCAGGAGAGAAACTGCATGCGACAAATCGAGCGGCCCCGAAACACCAATCCGACGCCAATGGTAAAACTTTGAAGCTCGCAGCACAGAAGAGACTGCAGGTTTTTCTACCTGCTGCTTTCTATGCTGTCTCTTCCCTGCCAATCCCCCCCCCCCCCTGCCCCCCCCATAGAGAGCTGTCCCTTGCCATCCATTATTGCTGCTATGGCTACCCTTGCATGGCCGGGCGACCATGGGCTGCTATGCTGCTAGACAGAGGTCAACGGGGGGGTTGCAGGCAGCCCTTGGCCCCTGCTGCTCCTCCGAGCCCCCCCAGGCCGGGGGGGGGGGTGGGGCTCCCAGGCCAGTGGTCATCAGACCACGGATAGAGAGGGTAGATTCTCATTGCCTGCCGCAGGACGAGTTTGACGAGTTATGTTTATTTATTTATTTTCACGCTAGATGGCGCTGTTCGCTAGCCTATGGGTCACCAATTATTTACAGATTCCCCTGCTGCTTTTTGGGGGTGGTGTGGTGACATTTTGGGGGTCCTTCACATGAAAGACTTTGAGCACCACTGACATAGAAACATAGATTTTTCAAAAAACCATAGAAGGATTCAAAGACTTGGACAAATCTTCAAGATTTTTCATAAATAGCAGATCTACAAGCTCATGCCGCGCTGTGAGCTTGTATATCAGCTATTTTTCAATAGTTAAAGTACCCAGGGCTCAGAGTTTGGTGCCACACCCCAACCAAGTGCAAAATCAGGCATTACGACACCATCAAAGCCCGCCAAACTACATTTTTGTCTACAAAATCAACTGTATATTTAGTCGACTAAAATCTTATGACATTTAGTTTAGACTAAAACACGACTAAAACTAAGACCTTCACCTTTCATATGACTAAAATAGTTTGACTAAAACTAAATTCAACTTTCCTGTCAAAATCAACACTGCCTCACCGGCTGTGTTTTTGTCAGACTGCACACAGCCTATCAGATTCTGCTGTCACGGTGAAAGGCAAGCCTGCACTAAATTCCTGTCAAATTCCAGTTCATATCAGTTCACCTGGCTGCACTTGTAAGATGTTATTCCCACGGAAGCCTGACTTTAAGCACCAAACACTTATAGTGCTGCTGCCTCTCTGCACTGTAGCAGCCTGGGGTGTCACACCACATTCTGGGCCCTGGGAACAAGGATTCACTCACATTTTATGCTTTAGCTATTGAAAAATAGCAGATATACAATCGTTTTGTTTTGTTTTTTACCTATGTTTCTATGTCATTGGTGCTCAAATATTTTCATGTGAAGGACCCCCAAAATGATATGTATTTGGCCACGGACCCCCATCTCAAAATAGTTAGTTCTGGGGACCCCCCCAGAAGCAAAATTTGAGTTACAAATGTTCGCTTAAAAAATACATATTCAAAGATTTGCGCACATTTTCGCAACTTTTCAAAAATAGTAGATCTACAAGCTCGCAGCGCGGCACTCGGTGTCGCTCTGTGAGCTTGTATATCTGCTATTTTTCAATAGCTAAAGTATAAAATAATTAAGGCCCCTCCACCTTGGGCCCTAGTAACTCAGTCCCACTCCCCCCCCCCTCCTTGTGACGCCCCTGACTGTAGCAGTGTCTCTCTGCTACGGCTGAATATTGTAGTAGCTCAATCAGTCTTAACTGACACGTCCTGTGTTATGTTTATATTGCTCAGGTGTCCGCTACACGGCGGGGGGGAGTAAAGCAAGCTGTTCTCGGTGCACAGAGCAGTTTAAATATATAACATCTAAATCTGGACTGTTAATTTAACCGAGAGAAATACATTAACACTCCAGAGTTTGTTGTTGTAGGTAAGAGGAGATGTTTAATTCAGGCCTCTTCAACGTTTTCAGGCCAAGGACCCCTTAGTTGAGAGAGAGATGAAGCAGGGACCTCCACAACCTGTTCATAGATTCCATATAGTTTCATTGTTTGGCAGCTCAATCATCAGTGTATTTTGGATTCATGTCAATTTGTGTTGTCAGATATTTAACCACTTAAACTGTTGATACTTAATAAGCTTGACCTTTCACTCTGTACTTAGTCTGCTCTTTTCCCCCTCTACAACAAACTAACTAAAGTTCTTAGAATAAGGACACTAGGGTTCAAGTGGGTAATATGAAAAAAAAAAAAAAGATTTGGAGGACCCCCTGTAGTAACTCTGAGGACCCCCTAGGATGCAGTTCAGTGAAATGAGCCATGAGTACAAACACTAGTGGCATTTCCATAAAGCCACTTTTTGCGCATTAACGGCTTATTCGCAAAATGTTTTTATGGAAACACTTCAAAATGCGAATAAACTTTCATTATCCGCAAAAAAAGTTATCCGCTTGGAGGAGGTGGATTTTGAGGCTTAATCGAATAAAAGAAATGCGCATTTGTGAATGGAAACGGGTCAGACAATAAATTTGAATAGATTATGACGTTCTGGGTCCATATCGTCCTCCAACTTAACACTTTCCCCTGCCGCTTAACGTCCGTTAGCCCACAAAACAAACCGGTTGTTTGTTACACACGGAGTGACACGGACCGTGTGTAAATTCCTCCCGTTTTCACCTCCCGGAGTCAAGCCATCCGTGGCTAACCCTTCACACGGTGTTGCGTGCCAAAAGTGGCCGATCAAGCTCACAGCAGCTTGCATCCGCGTCTCCGCGCCGCGTTGTGAGCTTGCAGATCGGCCACCTTCCAGAGGACGCTGAAACTTGCAGGATGAGCACTGTGCAGCATTTTCCCGGTGAACCTGAGCGCAACGGTGGAGGCGCGGGAGTGTGGGGAACACACACCACCGACTATTGCCGATAATGGAGAGGTTATATAGCTTTATGTATTGAGAGGAACTCTTGACAATTTCGTAAGAGACTCGTCGCCAATTGTAATATATTTAAAAGTTATTTGGGGCCAATGGGCCATGATGATGATGATTGATAACCCCTTCTTCCCACTAGACAGTAGACAGCGACCGAGTCACAGCAGTCAGACGTGCAGTGCTCAGGTTCGGTCTGAAAAAAATCAGCCCGATCAACTCATGCGAGACCGTCGCTAATTCGAATGACACCCGCAAATGGAAACATGCTAAATTTGTTTTGTCTTAATGCGTATTTCTGATAATTCGCTTCCCTAATTCGAATAAGTTTATGGAAACATGGCTACTGTCAATGTCACGCTTGTTTACACGGTTTAGTTTGCATGGCTGTGGCTTTGTTGAGCTCCTATTGCTACGCAATTACTTTCCGAGATTTCCGTTATGATTATACTGTGGCATTCCTGGAATTATTATGAGTATCATTTTAATTACGCCACATCAAAGAAAGGTTTTTCCCAATGAAAACACCTACAGGAGTCTGATGAAATGAGCAGCGCCCCTGGGAATGGCAGGCTACAAGTGGAGAGGAAGGAAAGAACGTATAGGCCATGGGCCAATTCTGATATCTTCACAAATTGGTACCACCCAAGGTGACCGTACGTTTTTAAAATGTTTGACTTCGTACATGTCTCTAGTTTACATTTTGGTATGATAAGCCTTTCTGAGACCCAGCTTAATTGATGTTATCAGCCGCTAGAGTCGGTGTCCCATTAACTTTACATTACAGGGGGAAAAAAAGCAAAGATTTATCTGCTTTAAGTAGCATATGAGGGGTCAAACTAGGGGGTTTTCATGATTCTGAATCCATTGCAAGCATTTGTTTTGCACTACAAACGGACCCACAAGACTATGGTTTAGTGCTGAAAAGTGATGAGTCATCACTTTTCACACATTTGTGGGGACTATTTTAGGCCAAGGAATGTATTTCGTATTTCATCATCTGTACTCAAATTAGCCGACCGGAATTTTACGGACTAGGTCATTAAAACCGAAATAAATTATAATTATCAAAAAACAACGGTCGGCAGCTGTCCTCAGTTGTTGTTGATGTTTGTAATCATAATATTATGTCTCAGATCATAATACAATGATAGAAATTCCGGCTAGTCCACTACAAGCCATTCTGGCCAGGCTGGGGAAGTGTTAAGTACAAGTTTGTGGTATTATACAATGCAACTATTGTGAGCTTGGAGATCGGCTATTTTCTAAATATGTTTTATACATTTTAAACATTCTGCACAATGAGTACTTGTACTTTTGGCACTTTAAGTACATTTTCACACCAATACTTCCACCAAGTACATTTTGAATTCCAGACTTTTAACTTGCGACAGAGTATTTCTGTATTGCAGTATTGATACTCTTACTTGTAAAACATTTGAGATGATCAATGATAAATTGCCACCAACACTCGGACCAATGCAATTTGCATATCGTCAGAACAGATCTACTGACGACGCCATCGCCAAAAATACGTTTTACTCTTATGTACCTGTACAAAAGACGTAACAATAAAGTACAACCTTGAACCTTGAACCTTTGAGTACTTTTTCCACCATGGGAGAGGAATGCATGATTAATCCCTATCATGCCTCTGGAATGTGATTCAGTTGTGGATCAAAGAACACGCCATAGGAAAAAGAACAACATCATATCTCTGTGCAGAGATTGTGCCTCTGATGTGTCTAAACCTTGTATTGACACAAGACATTGCACCTGGCTGTTTCCCACACGTTGATGACGTACTGTACTTACTGGTGGGAGAACTATGCCATGTAATGTGGAACTGTCTTTGTCTGTTTATTGAGTCATTTGATTTCTCTTTCATGTTGTTTGTGTTTTTAATTCACTTGTAACCTCGGCACCACTGGGAAAAGAGGGTCTAAAGTTATCAGTAGTTTGATTGTTTGATTAATGTTCACGTAGGTTTGGATATATTTAGTCCTCTTGTTTGATTTCTGGTGTGTTGCTTATTGACAAATTATGATTGCTAGTTAATAGGCATTAGGTAATAGACAGGTCTGGATCATAATAGGAACTAATGGAATGCTATGAACCATAATATCGTTACTACTGAGTTACTAATACTGAGTTACTAGGGCCCAAGGTGGAGGGGCCTTAATTATTTTATACTTTAGCTATTGAAAAATAGCAGATATACAAGCTCACAGCGCTGTGAGCTTGTAAATCTGCTATTTTTGAAAAGCTGTGAAAATGTGTGCAAATCTTTGATTGTATGTATTTTTTTAAGCGAACATTTGTAACTCAAATTTTGCTTCTGGGGGGGAGGGGGTTCCTGGAACAAAATTTTGCGATGGGGGTCCGTGGCCAAATACATATCATTTTGGGTGTCCTTCACGTGAAAAGGTTTGAGCACCACAGACATAGAAACATAGGTTTTTCAAAAAACCTTCAAAGACACACATTTTCACAATTAAAAAAATAGCAGATCTACAAGCTCGCAGCGCGGCACTCGGTGCCGCGCTGCCAGCTTGTATGTCTGCTATTTTTCAATAGCTAAAGCACAGAATAATGCAGTGAATCCTTGTACCCAGGGCCCACAATCTGGTGCGACACCCCTGACTTAGTCACCAGGCGCCTTGTAGAGTGTTATGCTCTCTTTAGACCCTCGTCTTTGGAGGGAGAGAGTCTCTGAGTCATCATTCTGTCCTGGTTAAAGAGAGTAAAACGAGTAGAGAGAAAAATACACTTTCAAAAGAGTAAAACAATGCTTCTTTATAAATGCATCCAGCTTGTTCAATTGAAAATATGCAATTTATCTTGAGTGACACTTGTGGAAAGGATCCTGCAATGGAACTGCCTTTATTCCCCCGCTTACCTGTAGGTATTGAGTCCTCTTAACACAATGCCAGCCACCATAGCCGGCGCTTTATTTTGAAAAGCCCCGGAAGCCACGTGCGTGTGCATGTTGTGTAATCTAACGATTCTAGGAAGGAGGTCACAAACGGTCGCGAAACCATCCGACCATCACGGAAGAGTGTTGCCGTGAAAAAGAGCGGTTTTCGGCCTTTCCGGCGTTATTTGCACCTTATTCAGAGATACAGCCGTTGTTATGCATCAGCATAGAACTGTAGTCAATGGAGCTTAGACGCTCCATTTTGCTACTGGCCACGTTGCGTCATGATGCATGCGTTTTTGAGTGGCTTTGTGTGTCCTGTACATGTCCATATATGGTCATTCCAGTCCAGAATGAACAGGCTTTGTCTGTCCCGTACATGTCCCGTGCATGCAGAATTGAGGATTGGTCAAGCTTCACATGGCAATTTGGCCCTCCAGATAAAATCATTCATTCATTCAGAATTCATAAAAATATAGAACTAAAGCACATAGAAAGTATAGATCTAGAACACAGAAAGTATAGATCTAGAACACAGATTTCATAGCTCTAGAACTAAAGAACATAGAAAGTATAGATCTAGAACACAGAAAGTATAGATCTAGAACACAGATTTCATAGCTCTAGAACACATAGCTAGAAGGCCCGAACGGAAACTCTTAGTCAACTGGCCACCCCATCAAAGAGTAAAGGGACATCAAGGCCTCTCTCTTGTCAATGGGCTGGTGTCGGCCACCCCGTACGGGTTCTAGTCTGAGGTGATAGCCTGCCACCCCGTTAGTAGGCACGGACGGACGGACGGACGGACGGACGGCCGGTGGAGGTTTTGATACTAAACTGCGACCTTACGGTCGCAATAAGAAAAAAATCACCGCTTCACTTTGAACCGAGGTTTGTTTTTTTCTTCCATCAGCGGCCGCAGCTACCGTCTGTTTACCTGGTTACCATGGTAACCCAACTCAACTGTATACGAGATAAGAGTAGCTTGGCAACAGAAGACAGATCGTCAGACTGTTGTGTCTAAACGCCATCAGACACAACACATGCAGACAGGCTGCAGACCCCCAGTAGCTCAGTGAGTCACTGACCACCGCTGTGCTCTGCTCAAGCATAAGCAGGCACCGACTGTACACACAGTCAAATCCTCATTGTTGATTCATCCACTTGTAACTCAGCGAGTGAACAAATGTAACCAAATGGACTATTACGCGTCCATTTGGTTACATTTGGTAGGCTCTCTCTGAGTTAAATGAACCCTAAAGATTGCTCAGTGCACTTGCTAATTAAACAAAATTTTGCACCTGCGGTCTCTTGTCAACACCAACATCTCTTGTTTCGTCCGTGTCTCTGGTTTGTGACCTTGACCTTTTCATCCTAAAAGGAATCTATTCGGGGGGCAGCCTATCGATCACCTGGCTGGGCTGGCTTGAACTGGAGTGTGACTTTGACCTTTTCAATGCAAATCAATGAAACATGTCTTCATGTTCAGTTTAAAAAAAAAGAAAAAGAAAATGGCTATCGGATCATGGATATCGTAGATTTGTGATATGACAATAGTTTTTTCTTGGTTCACTTATTTTCATTTGCCTTAATTGACACTTGCAATTGGTTGGCTTGGTAATTCAATGTAATCTCAATGCAAACCATCTTTTAAAATTTCCATGCTAAAAAAACAAGCTTGGAAATTTTAAAAGCTGGTTTGCATTGATATTACATTGAATTACCAAGCAAACCATTAGCTTGGCTTCTCTCAGTGTGAATGCAGCATAACAAACAAATAAGCAAACGAAAGCTGCATGAACTGAACACCCTGCTGTGCATCGCTGTGGGCAAGCTGAATGAATTACTCAGGAAGTCTTTCTAAGTGGTTAAAATACATTGTTTCTCTCTATGTGCATTTCGTCACTGTCGGGCAGAAACCTCGTATCTCCAAGTTTCAAATTTGTATGTTTTTTCGTAAAGCAAAGCCCTGCTTCATCATACAAGACTGTCGCATATAACTAGTGAAAATAGCCGATCTACAAGCACACAACGCCTTCTTGTGTGCTTGTAGACCGGCTATTTTCACTAGTTTAAATCATTTTAAAAATGATGAATACAAAACGAACGGTTTTGGACGTACAAGGTTTCCACCGGCAAAGACAGTGCATGTGCTGCGCACAAAGACATACAGCGGTGTCACACAAACCAAACGTCTCAGTGTAATTGCCTTTCGGATGGAATAGGATTTTATCGATTCCTGTATGAAGTATAGTCCTAAGTGGACGAGTCATTTCCGTCCCGGCTAACCAGCGTTTTCATGATGGCATGCAGTTCACGCCTATTATTGACCATATCCACGCAGAGGCCAGCTCGGATTCCCCACCACAGTGTTACGTAAGAAGAAAATGGCAACCGTGTCATTAATCTTCGCTATAATCTGCAGGACTGCATGACAGTAGTAGAGCAAAAACTACATTGAAACTGCAAAGGTGTCAGCATAGAACAGGGTTCCCCAATAGGCGGCCCGCGGGCCATTTGCAGCCCGCGAGGGGCTACTGTCTGGCCCACACCAACCCCAGTAATAATGGTGGTATAAGAGCAGCAACAACACTAGTATATCATCGTTGTCGGGTGGAAACTCGTATTTCCAAATGTGCACGTTCTTTCGCGAATAGTAAAGCCCTGCTTCATCGTACAAGGCCGTCGCACAAAAGTAGTGAAAACAGCAGATCTACAAGCACACAACGCCTCGCACCGCGAGGCGTTGTGTGCTTGTAGATCGTCTGTTTTCACTAGTTTAAATATTCTTTTAAATGATAAATGCAAAACGAAAGGTTTTGGACATACAAGATTTTCACCCGACAACGACGATATCTGAACTGTCGCTGGAGTAGCGGGAACACCACCGTCGCCCCCTGCAATGGTGTGGCCCTCGGCTTGGTACCCTAGACATGATTCGGCCCATGGAGAAAACTAATTGGGGAACCCTGGCATAGAACATGGGCACACATGCACTATCATGTCACTTTTGTCATTATGGTATATGACCAGAACTGGTAACTGATCAAGATTGGTTAGGATTGATGCTTGTGAAGATGAATGAAATGGAATGGAAGAGTACAGATCGGTTTCTGTTTTGTTTCTGAATTGATGTTATCTGCTCTGACTACATTACTCATGCTCGCACCATTTCAGCGGTCCTTCTGTTGTGTCTCGTCTGTTATTCCTCCACTAAAGTTGACCTGAAAGGATCCTTGATCTGTTTATGCTCTGTCCATGCTCAGGATAGATCACTGCTGAAACCTGTTCCAGCAGTCGCTTGTATTCAGTGTTGTTTTTGACAGCAAATTTTGTCATAGTCTTTTGAATAAAATGTCTTTTATTTTTAGTCATAATTTTGTCACCCGAACAGTTTTAGTTTTAGTCTAATTTTATTCAACTACCGGTAAATATCATAAGATTTTAGTCGACTAAATCCACTCTTGATTTAGTCAACTGTAGAATTGTATTTTGGCAGGCCTTGATGGCATCATAATGGCTGATTTTACACTTTACACTTGGTTGCGTGCTGAAAATAGCAGATCTACAAGCTATCTTCTCCACTAGTCCCTCCCTAACGTTTTAGTCTAGTTTTTATTTTGTTGACGAAATTGTCAATATATTTAGTCTTAGTTTTAGTCATCACAGCTTAGTTTTTATTTCGTTTTTATTTCGTTTTTGTCAGTGAAAAAAACGCAGTCGACAAACATTTTATGTCATAGTTTTAGTCGACGAAATCAACACTGCTTGTATTACGTCTTGGCAGAGGCTAAACTTCTACTGTGTTTGGCCACTGTAGTACCCATAGTTCATCTATTTTTCCCTGACAACTTGATGAATATGTCCTGCTGTTTGATTGTACTTTGGTATTTTCCACATCGACTCCTTGTTCGACAGTGTTATTGCCTCAGGGTTTGATCCGATGCGATGTCACGTCTTTGATAAGGCATTATGTCGAAATGTTGTTTCTTATGCAAGTGTGACGGCTAACAAGCACTCCGGCAAGCCAGAGAGCATTGATCACGGTGTGAAAGTTATGAGTGAACTGTTTCCAATGTCTTGGTGAGTCAGATGGGGTCGTGGGCGGATAGTGCAGCCAGGCTGCCTGTCAATTTGTCTAACATGTTGTTGTTAGCTTACTTCAATTGCAAGCCGCACGGTCCTGGCTCCTTTGTGTCTCTGATTCACTGCCATGCTGAAGTGTCTCCACGTACCAAAGAATACAATAAATGTAACAGTACCATTTCACTGACTGACTGACTGACTGACTGACTGACTGACTGACTGACTGACTGATGTTACACTATTGGTCGGCTGGTTGGACTAACAACAAAAAAGATAGCTGTTGCGTGCTCCTAGATCAGGTCTCTTCAACGTTTTCAGCCCAAGGACCCCTTAGTTGAGAGAGAGATGAAGCAGGGACCCCCACAACCGTTTCAGAGATTTCATTGTTTGACAGCACAATCATCAGTGTATTTTGGTTTCATGTCAATATGTGTTTTCAGATAGTTAACCACTTGAACCGTCAATAATGATAAAACTTGACCTTTCACTCTGTACTTAGTCCGCTCTTTTTCCCCTCTACACCAAAGCTTTTTGACGGAAATAGCCGATCTACAAGCTTAGCGCGAGGCGTTGTGAGCTTGTAGATCTGCTATTTTTGGCTAAAGTTCTCAGAATTTGGACACTAGGGTTCAGGTGGTTAGTATAAAAAAGGAGGAAAAAAGGTTTCTATCATACAAAGAGTTGGAGGACCCCCTGTAGTAACTCTGAAGACCCTGTTGAAGACCCCTGTCCTAGATCATTGACGAGCACGTCACGAGCACATATGATGAGCAGCAGATCTGTAACAGTGATGGATAGATCTCTATGAAGACAACCAGTGTGTTCCCAAAGTCCCCATCCTCACAGAGACAGACGGAGGAGACTGTTAGCGAGAGCAACATACATGTCAAGGGTGCCATGTCTTCTTCCGCCTTTCACAGCAATCGGACGCTGCATTCATGATTTGAGGCATTTTGTTCCAAAAATGTGTTGACCTGCTGGGAGCGCAATAACGGACCAATGTGAAAAGGGTGGAATTTGTTCCTTGACCTAGTGGTAAAGTGTGTGCACAATTTCACCAAAATTGCAGGCTGCGTTCATGATTTGAGACATTTTGTTCGAAACGGAGCAATCCTGCAAACTTTGGAAGCCAATCTTAGACAACCATGATGAAATATGATAAATCGGACAGGTCCATGTTGATCACATGACTGTAGAGATACTGTCTACCGATGTGTGTGCTTTTTGGACAAAATATGTAGGAGTACTGGCAAAAAATTTTGTTTGGCAAAAATCTTCCTCATGGTGGCGCTAGAACAGGCTCATGTGAAAAATGTGGGGCAGAGGTTCTGAATTGGCATCCAGGGAGTTTGTGTGTGCACAGTTTGGCAGCGACCGGGCCAACGGTGCCAGAGATTAGCTGTTAACAGACAGACAGTCAAACACACACACACAGAGGGACGGACGGAAAGGATGCAAAACATACTCTCGGGCATGCCTTCTGGCCTGGCGCAGACAATAAAGTACCTCTTTATTTTAGTCTCTCAGTTTCTAGTGGCAAGTAGGCCATTCACGAATCGAATAGTGATTTTTAGTATTCGAATTATTCAACCTCAAAGTATTCCAATAGTCGAATATTCGACAGGACTGGCCAAACTGTCAAATATTAAGTAAGCAAGAGGCGAACATTGTGAAAATAGCCGATCTACATTCTCACAACGCCTCGCATTGCGAGGCGTTGTGAGCATGTAGATCTGCTATTTTCACAATATTTATCTGCGGAACCGAGTCACATTAAATGTAATACCTACAATTCCAAGTGCTTGTCAGGGAGGGGGTCCCCAGTTCAAATATGTTTATTTTTGGGGTCACAGCCTAAAAAGGTTTGAGAACCCCTGGTATAGAGCATTAACAAATTCATCGAACCAGGGGCATTGACAACTCATTCTTATGACTTCCTATCTAGCCAAGCTTTATAAACTATATATATTTTTAAAGAGAAATTTTAAAATACAAATAAGCGAATATTCGACTTCGGTGAACAACGTCGAATAGTGACTTTGATATTCGAATATTCGAATATTCGGTGAATGCCCTAGTGGCAAGTAGCAGCAGATATGAAATGTATGAAGAGGTATATTAAACTGTGTGGGTGTGTCCACAGAGAAAACTGCATTATAACACTCACATGGCCCTCTTCTAGTGCCACCATTAGGCCGATTCTTGCAAGACACATTTTTGGACACTGCTCCTACAGATTTTGCCCTAAAATCACGCAAAGCGGTACACAGCATCTCTACAGTCATGTCATCAACATGGATCTGTCCCATTTCCCATATTCCCTCCTGATTGCCTACCATTGCCTTCTAATGTTTGTGTATGAGACCTGGCGGTCGCTTATCTCCCGATTTAGGGAGTCTTACTGGTAATAGTACCCAATGATCTTTATTTAGGAGGAATTAAGAGTGGCACTGCCGCTTTAAACATGCTGAACGTCGGCGAGCCCAAAAGCAAATTCTATTCCAATAAGTGACAACCAAAGAAATATGTCAGTGTGGCAAGAAGACACTTCTTGGCTGTTGAACAAAGTAAACAGAGCACACTCATGTTTGTTTTACTAGCAGGATTGAGTTCTTGTAGTTGACCGCCTATTCCTGCAGTGATAATGTTCCCTCGTTGGAGACGAGCCTGGGAGCAGACCTGAAACCCAGCAGATATCTTCTTCTTGTGCCCTGCAGTGCCGGGCACAAATCAAAGTGAGTTTCATGCTGAAGATATTCTTGACACGTTGCCACAATGACGCAAATGAAAAACACACAGATCAAAGCTGTTTTGTCCTATGCTGCTGCCTTAGATTGGGTATAGTGGGAGCGGAAAGTGTGTGTGTGTGTGTGTGTGTGTGCGTGTGCGTGTGCGTGTGCGTGTGCGTGTGCGTGCGTGTGCGTGTGTGTGTGTGTGCGCGTGCGTGTGCACGCACATGCACATTTGTGTATCGTCGTTGTTGGGTGGAAACCTTGTATCTCCCAAACCGTTCGTTTTTTATTTCTCATTTTAAAAACTATTTAAACTAGTGAAAACAGCCGATCTACAAGCACACAACGCCTCGCACCACGAGGCGTTGTGTGTGCTTGTAGATCTGCCGTTTTCACTAGTCTAGTGCGACGGCCTTGTGTGATGAAGCAGGGCTTTACTTTATGAAAAAAAACATACAAATTTGAAACCTGGAGGTACGATTTTTCTGCCCGACAGTGACGGTATATGCTGATATGCGTGTTAAATCTTTTATGTGCGTGCGCGCAGCCATTGTGTGTCATCCTGATGAAGCCTGCCTTGCGGTTGCGTATCGGCACAGATAGCGCCTGACAGCGTCTGGGTTTCTCTTTGATGTGTCACCGTTTACAGACGAAACATGATGGGCCTTGTCTCCCTCCAGTCCGTCAACATCTCCTCTTTATCACGGAGCCATTTGCTGCACGGGAACTCTGTGTCAGAAAAGGAAGGCTAATTAATTCACCACAGATTCTTCTTTTAAAAAACAGGCAAACAGTGAGAGACGTACTGTGTTTGAGATGTATTTCCTTTGATCAGGTTTTTCAGTCATTTTTTAACCTAGTTAGATCGGGTACGTGTTATTGCGTATCATTTTATGCTTTAGCTATTGAAAAATAGCAGATATACTGTACAAGCTCACAGCGCGGCACTCGGTGCCGCTCTGTGTGCGAGCTTGTAGATCTGCTATTTTTGAAAGATTTTATCCGATTTTGACCCGATTCTATAAGTGTCTTTTGAATCCCTCTAAGGTTTTTTTTTTAAAACCTATGTTTCTATGTCAGCAATCTGGCCAGCCATCGTCAAAGAAAAGGTCCTTTTCACTTAACTGGAGCTCAGTTAGTCTGTTCTTGAGAGACTACTATGTCAGTGGTTCTCAAACCTTTTCATGTGAAGGACCCCCAAAATGATATGTATTTTGCCACAGATCCTCATCTCAAAATATTTACTTCCAGGGACACCCAGAAGCAAAATTTGATTTACAAACGTTCGCTTTAAAAATACATATATTCAAAGATTTGCACACATTTTCAAAACTTAAAAAAAAAAATAGCAGATCTACAAGCTTGCAGCGCGGCACTCGGTGCCGCGCTGTGAGCTTGTATATCTGCTATTTTTCAATAGTTACAGCATTCAATAATCCCAGGCCTAAATGGGTTAAAAATAGAACACACTAGTAATCATGTTGCAGCTTCAGAAAGGGTGGATTCATTTTGTGGGTGGAGCGTGGGATGGCCATTATAACAGCGCAGATGTTACCTTGAGATAAATGCAGTTGTTTGTGCATGGTTGACATTTCTAAACTAATTGTGTCTGGAGAGGGAGTGAAGACCTTGAAGGACACTCGGGGGAGGATGTTGTTATACCGTAATAGGATAAACTCACACACAGATGACTTTCCCTTTCATTGACCGTCTATAATCCGCGCACGCATGCACGGGGCCGGCTCACACGATGGAGACACACATACTGTACACACACACTCACATGCACGGTTATGCGTATAACACGCGTATGTGCTCGCGCGCGCGCACACACACACACACACAGGGATGTCGCCCCTCCACCTTTAGTCCGGAGGATTGAGACGAAAATCGTTCACTTTTTCATAAAAGCATGGAATTTGGTACACTTGTACAGTTTGGGGCCCTGAACATTTTCAGTTATGGAACCATCGCAAAAACGCCCCCATTTTAATTTCCGCCATTACCAAATAATGTATTTTGCATCTTGACTCCTGAACCAAGAATGATAATACGGAATAGGTGATGTCTACACCTATATTTTGATTGTCAAGGATTCCATTGATATCATGTACAACATCATAAACTGTTCAAGTGAATAGTTAATGGTCAATTAAGTGATGTTGTGAGCTGGTCCTGTGGTTTTGTCCAAACATTTTTCACTTTTTCATAAAATTATAAAACTTGGTACACTTGTTTACATTATGTTTTGATGGTCAATAGTTAATGGTCGATTCAGTTATGTGAGAAGGACATCACATTATTTTGTCTGTTGCATAAATGTTGTGTAGAGTTTTAGAAATGTAAACCTTTGGTTCAATGCCCCTGATAATACAGTGAGCAGAACAATATTCAATATGACAATAACAAATTAGCTTAAAAATAATGTATCACAGTCAAATGTTTATTTCAAAGATTTTATTCCAGAAAGAATTGTTTGTTTTGCTGTCATTAGAACATTATTAAAACATATTGGTTTCATTCAGTCTGGTGACCACCAGGAGAGACAGTTGACATCCGGAAAAAGATAAAAGCACAAAAAAAAAGAATTCCTCAGTTGTCTCACTAGTCGGTAGAGCATGATGACTGTGAAAACTAAGGCCCGGGTTCGATTCCCTGTGACGGTGGAAACATATTAGAGTAAACATGTGTCGGCGCATGCGCACTAAGACTCCCTTCGCGTCTGTCAGGATAAGGCTGTAAGCATCCCAACGCATCTGCACGGGTGCTTTTAGCGTCACCCGTGCAGACGCGTTGGGGCGCTTACAGCGAGTCCAGAATGCGTCAGGGGGGTGAAGCAGGGGGAGTGAGAACGGGCTGGCTATGGACACGCGACACGCTGGTGCTTCTTCAGAGTTGCTAACCGACCGAAACTCTTGTCACACTGTTTACACTGAAAAGGTTTTTCTCCACTGTGGACAAGCTGATGTGTCTTCAGGTGATCTAACCGACTGAAACTCTTGTCACAGTGTTTACACTGAAAAGGTTTTTCTCCACTGTGGACAAGCTGATGTGTCTTCAGGTGACCTAACCGACTGAAACTCTTGTCACACTGTTTACACACAAAGGGTTTTTCTCCAGTGTGGACACGCTGGTGAGTGTTCAGGTTACCTAACTCACTGAAACTCTTGTCACACCATTTACACTGAAAAGGTTTTTCACCACTGTGGACACGCTGATGCGTCTTCAGGGTACCTAACTCACTGAAACTCTTGTCACACTGTTTACACACAAAGGGCTTTTCTCCAGTGTGGACACGCTGATGTGTCTTCAGGTGATCTAACCGACTGAAACCCTTGTCACACTGTTTACACACAAAGGGCTTTTCTCCAGTGTGGACACGCTGATGTGTCTTCAGGTGATCTAACCGACTGAAACCCTTGTCACAGTGTTTACACTGGAAAGGTTTTTCTTTGGTGTGGACACGCTGGACATGCTGTGCCGTTACCTCAATTAAACTCTTATTATCACATAAGAGGTTTTCTTTCCTGTGTGGGTCATCAAATGTTTCTTTACTTATCCTGGCTGCGTTGAAGTCCTCGCAAGATCTCGGTTTGTCTGTGTCTCCTTGTTGCTGGCCGGTTACACAGCTGGTGATTGTCCGACAGGAAGATGAGGGCAGCTGTCCATTGCTCATCATTTGACAGTAGAGGTTGTTGTGGTACCTGGACATGTCTTCATGGAGGAGGACCCGAGACTCAGAACAGGACACCCGAGACTTAAAACAGGACACCTGTGTCTTGGAAGATTGGTTCATGGACACCGCCCGCTGCTACTTGGACTGTAAATTGGAAGACGTTTCTTTGACTCTTGCTGGCTGGAAAGACTAATATATTCTCTGTCAATCTCTTTCTCCTCCTCTACGTCTCTATATATCGCTGCCTCGCTGACTCTCACAGTACACTCTGTCTGTAAAGTCCTTGACTTGGTCGTACCCAGACTAAATGTGATCTTTAGAAACTGGGTCACATCTTATTCAGGTTGACCAGCTCCGGTCTGACGTCACACAACACAAACCGTTGACATCATTCCTAATAACACTGATTTGCGCATGTGACAGTTGCAATTCATGATTTCGTGATTTTAGTTGAATCATTGAATCAAGTTGATGACCAAACCCGGAAGTAAAGGCAGTTGGCAGTCTAAGAACTAGACCAGGTCACCTGGTTCTGCCAGACCCGCAATGAAAATCAGAATGCAAGGAAGGGGGGGGGGGGGTGGATCAAGATCGGCTGTTTTCACTAGTATGGCACTGAACTAACACATGAACACACAGGATTGTATAGGCTGAGCAGCTGGAAATGTTTCTGAGCTTGTAGATGGGCTGAGGAATTTATAGTGTCAGCAGCTCGTCAGCCAACTCAACTCAGCTGGTCCTGTACAGGTGACGGCACTCAAGGCAATCAGCCGAGCAAGGGAAGGGAGGGGCAGATGAGCAGTCAGAGGCAAACACAGGCACACTGAGGAAAAGAGGGACCGACCGACCGACCGACAGACCGACAGACCGACAGACCGACAAAGCCTTTTGTAGGCCGACCCCCTGGGTCTGGCAAAAACATTACACAGTCATTTTATACCAGCTTGTGTCTTGTGGAGCAGTTTAGTGGCCTAAATTGTTAACTGAATTCCGTCATTTATATTTATATTTTAATAATACTAGAAGCTCGGCCACCCGAGCGTCTAGTCGGGGGCCGGAATACTCGGGAACGAAGGGCGGGAACAATGAATGCCCCACCCTTTAATGCAAACCCCATTATACCTGTTGTCATAGGGCCCGTTTTGACCATTTGTTTGCCTGTGTCCATTTATGCCCATATATGGAGATATCTGTCTGTCTGCGTCCATTTTATGCCCATATATGGAGATCATATGGAAGTCTGTGCCTTTTGTGTCCCTTTTGTGCCCATGAGTCAGCTGACTCATATGGCGTACTTAATTCCCTTCGGGCGGCCGGGGGTCTAGTCGGGGACCGGCCTACTTGGGAACGATGTAAATAGGGAATGAATGCCCCACTCTTTAATGCAAACCCCATTATACCTGTTGTCACCCGTTTTGACCATCTGTTTGCCTGTGTCCATTTATGGAGATATCTGTATCTGTCTATCTGTGTCCATTTTATGCCCATATATGTAGATCTCTGTATCTGTCTGGCTGTGTCCCTTTTATGCCCGTATATGGAGATCTCTGTATCTGTCTGTCTACTTGACCTAGAGTGCAAAGTGAAAGTGAGGAAGAATCGTCTATTTGCACAGGAGTGATGTCAGAATGAGTCAGCAGAAGTGATGTCAGACATCAGCTCCGCATACGGAGATTCCGAACCTTTCGCGCAGGTTCCGGAAAACCGTGTAACGGGTCGGACCGGGCACTGCACTCCGCGCTGCGGCGGGGAACGCGCGTGCATGCCGAAACATTTCCATATCTGAAAATGTTTAGGGCCCCAAACTGTACAAGTGTACCAAATGTCACGCTTTTATGAAAAAGTCACCTAAAATTCACCTAAAATCTGGTCTCAATCCTCCAGACTACTTGGGCCCTAGTACTCAGTCCCACTTTTCCCCCCCTTGTGACGCCCCTGCCCACACACCTCGTTACCCCCACAAACGTACATACGTATCCATCCATCACTTGTCAGGGCGGAGTGAGAGAGAGATGATGATGGATGGACGGACGGACGGATGGTTCTATGGAGGAGGAGGAGGAGGGGAAGTGGGTTGTGTAAACACATGTGTCCCATGGAGAGACTTCTATAAACCTTACTTCAGGTGTTCTCCTGGACCTTAAGGTTAATTATCAGAGTCACTCACCATGACTGTGGTGGAAATCAGACCCGTCTGTCTATTGACTATATTCACAACAACAGCCATTTTGTTCTTAACCCTGTAAGGCCCGAATTAATTTCTACTTGCAAAAAATAATAATCAACCTTTCAGATGGTGTTGTAGGAGTCCTATTCAGAGGAAAATGTAATCTGCCATGCACAGTCTCAGGACATAAACTACAAAGATGACCTGTATGATTTTATGAACCAGGGGAACCAACCCATTCTAAAATTGCAACATTCTTTCTTTTAAAAACAAGATGGCGAAAGCACTATTCTCTATACTGCATCTTAGGCATTGACTTGGCCTAGGACAATATATTGAAGTCTTCACTCCCTAACCTAACCCGTTTTTGTAAGGTTTTATAGCCATAAATCATGCTCTAACATACATTTTTGAGCGGTGCAAACCGCTCCTATATTTCACTTTCGGTTTATCTAGTTAAAACATATTAGCACGGGACGATTCTTTCATTCTTCATCGATTGGCTAGTTGAGTAACTAAACATTAGAATCGACCAATCAGAAACCGTTCTACTGATGACGGCATGTGTTAGCCAAACAGAACAGACCAATCAAATGCTGTGTTGTTCATGTTAATTTAGATCTGTCTTGGCCATTACACTTGCACTTGAGACCGGTTTAAAGTTCATGAAAGGTCCAGGCATAATGGCCAGGTTGTTTCATATCCTGGACCTCTCCTAAACCTTAAACTAACAGATTGAACACCACACAGGATTCGAAACAGCAACCACGCTACATTACCCTTGCAGGCTATGATTACTGTTTTGAATCCTGTGTGTTGTTCAATCTGCCAGTTTAAAGTTTAGGAAAGATTTGTGCCGGTTTAAAGTTCGGGAAAGGTCCTTCCATCTTTCTGTCTGTCTGATCCCCTCTCCGTTCTGCCCTCTGTCTGTTTTGTTTGAGCTTCTGGTCTGGACTGCATATTATTTCTCTCTTCTATTCACTCTTTGACTGCCACCAAGCTATTAATGCCAGGCTGTTTGTCTGACCTCCTGTCTGTTCTCCCTCTGTCTCCCTCTTGCTTTACTCCTGATGGTGTAACCGACATAAAAAGTCTGACCAACCGCATATCCTGGAACTTTCTGGCGCAAATCTACGACCACCCAAGATTCAAGACAGCGACCACGCTACATTAAACCCTGTAGTCTATGGTTGCTGTTTCGAATCCTGGTTGGTGTTCGTTTTGAGCTGGTGTAAAGGTCAGGACACACGAAAACCTTATATAGTCTGAACAGACCTCCAGACTGACATCATACACAACAAAAAGAATATTGCCATGCATGCCTATCAACACTGATTCGCGCAGGCGCCCTTGCAGGAATTAGTTTGCACCGCTCGCTTCGCACGGGTGCGATTTTTTTGGATATGTTTCACAATAATAACATATTATGTACATGTTCTAGACATTCTAATGATCACCAAAAACTAAATATTACAGGCATTTTACTTATGTTTTTGTGAGGAATAGCTTCAGTGAAAAAGTGAGATGTTGTTCGTCCAGACTCTGGACTCCAGAGATCTTGAAGTTGTGTGAATGTCAGCCTCTCTGCGGGGGTATTTATATGCAAATATCATGGCCAAAGGCATTCTAATATAAAAAAAAAATAGGATCCAATGGTGATTGATGTTTATGTGAAAAAAGAACAGGAAAACACATTATTTAAACTCTTTTATTTTATTTTATCAGAAGCGACAGTGGGCCTTGCAGGGTTAATGTGTACTCAGGCCGTGGGCAACCCCCCGCCACGGGTTTAATTTAGCGCATACTGTGGTTGGGGGTTGTAGTCATTGCAGTAGAACATTCATTAAAGATAATGGTCCATGTACACTGTGTAAAAAAACAACCTTTTTCCGAGGTAAAACCAGAATCAGTCGTTATTTTCCCCTCTATTTGTCTCCTGCACGAGGAGAGCCAATCACCCGGAGGCGTGGAGGTGTGAAGGTCACACACCCACTCACCCTCCCCCCGTCCATGCCAGGCACAACAGTGCCCTTCTCTTGCCAGCCCCGTCCCGTTTGCATCACCCCGCGGGTGCCAGCCTGGTGCCCGCGTGTGGCACCCGCGGCGGGGCAGAGGTAGCGTCGTGGTCGGGGCGATGGCCTTTTCAAAGCCACCGCACGCGGGCACCACTTCTGCCAGCGCGGCCATATGTTTCCCCCGCCACCTGTCACACACGGAGGGCAAAGGTGTGAGGTTCCCGGCGGTGCCACGCTGGCAGAGAAGCTGCGCTTCTTCTGGGAATTAGACAGTTCCCTGACATGTTTCCTGGTGTTGCGTGATATTTGGACCGGGCGGGTTGGCATGGGGTAAGCATTTAGCTGTGGAATTACACATGCACAGCGTGGCATAATCTCTGGCGCCACAAGACCTTTAAGTCTGTCGGAAAATCATTTATTTAATTTGATTAATTAAAGGACAACTTTGGTTTTTAACAACGAGGCAAGGGTTCATATTTTAGATTGTAATTAGAGAAAAGAAAAGATGAGTTTTAAAAGGTTTTCATTTACTGCTTTCTATCGTTTTAGAGATTTTAATGATTTTGATTTCAGTGGGAGGGGGCATGCGTACAAGTAATCTCTCAAGAACAGACTAACAAAACAGAGAGGGCGCTGTTTTCCCTTTTCTTTGACGATGGCCAGCCAGATTGGCATACATGTGACTAAACAAGTGTTTTTAGACTTATGGGGCTGGTGTAAATAGTAACAAATAAATTGCCGGCTTATTGTGTCTAAAAAGACATATTTAGCCACTTGTACACATGCCCCCACTGAAATCAAAATGACTGAAATCACTAAAGCGATAACACTCATCTTTTCTTTTCTCTAATTACAATCTAAAATATAAACCCTTGTTGTAAAAAACAAAGTTGTCCTTTAAAGTGTTCAACCAACAGTATTATTTCCCCACCACAATACTGTACAAACGATACAGCACAGTAACTGGTGTAACTGCAGTGTACCTGCTGCACACCAAGCATTGACTTGGTGATGAAACGACCTCACACAGTTAGTAACGATGGAGACGGAATGACAGAAAACGTACCACCGTTCCTGTTATATTGACCTTGCCTTAGTGCATCAATTTCCTGTTTCCTGTCTGTGGGGGGAAACAGTAATGTGTGTTAGTTGAGACTCAACAGATATCTGGGCACCTGCTGTGGGGACCATCCCACACACCGCAGCACGTTTAGAGATATCTTACCAAACGTGTCCCTGAGTAGACACACCACTCGAACAGAATGGATTAGAATATGGTTCCTTTATTTCAAGCTGTTTGGTGAGCAACACACATGTTTGTTATCATTTAAATCATATTATTATTATTATTATATTCCAATTAAAAAAGAACAAAAAAAGAATTCAGGATTCCAATTCAAAAGATGCAAAAATAGCTGATCTACAAGCTCAAAACACATCGCAGCGCGATGCGTTTTGAGCTTGTAGATCTAGATATTTTTGCTTATTTTGTATGAGATACTAGAATGACAAAGTAGGACGTAACAATATGCAATGTGGCCCTCTGGAGTGAAGGTGGAAATATAGTGGCCCTCACCATCATCAAAGTTGCTGGGTGCCAGCCTGCTCGCTCCGTTCCGCGATTTTGTTTTGTCTCTCCGCATCACAGTCTGGAAAGCCTTGCATCTCCAAGGGGAGGTGGGACATAGAACGCGGCTTTCCAGCCACCGCGGCTTCCAATTGGTCTGTGGTGCCGGGAGGGACAAATACACCAGTGTGTATTGGTTGGCTGATGATGTAGCTATCCTAACCCCACTCTGATTCGTTGGAACACCGTCCAATCAGAAACAATGTTGCCTACGTCACAACGGATGTTCAGAAATGCGAGTCAACTGAATCATTTCCAGACTGTGATGCGGAGAGACAAAACAAATCGCGGAACGGAGCGAGCAGGCTGGCACCCAGGCTAGTATTACCTGATCGTTACCAGTAAAGCCTCTATCAGAGTCGGCACCGCGGTGGTAAGCTATCCACCGCGGTGTAGTGCGGTGTAGTCTTTTTGAGTCATAAAACTACAACGTTAACGCTCAAAAAGACTACACCGCACTACACCGCGGTGGATAGCTTACCACCGCGGTACCGACTCTGATAGAGGCTTAAGACGCTCTATGGGCGAGAAGCGACCATATATGGGCATTCCTAGATATGGGCTTAATATTGATGGCATAGAAGGGAACTGACCGCGCTGTTCTGCCTGTTTACATTGCTATGGAAGTGGAGGCTAATAAAAATCATTTCATAATCAATATCTCATGTCATTGATTTGTGTGTGTAACTAGCTGTGTAATAAGCTGGATAATATAGGCTGAGCTGATAATAATATTAGCCAGGGACGTGCTGGCCATTGGGAAAAGCGGGACAATTCCCGAACGGCCGGTTAATTCCTGGCCGGTCCAGGCCGGCCATTAGGAAAAAATTAAAAATAAAATGTCGGCCTTCGTTTCATTTTGGGGGCTGGGCGGCCAACAAAGTAAATTTTCATTGTTGGGTAGAAACCTTTTTATTAATTTTTTCGCAAAGCAAAGCCCTGCTTCATCATACAAGTCCGTTACACAAAAGTAGTGAAAACAGCCGATCTACAAGCACACAACGCCTCGCGGTGCGAGGCGTTGTGTGCTTATAGATCGGCTGTTTTCACTAGTTTAAATCATTTTTAAAATGATAAATACAAAACAAACGGTTTTGGACATACAAGGTTTCCAACCGACAACGACGAAATATAACTCATGTACAGTAATTGGCCCACTGGCTTGTCACTTGTCATGATCTGAAATGGCAAATCTTTGAGTAGCAGCAGCGCTATAGAGAGAGATCTCTCTCTATAGCGCGCAATGAGGGCCTCTCCAACTCTTTTTCCCGGGCTGAATCAGGGGCCCAGCACGTCCCTGATATTAACCCCCTGAAGGCTGAGGTTGACCTACGTTTTGCGTCAATCCTACGCCTCTCTGAGTCTCTGAGTTTGTTTTCCGCTAATGACTTTCTCACTGTACGTTTTATCACTTATACTCGCCGACGGCTCTTTAGCATTTTGAACCTGCTCCCCCCGTTGTCCCCCCTGCTCAGAAAAGGTTTGCCCGGTGATATACATTAACATTAGGCCTCTGTTTGACCCACATCCTAAGGCTGAGAAAGATTCATCACGTTTTCCACACTCCAGAACAGGGACGTGCAGAGAATGTTAGAGAGGCAGGGCCTGAAATTTCTAAGTGGGCCTTTTGGTGAAAATATCGAAAATAGCAGACCTCCAAGCTCACAACGCGATGCGACGCGTTGTGAGCTTGGAGGTCGGCTATTTTCAGTACTTGATACCACACTAAACGAAGCATAGAAATGGCAATACTGGAGATGTGGCGTAACAGCATGGATTTCTACACAGAGAGCGCTATTAATTCAACATAAGATGCTGCATTCAAGTTCAGTAGTGTTTGGACAAGGCAATTCTCTTGAATGCTGCCTTCAGGTATGGCATGGAAAGAGGGGCATTTGCATTTCTTTCATCATAGTAAAAACTGCATTCATGGTCTGGAGTGGGCACTTTTTACAGACTGTTAAAAGGGCAGGTGCTCAAGCCCCCTTTGATGTCTATGTGTGCACGTACCTGCTCCAGAATATTCTCTGTGTTTTGTGTGTGTGTGTGTGTGTGTGTGTGTGTGTGTGTGTGTGTGTGTGTGTGTGTGTGTGTGTGTGTGTGTGTGTGTGTGTGTGTGTACACGATATGCATACAGCTGTCGTCCTGCTCTATATCCTGCATGGGATGCGTGGTTCTCCATATTTCATAATGGAACAGTTCAGCCGACGGGGTCGCGGTGAGATTATTTCTCAGCGTCGAGCCCACAGTCTGCAAAGAGAAACTACAGTCACGTGTTTGCAGTTCTCTTCCCTCGGTGGAGAGAGCAGTCTGAGTTCATGCCTGTCTGTGTCTGGCCAGGCTGAAGAAGCTATTGAAGTAATCTGCTCAGATAGAAGGCTTGAACTTGAGACACTGTTGGCCGGAACAATCTCGGCTTTGGAAAGAGACCAGTGGCACTTTCTCTCTCTCTCTCTCTCTCTCTCTCTCTCTCTCTCTCTCTCTCTCTCTCTCTCTCTCTCTCTCTCTCTCTCTCTAAAACATTTGCACCTTCTCGAACAAGTAAAAGTTGCCATGCTGACATTTTTCACTTCAATCTGTTTTGAAATGTACCCAGGTTTGGCACCTTCCCACTCTGTGTCACGATTCTAGCAGCAGTTCGATGACAGAAAAGTGAAGGAACATTTTTTTGCGTAGAAATCGTATATATATAGTACAGTTTGACTCTATATGCTACAATGCCAGTTGGACGGGGTTTTTTCTCACACTCATTAAAAATAGCCTAGGTATAAAATAAGGCTTAATGTACGTTTTATAATATAATCACTTCTGCAAAGTAACTAGTAACTAGAAGTTTTCAAATACATGTAGTGGAGTAAAAGTACAATATTTGGATCCGAGATGCAGTGGAGTAGAAGCATTTGTTTGGGAAATTGGAAACACTCAAGTAAAGTACAAATACCTCTATATTGTACTTAAAGGGGAAGACCACCCATTTTCAATATTGAACTGTGTCATTAATATACCTTAGAGGAGTTGTGTGGGAATAGAAAAAAGTTCCCCCCCCTTCTGTGTTGCCTTGAACTGGAGGATTGATTTTGGGGTTTGTATTGTAAAGTACAACTTGATGACATCACACATTGTACTTTACAATACAAACCCCCAAATCAATCCTCCAGTTCTAGGCAACACAGAAGGGGGGGAACTTTTTTTCTATTTCCACACAACTCCTCTAAGGTATATTAATGACATATTTCAATATTGAAAATTGGTGGTCTTCCCCTTTAACTCATTCTCTGCCAAGTTCAACTTGCCTGTGCAATAGAACTGCCAAGGATTTCTGACGATTTCACTCATCTTGGAGGGACAATTGCGCATTGATGTTGAGGCATAAAATAACAAAACAAAGGCCTATTGGAAAGGCCTATTCGTGTGCTTTCCAGTGGTCCAAACTATATGTTTCAAACATGTTCGCTTATCTCAGAAAGTGGAAAAGTAAGGGCATGGTATGGGGTCTTCACAGGCTGCTGAGAAGACATTTTGAGTAAAAGCATGTTTTAGTTTTGAAAATGGAATAACTTATGAATAAAATATGATTGCTATTATAAACTATACCTTGCTGGAAAGGCAAATTCGTGCTCTTTCCAACGCTCTAAACCATACGTTTCAAACATGTTTGCTGATCTCGTAAGGTGGAAAAGTATAGGGTATGGTATGGCGAAAAAACGGCTTCTGAGAAGAGTTTTTTTTTGGGGGGAAAATTGAATAAATATGAAGGAGCTATGAATACTATATAAACTATACCTCTCTGGAAAGATGAAGTCGCCTTCTTTCCAGTGCTCCCATCCAGATGTTTCAAACATGTTCTGTTGTTTAGAAAATTGGCCATGTATCACCCAAAACACCTCTAGGAACAAACTGAATACATGTTTTAGTAAAGTAGACTCTCGATCAGAACTCCTTTCTGCCTTTTATTTTTGGCTTCAGTGATGCAGAAGATATTTACAGTGTTTTCAAACAAAAGGGAAAAATAACAATGAATAAAAAATAAAGTGATTTTACAGACTTCAAGTGCATTCACAGTTCTCAATAGTGCTTTTTGAAATTACAAAAACAAGTGTTCTCATTCTCTCAGTAGTGGTTCAAGTAAATGACAATGAATAAAGGAACATTTCAACCCCCCCCCTCTGTAGTGGTTTTCAAGTAAACTACAAAATATGAACATTCCACGCCTTTTCAGTAGTGGTTCAAGTAAATGGCAATGACAAAAGGAACATTTCCCACCCTTTCAGTAGTGCTTCAAGTAAATGACAAAGAATAAAAAGTTCAGTTCTCACGTTCGCTGAGGGTTTCAAATGAAATAAAATAAAAATGTCAGGAACAGAAGAGCTGGGCAGTGAATCCACTGGCTCAGAAGCTGAAAAACACAATATAAAAAATAGGCTAGTTATAGTTTTTGCAAGGTAATATTGTGCACAAAATCAGTAGGCCTACATTGTTTCCATCCCCATCATGTCTCAATGTATGCATTTTGACACTTAGAATGAATGAAGACTTTTACAGTTGCTATGTGGATGTTTGGATTTTTAGATGGATAAAAGCATTGAACACAGATACAATAAATGTAGGCCATCTGTAACAAAAATAACCGTACCTTGACTAAAGCCAACCAATGATTCGCTGTCACCTGCAGATGGACCTGGCTCCTCACACTCAAGTGTCTAGATTGATCACAAAGAAACAAAGCACACAGATTTAGTACAAAACTAAACTGCAACATGCGTGCACACCCACACAGTGGCGCTCTCGCTCAATCTCTCTCTAGAGAAAGATCCACAATACATGTGGGCATACATTGTATATACTGTTTGTTCAGACTTACTGTTTTCTTTTTTGTTTTTCTTTACATATCTACTGCATAGTACTGTGTTCTATTTGTCTGTCATTCAATGTTATATGAGATACTTCAATGGTTTCCAGTGGAAATAAGCTTAGTCTTTTCATGGATAACCTTTTAGTAGACCTTGTACCAGTGAACTGTACCGTCATGAAACTGTACCTTTTCCTATGCAAACTTCTAATAAAGTCTTCAATCAATCAATACATGAGGAAAAACAATGCTGCCATTCGTTCCAAAAGCCATGTAACTATACAAATGCCACAATGTTTGGGCTCATTGCGCGCAGATCAGAGTGGGTATGGCAGGGGTATGCAGCTGCCATACCTTGGCTACAGAGGTAAATAATAAAAATGTAGGCTCTACTTTTCATCGTGCCTGTTGCTAAGGTATGGCAACATGACTGGTGTCTTGCACGCGTGCCCTGCACGCGCGCGTGCAAGACACCAGTCATGTTGCCATACTTTAGCTTGTTCTGAACTGACGCCACTGGGAGAGATGCACTCACTCCGTATGCAGAACACAGCGATCACATACAGTACAGAGAGAGAGAGAGACTGAAACACGATACAAATGCTGTTCCCCCCTTCTGATTTACCAAAGTCATGATTTACACAAAATGAACATTTGTATTTTATTCTAGAGCAACGAGCGCGCGCGCACACGCAACCTCAACTAGGCAACACAACGAGGAGCACAGATCCGTTGGGAAAGGCCTGGCGTTGTTTGCCAACGTGTTTGGGCTCATTGCGCGCAGATCAGAGTGGGTATGGCAGGGGTATGCAGCTGCCATACCTTGGCTATAGAGGTAAATAATAAAAATGTAGGCTCTACTTTTCATCGTGCCTGTTGCTAAGGTATGGCAACATGACTGGTGTCTTGCACGCGTGCCCTGCACGCGCGCGTGCAAGACACCAGTCATGTTGCCATACTTTAGCTTGTTCTGAACTGACGCCACTGGGAGAGATGCACTCACTCCGTATGCAGAACACAGCGATACAGAGAGAGAGAGAGACTCAAACACGATACAAATACAAATAAAATGCTTCGTACCACTGGTGTTGGCAGCATCCCTACGGCTCCATGTCGCCGTGGTCCGTCTCTTCCGAGTCGTAGGAACTTTCAGCCAGATCCCTGAACGCAGTGACTCTCAGGCTGCGTCTAAGACCTGGAGTCGCTGCCATCGGTCTCCACTCTCCACTGCAGCAGCCGCGGGTGCCACAGGGCGCTGGCTTCTTCTTGGGCGCTGCGCTTCTGGAGCCGCCTGGACAGCAGGGTCGGCGACGCGTCGATCAGTTGTGTGAACATAATCGGCACCCGATTGTGCATTGAAGATGGAAGGTTTAGGAGGATTGTTCAAGTGAGCTGAATCAAACTCGTTCACGCCATGGCCAGAGCCCTAGAGTTGCGTCACTCCCGTTCACTTCATGGGGCCAGGTCTTCTACGCACACATCTATTGGCGTATAGTGACAAACGGCGAACCGGAAGTTTACAAAATGCATTGAAGTCTATGAGGTGTAAAGTGACAATGAACCACGTGACCAGCGCTGTTTCTGACCCCGCGGTGACACCACTCTCAGATTATACTGCTCTGGCCATGGCCAAGCATGCCTGCAGGGAGAAAAAAAAGAGGAGAAACCGATCGCTAACGGTCTGTTTGAGCGACCGTCATGTTTCAGGGTTTATGGATTATAAACTATCAGGTAAGGCTATGTTTTACAACCATTTATACAGCGATCTGTCTGTGTTGTTGTTGTTGTTGTTACTTTTGGCACTGAATTGAAATGATGTTGTACTGTCTGAAACAGAAAGCGGACTGGTATCTGCTTGCTGGATTGCTATAGTGTGTGTGTGTGTGTGTGTGTGTGTGTGTGTGTGTGGGGACATCACGATAGTTTTTCACTTCGACGTGCTGTGTTAGTTGTGTGAACATATCGGCAATGTTTTACAACCATTTATACAGCGATCTGTCTGTGTGTTGTTGTTACTTTTTTTTTGTCTGAGAAGGGTAGAGAGAGGTTTTGAATGTTGTACTGAAACAGACAGCGGACCACCCAGCTGATTGGCTGGCACACACACACACACACACACACACACACACACACACACACACACACACACACACACACACACACACACACACACACACACTAGCACGCCCACACACAAGCCACGGCTTTCTGGTTACCCGTCTCGCTCTCATTGTATAATTGGTTTCAGGTTTCTGAGAAGAGGTTTTTCTTTTTGGACAATTTAATGATGTTTAATTTCATGTGAGGCTGTGCACTTTTGTTTAATGTTGTAAAAAACACTGTCAGACTTTGAGGAAGTGTATCATATGTTGTGAGAGGCTGGATAAGGCTGAGATCTTTTGTGTACAGTATGTACAGTAAAAGACGTCCAGAAGACGTCTGGCACCGAGCTCCCCAGGGGAAAAGACGTTCTGAGGACGTCTCGCAGGGAATGAGTTAAGTGCAGTAATTAAGTAAATCTACTTTGTTACTTTACACCACTGCAAGGTAAATATGCATGTGCAGCAGTAAGCCCCGTGGCAACATCAACTCCAGAACAGATGCCGTTTTATTCACGCGAACGCGCTCGCGTGTGTTTTAGAGTGATAAACCGCAGCGTCCATAAGGTAATGACATCAGTTCAAAGTCTCTGCCAGCTTCGTCACCACGGCGACATACGACACGGCTCCGCGGAGACGGCCGTTTACAGATTACCTCTTAAAGGCCTCCCCGGCCATCGCCACGTGGTGACCTCTCACCTGTGTGGAACTGAAATGCAAACACCCACCCACGCACGCGTCCGTCCAAAGAAGAAGCTCCACTCCACACGAGGCCCGTCGCAAAGTATCAGTCCATGCATTTAAATAGGAATATTATTGCAATGACAGATAGTCATGTCAAGTGTGAGTGCGCACGTGTGTGTGTGTGCGCGCGCGTGCGTGTGTGTGTGCGTGCATGCATGCTTGCGTGTGTGTGCGTGCGTGCGTGTGCGTGCTCACACACACACACTCGTATCGGGAGGTGAGGTTAGGCCATAAACCATACCTGCAGCCTGACAGGTTTGAGAGCCCTCACGGGGAGGCATGCCTGAACAGTTGACCCTATGACTTGATCTCTATGTTAATTCCGGATAATTTATTATCCGCCATTTTTTTGGGGGAGGGGAGGTGGGGGGGGGGGGGCTCCTGGGCTCGACTTGCTGACTAGAATTCGTAAAGGATCTCCCGGCGATGACAGAACGTGAGCTGTTATCATTCCACTCTGCTCCCTTCTCCTCGGTACGAACACTGCACGTCATTAGTGACTGAGCGAGCGGACGCGCGGCGTCTCTCAGAGCTTCAAAGAGAATGTGCTGGAGGTTGTGTCAGCGTGATTTGTACGTGGGATCAGATTGTATACAGCTCTCTCTCTCTCTCTCTCTCTCTCTCTCTCTCTCTCTCTCTCTCTCTCTCTCTCGCACTGAAGCGCCGTAGATCGGTGTCTTTGGCTCTGAACCCAAAGCAGGGAGCGCTGCATGGGTTCCTGACTTCCCATGCTGAGATTCTGGAGAAATTGTCAGCCTTGACAAGTTGACGTGTCAATTGTTATGTGATTCTGCTCGCGACTTTAATGCTGTGTTGCTCACAAACATACCGTTGTTTCCTGTTGAGATTGGCACATTTCACCCAGTTTTTTGTCATCTCACTCACTCAGTCACTTTGTCTGCTGACCTCACTCAGCAACGAAATAAACAGAAAACAAACAAAAACAAAACAATTCACAGGAGGCAAGCAGTGATCACCCCATGATGTGCACTGCAATGTAGTTTCAAATGCACTGCATTGCAGGCACTTTTTGAGAGTGCAAAAATAAGAAGACACGTGTGACTTGTGTGATCTGGGCAGCTTGCCCCATGCAGGAAATGTGCCAAGCTCAACAGGGAACAACGGTACAGTGAAGTAGGCTGACTGAGGTACCAGAATGCGAGAGTCATGTTTATTTTACAGTAGCTTCCAACTACCCTGAAAAACCTGTTTGGATAAAAGAGAGAATGTTGTGAGATTTTTTGTTTGTTGATGCAGCCATCAGTATCCATACCTACGATCAGCGAGCCAGCGGTCTAGATCACATAGCATCTCAGTGGAATAACCTGCTATGTTATTGCACACGGGAGGCAGTATTTCTCCTGGTGATCATGTTTCACTCTGGGCATGCATGGCTGCTATAAAAAGTGAACTAATTAAATGGAAGGTTTTTAATGACTCGTCGTAGACCTGCACTGACAGCATGAAACTGTAGAGCTACTGTTCTGTATCACAGCACCACTGCCTCTGGCAATTTACCTCTGCTGTTTGCATAAGAATTTGCTAAGCAAGGGCTCTCGTTTATTCCGCCTGAAAAGACAGAGGTGAATTAATCGCACTACTTTGAAATGAATAAATGGGTTGGCCGGGTGGATTCATTGTCATCATTTGCTTTTTTGTCTAAGTAAACCTGGAAAGGCTTAATTCAATGTTTAATTGTACATGGCTCGCTCACTCTGGCCCATTTTTGGACTTCCTCCAATTCCGTTTCAACCACGCATGAAATATGGAGTATTATATTTTGGTTGTCAGCAACGGAGGGGCTGACGATAGGTCAAGAACTTGAATGGTGTTGATGTTTGTTTGTGGATGTATTTCACACTGGCCTACTGCTGAACTCTAGAACAGGGGTCTTCAACGTTTTCAGGCCAAGGACCCTTCAGTCGAGAGAGAGACGAAGCAGGGACCCCCACAACCTTTTCATAGATTCCATATAGTTTCATTGTTTGACAGCACGATCATCAGTTTATTTTTGATTCATGTCAATTCGTGTTTTCAGATATTTAACCACTTGAACCGTCAATACTTAATAAACTTGACCTTTCACTCTGTACTTAGTCTGCTCTTTTTCCCCTCTACACCAAAGCTCTTTGCCGAAAATAGCCGATCTACAAGTTAGGCGTTGTGAGCTTGTAGATCTGCTATTTTAGGCTAAAGTTCTCAGAATATGGACACTAGAGTTCAAGTGGTTAATATAAAAAAAGAGGGAAAAGGGTTCTATAACTCAGTTTTGGAGGACCCCCTTTAGTAACTCTGAGGACCCCCAAGGGGTCCCAGACCCCCTGTTGAAGACCCTTGACCTAGACTAATAAAAAACACCTTAAAAAAATGCCATTCCTTGGGCTGGACTATTGACACACCTCACTTCGGAGTAATTGCGGCAATTAACTTGAATCAATTAGCAATCCCAAGCGTCATTAGCTGCTCCTACTCTTTGTGGCCAACGTCAACACCGAGTCAAGACAGTGTTAAATCGTTCATGGTATTGTTAATGAACAGTTAATCGCCTTAACAAACATGCCAGGATGGGGATGTTGTTGGAATTTTGAAGGCAGTTAATTCAGTGCATTCATATCCAATACAGGGGGCTTCACCATGCTGGTTTGTGGTGGACCTCTTTGTCAAAATAAGTTTTTTGACACGGACATAAAGATATAATAAACACATAAAGAGATAGCCCTGAGTGACCATAATGGGTCTGTAAGTGTGTACAAATGGAACCAAATGGACCCTCTCAGAGTTAAGGGGTTCTTTACAAATAAAACCTTATTTGAAAAGATCGTAGTAAATCAGTGTCATTCATATTCTGAGGAAGACCTGGAGACTTGGCATTCAGTAATTGGGTCTCATGAAACAAATAAGAACATCATAATCGCAATTATTTTGTCATAATCGTCATAATCGTGAATGTTGAAAAACATTTTCAGAAATAGTGGAAATAGCCGATTGCAAGCTCACAACACGTCGCATCGCGACACGTTGTGAGCTTGCACAACGGATATATACAGATCGGCTATTTCCACTATCAATGTTATTTTTTAAGTAGTAAGTTGTCAAATATGTCAGTAATTTCTTTGTATATTTAGGTTATGTGTCATATCTGCCATGGGCAACTTCAAAGCCTACAAGCCAAACAGAAATGTAATTATCAACGACAAAAAACACAATGAAATCGTTGTAAAATGTCATATCGTGACAGCCCTACCCCTGTTCATATCAAATAGCTAACGTTGTTTCTCTCTCTCTTTCTCTCATTCTCCCCTGGCCTGGTTTTTGTCCGTGGTTCCTGTCTCTGCGATGACCGTCCTTCTTCCTTTGTGCTCAGGTAAGAATGACTGACTTCAGTTCTTTCTTTATTGCCCTCCTCCTCCTCCTCCGTCTCTCCTTCAGACGGCTCTGAATCAGCAGCTCTCTGAGAGGAAATACGGGGGCCCTTTGTACTCATTATTCCTTTTCCTCTTGTTATTTCCTCACGCACGGCGGCTCCAACACTGAACGACTGTGTCCTCGGCCGTCTTGTTCGCTCACTGTCACAATGGGCCCGTAACCCGATTCGCTGAATCCGACTCCTCAGGACGCACACTGGGGCCTGATTGCCTTTGGGGAGAGCGCCGTGAGAGGATAGCGTCTGCTGCGTTTCATTGGACGGCCTTGTGAGCATTATTAACCCGTTCAGGCCCTAGAATTATTGACTGCTTTAACCAGTGAAAAATAGCAGATATACAAGCTCACAGCGCGGCACCGAGTGCTGCGCTGCGAGCTTGTAGATCTGCTATTTTTGAGAAAGTCGTGAAAACGTGTGAATATATGTATTTTTAAAGCGAACGTTTGTATCTCAAATTTTGCTTCTGGGTGGTTCCTGGAACTAAATATTTTGAGATGGGGGTCCGTGGCCAAATAAATATCATTTTGGGGGTCCTTCACATGAAAAGGTTTGAGAACCACTGACACAGTAGTCTCTCGAGAACAGACTAACTGAGCTCCTGTTAAGTGAAAAGGACCTTTTCTTTGACAATGGCTGGCCAAGCCGGGGCGCTTGATGGAGGGGAAAGGAACTGGTTGGAATAACGTGTTCCTTCCATGCGCTACGTCCATCCCGGGGAAATCCCCCCTGTCAGGTGAAAAGAAACAACTTGGACTCCTCATGCATAGAAGGAAGCATGGGGTCAGTCCGTTGTCTCCCCAGGTGCGGCAGAGGGAGAGCAGAGCCCAGGATTACATAGGCAATTGGCACTGGGTGAAAAAATGGGTTACAAAATCGTGGGATAAAAATTATAGAAAAAAAAAAGACAATGGCTGGCCAGATTGCTGACATAGAAACATAGGTTTTTCAAAAAATCTTAGAAGGATTCAAAAGACACCTATTGAATCGGGTCAAAATTCGAATTTTCAAGATTTTTCAAAAATAGCATATCTACAAGCTCACAACGCAGCACTCGGTGCCGCCCTGTTTCTGCTATT
>NC_137823.1:3039998-3059998 GCF_963921795.1 Nannobrachium achirus
AAGAATTGCCCTCTCTGTCTAGAAATACATGTCGTTACGCCACATCTCCAGTATTGACTTGATAATGCTTAGTTCAGTGTGGTATCAAGCACCGAAAATAGCTGACCTCCAAGCTCTGCGACGCGTTGTGAGCTTGGAGGTCTGCTATTTTCGATTATTTTCACCAAAAGGACCTTTTAGAAATTTCAGCCCCTGCCTCTCTAACATTCTCTGCGCGTCCCTGGTACAGACTAATGCCGCAATAGACAATATCCTGTAAAAGCTCAAGTTTCAAAGTGCAACTCCGTCATAGGACAAGTGGACAGTGTATAAATGGTCTTCAGGCTGCATCTGGAATGGTCGTCTACAACTACTGGAAATGGAAGGAGATATTTGACTCAAAGAAACGGTTATTTATGACCAGCCTGTTTGGTTACCTCATAGTGCAGAGCCATTCCAGCCACTGCCCTAAATCTGTAGTTTTATTGTAAAAAGGCACCCAGGCTTTTTTATACATGCATATTTTACAGAGTTAAATGAGCACTCTGGATGTTACTGTACAGACAATGGATTGACTGTCTTTTATTATGAATGCTTGTAACATGAACTACGTGTTGTCATCATAGACATAAATGTCTTTAAAGACATAAATATGGACAGTGGAAAGCCATTGGTTTCTATGCTGCGCAAATGAAGCTTTTTTTGTCCGTTGTATGGGTGACGCCATCATTGTAGAAATCAACGTTCATTGGTAGAAATGGTACCATCTCGAATGCTATTGGCTGCCAACGGTCACATGCAACCGCAGGGATACATGGGACATTGTCTTGAGCTTGCCGAAAATAAAGCACACGAAGAAGAATCATCACAAGCCTATGATCACAAGCCCCTCCTACAGCATACCCTGCTATAACATCAAAAATAACATAAATTGGACCATATTTTCATAAAACGCATATCCGAGGCTTTAAACTACCAGGATCCATAAAGTACTTATGACAATGTTTATTAAAGTGATCCCTGATTTGTAAGCCATGTAGGCCTTAATATGTTATAATAACCCTCTTTAACCGAAATATACCTTTTAAAACACTTGGAATATATTCCTTTGAGAGAAAAAAAGTTATATGTTCAACCCCTGGGGGGAGCCATTGCACTGTTCGTCGCATGCAGTGACGACGTAGGCAATGCATTTTAGCTGGTCGGGCCCATAGGGTTAATATGGAACGTCAAAACAACGTTCTCTTTACAATATTTAAAACATTGTCTTGAAGCTCAGATTAACTGTAGTTAGTAGTGTGGTGCTTTTCTGTTCTGTTCATATCAAGTAGGATGTTTTGCCGTGCCTGTAAGTGTTTAATTCAACATCTAAAACCTGTTTACACCGCCATTTTAAATGGGCCCGACCAGCCAAAATGCATTGCCTGTCGTCATCACTGCATGCGACGAACAGTGCAATGGCTCCCCCCAGGGGTTGAACATATAACTTTTTTTCTCTCAAAGGAATATATTCCAAGTGTTTTAAAAGGTATATTTCGGTTAAAGAGGGTTATTATAACATATTAAGGCCTACATGGCTTACAAATCAGCGATCACTTTAAGGTAAGAAAATCAAATGTAAAAGTTCAGGGGAAAATGAAAGGAATCCTATGGAGAACATGTTGCTTCTGGTACCAGAACAGCGCAACTAGCGGCCAATCATAGGAACTTTCAGTTCTGTGTTGCTTCATTTTAAATCAGGACAACTACACCCATGGTTGTCATACGTTTATTTGTTTAATTATTTCAGGGAGAACATACATTTTTTCACTCATTTTTATCTTCTTTTATTTCTTTCTTTTTGCTCTCTGGCCATCATTTATCTCTCTCCCCACAGCCTCGCCATGTCCTATTTCCTTATCCCTCTCTTGTCCCCCTCCCCCCTCCCCTGCTCCCTGTCCTGATAACAGACCGTTAATACAGAAATTACCCAGATGACACTCAGGGCCACCGGAACTGGAGTGACGTGCGGGGCTCGCATTATTCGCCCCAATCATCATCATCATCATCCGAGGCGGGTGATTAATGATTGTCCAGCCAGCCATGAAGCGTACATGATGGGGGCATTAGAATAGCAATGAGCTGTGCTGATGTCAACAGGGTTGTGATGGGGATGACAAATGACCATTACTGGTTTTTCATCAAGCCTGATGTCTGTGTTCCACATGACGGGGACCGCGTCTGACTGATGTCATCTCAGAAGAGAAGGCACGCATTCGAAGTCACGCCCCTTTATCCTGGAATTACAATAGCTCAGGGGTCTTCAACGTTTTCAGGCCAAGGACCCCTTAGTTGAGAGAGAGATGAGGCAGGGACCCCCACAACCTTTTCATAGATTCCATATAGTTTCGTCGTTTGACAGCATAATCGTTGATGTATTTTGGATTCATGTCAATTTGTGTTTTCAGATATTTAACCACTTGAACCGTCAATACTTTCACTCTGTACTTAGTCTGCTCTTTTTCCCCTCTACACCAAAGCTATTGCCAAAAATAGCAGATCTACAAGCTCACAACGCCTCGCAGCATGAGGCGTTGTGAGCTTGTAGATCTGCAATCTTTTGGCTAAAGTTCTCAGAATATGGATGTTAGGGTTCAAGTGGTTAATATAAAAAAGTAGAAAAAAAGGGTTTCTATCACACAAAGACTTGGAGGACGCCCTGTAGTAACTCTGAGGACCCCCTTGGGGTCCCGGACCCCCTGTTGAAGACCCCTGCAATAGCCCCTCTGCATGTCACATGACTGAGATGTATTGGGTGATTCAGAATGTGTTGATGGATGTGTTGATGTGTGAATCGGTTTATTGATCTTTCCCCTAGAGGTGTCGTCACTGTCGTCCCGTCCGCGAGGCCAGGGCTTTTCCACTGATTGTGAACCAGGGACCACCATCCTGACCACCGTTGAGAGGCCATATGGGCATAAGATTAGGTCTTTTTGGTAACACTTGCTATTAGGGATGGGTATCGTTCACCTTTAAATCGATACGATACCTTTTTCGATACCTGGGAATCGATACGATTTTCCATACTTTTTATTTAAGTTTAACTTCAACACGGAAAGAGTGGTGACTGGCTGCTGCGGTAGAGCAGAGGTGATGATGATGATCACACAGTGTGGCGGAGCGGAGAGTATAGACGTTGGATAATCACCATAATAATAAACATTATAGGCTATTGTCGGCTATTTTCCACAGTAATGAGTGTAGACTACTAAAGCAGTCATTAAACTCTCAGTAGCCCAACTGTTACAGATGTGACCGGCCAGGGGTGCGTTCCAGAGTATCGAAACGAGGTATCGTTCGTTTTTACGTGAACCGATACCCGATAGTATTGACGTCATGCGATCGATACCATTAAAAGTATCGCAGACGATACCCATCCCTACTTGCTATGCATCCCTCTCTTGCTCAACCAATGGTCCATGGACTAAATTCGCGGTCCATGGCATAATTAGGTCTGCAAGTGGTCCACGAGATTTTTATTTAATGTTATATGAATACATAAATAAAATACAGTTGTGTATTACAATTTCATCAAATGCAAGACATTTTTTGAATTAATAAGCGTGGTGTGGGAGAAAAGAAATCTTGATTTAATTTGTTCCACGATACTACGTGGAAGAAATTATATCAAGTCCAGGCATTATTTAACTGAAATATGCGAGTGGTCCTGAGCACAAAAAAAAAAAAAGGTTGTGAACGACTACTATTCCTATCCCACATTCCATTGTCTTACTTTATCCAACCTTCCATTAAACTCATGTTAAATGGGTACTGTCACCTAAAGGGGTTGAGGGGCAGATTTCACTGTGACATGAGCCTCTCTGAAAACGGTCTGAAACAGTCTGAAACTCATGTCACAGTGTAATCTGCCCCTCGCCCCCCAACAACAGCTGACCAGTACAGTAAGTAGTCATACAGTCAGGCTATACAGACCATTAATTTGATTGGCTTATAATTGCGCATCCCCACAATGACGTCATAAAAATATTAACTTGTTTTTTAAGATGATTCTTAAAGTGACAGTAACCCTTTAGGTGACAGGCCCCCTTTAACTGATATAGGCTACCGATTTGTATGTGAGCAAGCAGACGCATGAGCAAACTCCCTTTCTCTGTGGAATCAATAGACCCTTGACAACATTGACGCGTCATCCTACTAGGCCACCAAGTCATTCTGGGCACTGGTTCCGTGGAAGAACAGTGCACGGTCGGGCACCACATGCAAATACCTTCACGGACCGCCAGTGGTCCACGGACCACCTGTTGAAAACCCATGCGCTCGGCTAGGTCAAGGCTTGGTGGGCGTGGCTGTATCATTGGGTGCCTGTGCATGGAGGCAGAGAGACGCGCCACGTGTCCCTTCTCCGGGGAGACCAGAGTCTGGGACGCGCGCACCTCGGCACCTCTGGGATTTAGTGCTGGCTGCTGGGGTTCCGTACGAGGGGTTAGTGGGACAGTAGAACCAAAGGGCGTCACAAGGGGGGGGAAAGTGGGACTGAGTTACTAGGGCCCAAGGTGGAGGGACCTTAATTGTTTTATACTTTAGCTATTGACAAATAACAGATATACAAGCTCACAGCGCAGCACCAAGTGCAGCACCAAGCGCGGCACTCGGAGCTTGTATATCTGCTGTTTTTCTACAGTTAAAGCACAAAATGTGAGTGAATCCTTGTACCCAGGGCCCAGAATTTGGTGCGACAGCCCTGGTAGAACCCCTCAGGGCGGCGGGGCCGGTGTGTAGTCTATATCTCGGGCTGTTCATTGGCTGAGAAGGTATTTCCCAGCATGTCTCAAGGCGTGCCGTCGCGTAGACGTTTGTGTACGTAGGTGTCTGTAACCAACAAGTTGTAAAATACCAAATACCAATACTACCTGCATCTCTGATGAGTATAATGACCAGTAAGACTCCGTAATCGGGAGATAAGCGACCGCCGCGTCGCATACACAAACTTTAGAAGGCAATATGGGAAATGGGACAGATCCATGTTGATGACATAACTTTAGAGATACTGTCTACCGCTTTGCATGATTTTAGGGCAAAATGTGTAGGAGCAGTGTCCAAAAATGTGTTTTTTGATAGAATCGGCCTTATGGTGGCGCTAGAAGAGGGACATGTGAGAAATGAGGGGTGGAGGTTGTGGTTTGGCAGCCAAGGAGTGTGTGTGCAAAGTTTGGCAAAAGTGTGACATGACTGACAGACTGACAGACAGACAGACAGCCGGTGGAGGTTTTGATAGTAACCAGAGATGTCTTATATGTTCCACTTTCAATCTGGTGTCTAACTGATATACAAATGTCCATTGTGTAGACAGCTGCAGGTACCCGTTGCCACAGTGCAGTGCCCGGAAGCATTACTGTATTTACTGTATTAGAGTAAAATCTAAATCATGGCTAGCCGGTCACAAAGAGACACAAGCATACAATGTCAATGGGTAAACGGTAAGTCAGCGTGTGCGTGCGTGCGTGCGTGCGTGCGTGCGTGCGTGCGTGCGTGCGTGCGTGCGTGTGTGTGTGTGTGTGTGTGTGTGTGTGCGTGTGCGTGTGCGTGTACGTGTGCGTGTGCATGTGTGTGTGCTTGCGTGTCATCCCATGAGTAATGCTAGTCAGTTAGCAGTTGTTGCTGGGACCTTCAGTAGGGTTCATCTCCATTCTGGGTGGACAGAGTGTGCAGCGAGGCAACAGGGCTCACCTCATTAGCAGCAGGTTGCTACTGTTACAACCAACCAGAGGGAGGAAGCCATTTTAATTTATTCACCTGCTAGCCTGTCACTGGAACTTCTAATTAGAGATTTGGACATTTATTATCACATCTGTTGAAATGGCAATGAACTATTGAACTTGACCTTGACATGTGTGGTTTGTGACATGGTGGCGGTCAGGGACGTGCAGAGAATGTTAGAGAGGCAGGGGCTGGAATTTCCAAAAGGGCCTTTTGGTGGAAGCACCGAAAATAGCCGACCTCCAAGCTCACAACGCGTCGCAAGCTTGGAGGTCGGCTATTTTCGGTGTTTGAAACTACACTGAACTAAGCATAACCAAGTCAATACTGGAGATGTGGCGTAACGGCATGGATTTCTACACAGAGGGGGCAATTCTTTCAACATAAGATGCTGCATTCAAGTTCAGGAGAGTTTTGACAAGGCAATTCTATTGAATGCTGCCTTCAGGTATGAAATGGAAAGAGGGCGTTTACATTTCTTTCACCACAGTAAAAATTGCATTTATGGTCTGGAAAGGGCAGTTTTTACAGATAGATAAAAGGGCAGGGGCTCAAGCCCCCTTTGATGTCTATGTGTGCACGTGCCTGGTGGCGGTTATGAGTGCAATACTTGAATGATAATTCCGCTGTAAATCGCTTTCTTACCTCATTTTATTGTTGTTTAGCCTCCAAAAAATAGGTCCAAAAAATCATTATTGTCCATTTCGGCCGAGTCGTGGCAACCTTATACAGCCCACAACGGCAGCGGTTGGCATTACATTACAAAACTGCTTATTTACATCGCTCCTAAATTACCCTTTTTCGGTACTTCTCTGCTGTTTTTAAACACACTGTTGAGCTGACATGCAAAAGTTACTCCATGGTAACCATGGTAATGAGATCTGCCGTAAATCGCTTTTATGACCGAATCGCTTTACGCCAAGCCCCCAGAACGGCTTGTAAATGTTGAAGCGGCCGCCCTACTGGCCAAAGCTGGAATTTCAGGCGGGGTGAAACATACATGCACGAGCATAAGAGCGCGGCGCTGGGGTCTACAATAGGGTTCAATGGACGTCGACGTCGTTCGTGACGTCATTCGTGACGTTTTGGAACCAGCTCTGGTTCCAATTTCCCCCAGAATGCACCTGGATTAGCTACATGCTAGCACGTAGCCGTTGCTTCAAAACGCCACTGAGCACTTGCATTGAAATGATAGTGGGGGCGGGGCTCGTCCGCTCTCTATTTTATATATACTCTATGCTTTACGCCGAATCGCTTTAGGGCGAATTCACAGCAGTGACGTAAATCTGGAGCACAATGTTGTTGCTGCGGCTTGGGGCGATATGAGTAAAAAAAGTGGATTATACAGCGGTTTTGCGTAATACCAACTGCTGCCGTTATGAGATGTACAAGTGTGTTGCGGTTTGGCCAAAATTGACAAGAATGCTTTTATGGATTGGGCGACTGGACCATTTTTCTAGACAAAATAACACCAAAAAAAGGTAAGAAAGCCATTTACAGTGAATTCTCCTTTAATGTGTGTGTCTGACTAGATATTGGAGTGGTGTATAATATTATATTGACTTGCCTTGACTATGGATCAGGAAAGGGACTGTTTTAGATTAGCTCATGCTGACATGAAAGCTGTGGGGTTCTTCTTTGAGCTCAGAAACCATCTGAGAACCATAGGAAGAGTGTTGAAACTCCTGCATTGAGTATAAAATATATAAATATTCTAATATATCGTCACTGTCAGGCAGAAACCTCATATCTCCAAGTTTCAAATGTGTACGTTTTTTTGGTAAAGCAAAGCCCTGCTTCATCATACAAGACGTCACACAAAACTAGTGAAAATAGCTGATCTACATTGTGTGCTTGTAGATCGGCTGTTTTCACTAGTTTAGTTAATTTTTAGATGATAAATAGAAAACAATTATTTTTGGACATATAAGGTTTCCACCCGACAACGACGATATAAAAAATATATATATATTCTAGTGCAGCATTTTTTCCCTTCTCTCTGTCATTGTCTAACGAGCGTTCCTACTGTTCAACTCTGCACACTCATGCTGTATTTCCATGCATTCCCAAAATAGAGATGAAACCAAAATAGCTGACATTGTGTGTGTGTGCGTGCGTGTGTGCGTGCGTGCGTGCGTGCGTGTGTGTCACAGTGCATGTAATAAGAGATACTGTACAGTATGTACATGGAAAGATTGTGGCAACTCAGTCTGAAAATCTCACAGTGTGGAGACTTGGGTGACAAAACAGAGAGAGAGAGAGAGAGAGAGAGAGAGAGAGAGAGAGAGAGAGAGAGAGAGAGAGAGATCACAGATATAGTCATCATTATCACTGGGGGGGGGGGGGGGGCAGATCAATGCAGTGTACCCAGCATGGCTCGCTCTGCTGTGGGATTGGCTTTACACAGCCTCTCAATACTATCTGCACGCACGCACGCACGCACGCACACACGCACGCACGCACACACACACACACACACACACACACACACACACACACACACACACGCACGTCTCACACACACGCACGTCTCACACACACGCACGTCTCACACACACGCACGTCTCACACACACGCACGTCTCACACACACACATACACTCACACACACACACACACACACACACACACGCACACACGTCTCACACACACATACACTCACATCTGCACAGATCTCCTCTTTGCTTCTCTCTCTTTCCATCTGTTGAATGCATATCTGACTCATGTGGTTGCAGATGTCCATATCTATTCAACAGTGAGTGTTAATTTAAATTTGTGATGTAGTATTTTTTTGGTTAAAATATGTTTTTACATTCCCCAGAATATGATTTTACTGTGTATCTGGTTCCTCACATTCTGTCCCCTGCAAGCCAATTGACGTCATGATGACGTTATGATGACGTCCTCCGGTGACGTTCAGAACTAGGCCACATCACAGCCCATATGGGGATGATCTTGACGTCATTACCAGGACATCATCTTATGCCTTATGCCTTAACTTCTTTGCCTTTTTTTACTATTTTGTTTTTGTTTTTTAAATATTTCAAAAAGCTGATCTGCAAGTTCACAACGTGCAGATGTAGATCAGCATTTGAAGTATTTAAAAATGTTTTTCAAAATAGTGAAAAAAGGTAAAGAAGTTAAGGCATAAGGCATAAGACCTGGATCATAATAGGGCCCCGATGTACTATAGGATTATTGTTATTTTGTAATGTTAGTTGAAATATGAGCATGTAAGGTTATATTCTGGGACGTATCTGACTAGCTATGATATTTATCTGGCCTCGATCGGACCCTCTCTGATTAATCCAGGACGTCCGTTTTCGTGGGCAGGATTGATGTTGGTTGAAATCAGGTGATATTCTAGGCCAGATCTGACTAGTCATGGTTTGACTTGATCTGGCCCCAATGGAGACGTCACTGATTGGTCCAGGTCCTGACCGTGCTTGCTGCGTCCACAGATGTCATGTTTCGTCTCCTACTTCTTCTTTCTTTCGTGTATCATCATCAGATATCCACTCCAGCCCAGTGTCGTGCAGCCATGCCCTCATCTCAGGTCTGTACGGTGGACAGGTGTTGATTATGTGGTCGGTGGCAGGGACGTGCAGAGAATGTTAGAGAGGCAGGGGCTGGAATTTTTAAAACGGCCTTTTGTGGAAATATCGAAACGTTGTGAGCTTGGAGGTCGGCTATTTTCGGTGCGTTATAGCCACACTAAACTAAGCATAATCATAAGCATAATTTCTACACAGAAAGGGCAATTCTTTCAACATAAGATGCTTCATTCAAGTTCAGGAGAGTTTGGACAAGGGAATTCTCTTGAATGCTGCCTTCAGGTATGGCATGGAAAGAGCGCATTTGCATTTCTTTCACCATAGTAAAAACTGCATTCATGGTCTGGAGAGGGCACTTTTTAACAGACGGATAAAAGGGCAGGGGCTCAAGCCCCCTTTGATGTCTATGTGTGCACGTGCCTGTTCGGCAGTGTGCCAGGCCCAGGCCACACTTCTTCATAGATATTCTGAAGCAGCCAACCCTAGTAGCCGGCTGCAGTCGCTTCAGTAGGTCGTCATTTGGGTCAGTCGGTACAGTAGTCCCTACTACTGTAACTGTACCATAGGATAGTGGTTCTCAACCTGTGTGTCGGGCCCCCCAGGGGGGTCCCCAGATGATTATCTTAATGTGCAACAATGTTTTCTCACTCAACAGTAAACAAACCAACAAAGTTTTGAGTGTATAGAGGGTATCTGCACATTTCTAAAGTGACAATTTAAGGACTTTTTAATACCTCTAAAATGACAAATTAAACATTGTCCAAATTGTCAAATATTAGAGGCTGAAATTGTGAAAATAGCAGATCTACATGCTCACAACGCCTTGCAACTCTAGGCGTGGTGAGCATATAGATCTGCTATTTTCACAATCGAACCGTGTTATACTAAATGTAATGCCTCAACTCTTAGTGCTCGTAGGGTGGGGGGTCCCCAGTTAAAATATGATTATTTGGGGGGTCATGGCCTGAAAAGGTTGAGAACCCCTGTAATAGGAGGACTTGGGTTGTGAAGCCAACTGACTGAGATGACTGAAATCAGTCATTTTACTATTATCTCAGAATGAATGGTGTTTCGTGCTAAGGATGATTTTGAAAAGCAGAGACAGTAAAACGTTGTGTCTTTAAATATCCTTTTCACATGAGGTTTTTGTACAGTAAACCTTTAGATAGAATGCTCCACTTTCCCGTTTCTGTGTCAGCCGTTGGCTGGCTGGCACACACGCTCACAGACACTCACACACGCACAGACACTGCACGCGTGCTCCCCGCCGACGGAATTAGGTCATAATATTTACCGTGTTAACGAGTTTCTATTTTTGAATAATTAACGTTGGAGTTGGTGAAATTCAGAGAGGGAATTGAGTCTGGGTCCAATCCTCCACGCCTCTGCTTAATGGAGATGGACTGAGTTTTAATTCTTATTCAATGGAAGATGGAAAGATGGAGGATGACCCGTTTTGAGGCTGAAGCAGAGCTACTTTATGAAGCGCTTTGGGCGTGTATTATGTGAGCTCATCTCTATGAACACAGTGGACACGGTGGGGAAAGTACTCAAATGTTTTAACCAATACTGCAGTGCAATGTAGAAATACTCTGTTACAATTAAAAGTCAGGAATTCAAAATGTGTACTTAAACTACTGAACGTAAAAGTAGTCATGCATTTCACGTTTCAAATGTATACAATTTGAACATTTCTGCAAATCTTTGAATATATATTTTTCAAAGCAAACTTTTCTAAGTCAAATCTCTGCTTCTGGGTGACCAACATATTTTGATATGGGGGTCCGCGGCCAAATACATGTGAGTATTGTAGTACTGTACTTTAGGTACATTTGCCAAAATACATTTTGAATTCCAGACTTGTACTTGTAAGGCTGCAGCCACACCAAAATGCATATGAGAGTGGATTCCCCATTCCACCAATGCATTTCAATGAGAATGGAGCGTTCTTTGATTAAATCCACTGCTGGCAAGAAACCGCTCCATTCTCATTGAAATGCATTGGTGGAATGGGGAATCCACTCTCATTGGTACTTTGGTCTGGTTTCAGCCTAACAGAGTATTGCAGTATTGGTACTTAAAGGGGTACTGTCACCTAAAGGGGTACTGTCACTTTAAAAAGTCCTCTTAAAATATGAGTTAATATTTTCATGATGTCGTTGTGGGAATGCGCAATTATAAGCCAATCAAATTAATTGACTGTACTTAGACTACTTACTGTACTGGTCAGCTGTTGTTGGGGGGCGAGGGGCAGATTACATGGTGACATGAGCTTCAGACTGTTTCTGACCGTTTTCAGAGAGACCATGTGACCTACTGTATCATACTATTATTATTTTGGGGCGTGTCAGCGGGCCTTTAAGTAAAATATGTGAGGACCTTTTCCACCATTGAGGACACACACACACACACACACACACACACACACACACACACACACACACACACACACACACACACTCTGATATTTTTGGAAAAGCTGCTTCCTGTGTCGGCATGGCAACAGTTTTTGTCAAGTGTAGAGAGAGAGAGAGAGAGAGAGAGAGAGAGAGAGAGAGAGGACAAATGTGCAGAATGGAGGACAGAAAGAGAACAACATGAGGACATACTGTACGTACAGTAGTGAGAAGGTTATACTGGAGGAAGGGGGGATAACAGGAATATGCTGTGTGTTCATTTAACTGTGGCTCTCTTCCACTACAAGAACTAAGCCCTTGTTCTCAAACCTTTTTCTTGTCAAGGACCCCCAAATTGATATGCATTTGGCTGCGGACCCCCATCTTTAATGGTTTTGTGCCAGGGACCCCCAGAAGAGAATATTTATGATACGTAGCCTGCGAAGTTAGTTCAGACAGGTATACTCGAGAGGGTACATTGCATTGCAGTTGTATAAGGACACTAATACACACTATTATGCCAGACCCTACGTCATTGGCCGACGTGGCAGTCAGCTGATCATTTGTCAATTACTTAAGCCCGCCCAGTCTGTCATTCTCCCTGCTGCTCTTGCCCGGACTGTTGCTTGTGTTTGCTTGCCCCCACCGGCACAAAGTGACACACGGTGAGCTTGTACATCGGCTAGTTTTTTATAGCTAACATAAAGATGGATATGGAAGTGGTTAAAATGATAACATGATCTGAACCTAATTTGGGCCCTGCACAGGAGGTGGTTCTAAGCCTGAGTTCTGGGAAGCCAGAAGTCAGAACTTATACTTTCCAAATATTTTCAAGATGCCACATGTGACATGAACTTGTAGATCGTCTTTTTACTATGACTTACGTCCCCCTTCAGGGATAGAGGAAAAACCGAAACAAAAAAACATCACAAAACTGTTTATGGAAAGTTGTGGGTTACCCTTTGTAGTCCAAAGTTATGCACGAGTCAAATGATCACTCAGGATTTTACTGTGTGTCTCATCACACAATCATTTTTTTAATATTTGCTTTCTTTTGATTTATAATCAGTTTGGAACATCTGCAGTGAACCGATACTGGTTATAGGGATGGGATGATAAGCGATATTATTGTTTATCGAGATAAAAAAACACTCATGATAATCGTATCGTGGAGATTTAATTTATCGTGATATCGTCCTCCGTCATGCACTGGGATCAATTCACCTTTTATTTGCAGAGCTGCATATCCGGTACCACTTAAACCCTTTATTGGTAAAACGTACTTATAATATTCGTACTTGATACAGTCTTTTTTTCACTCTCTGACAAATATCAAGAGCTTGTAGATCTGCTATCTTTTGGCAAATGTTCCACCCAGGATAATGGATGTTGGGAATATTGTAAATCGCGATATCTTTGGTCACAATAATCGTGATATGACATTTTCATATCGTCCCATCCCTACACAAAACTGTTAATGGAAAGTTGTGGGTTACCCTTTGTAGTCCGAGTTACCCTTGAGGATTTTACTGTGTCTCATCACACAGTATTTCTTTCATATTGCTTTCTTTTGATTTATAATCAGTTTGGAACATCTGCAGTAAACTAATACTGGGTTCCCTACGTGGTTGGTCACAATAATCCTGCCTAGGGATGGGACGATATGAAAATGTCATCTTATGATTATTTATGATATTATCGTGATAATCAAAATCCATTATCCTAGGGCGGAACATTTGCCAAAAAATAACCGATCTACAAGCTCACAACTCGGCACAACGTTACGCGTTGTGAGCTTGTAGATCGTCTATTTTTTTTTTGCTTTGATAGAGTGGAAAAAAGACTGTATCAAGTACCTGTATTATAAGTAAATTCTAGAGGGTTTAAAGGTGATACACCATGCATTTAAAAAGTATTTATGTCATATTGTTTATGTCCCAAAAACGTTTTTCAAAAGGTTTGAGGCTAAATTAAAAAAATTAAAAAATTAAAAAAAAACTTTTTAGATGTTTTTTTTTTTCTTTTTTTTGATGATGTCACAATCGGCAGATGACGTCACAATCGGCAGCAAATCTGGACAGCCTGTTTTGAGAACCCGTGGGATACTTTTAACCTTCGGCTTCTCAAAACCAGAGAAAGACACAACGGTCAGAAATGGGACTTTGTGAGGATAGAAGGTGCTAGTGGGACCCCAAAAAAAGGTTTTAAAATAGGAAAAGTGAAATTTCATGGTGTATCACCTTTAAATGGTACCAGATATGCAGCTCTGCAAATAAAAGGTGAATTGATCCCAGTGCATGATGGAGGACGATATCGCGATAGATTAAATCTCCACGATACGATTATCGTGAGTGTTTTTTATCACGATAAACGATAATATCGCTTATCGTCCCATCCCTACTCCTGCCCTCATCAGCCCCTGGTGTGAGCAGTTCTGGGTTCTTTTAACTCTGGCTGTTTGGCTCTCCCTTCAGAACACGAGACCATTGGGGGGAAATTAACCCAAGGCCCAGATGTAGCAGCCAATAGGGAGGGGCCAGAAATAATCGGAGATCAATAAAAAATAAAGTACAATGCAACTTCAAAGACTTTAAGGCCTTTTAAGCGGATTTATACGTTTGTTCAAATGAGCTGCACATTTTTTCCAATGGAGATGCAAAAAAACGGCTAATAAAACGACACATAACACATCTAGGTCACATGGCTGCACTCTTAAGTCAAGGTTTCATAGGTTTAATAACATCAAGGATTGACAAAACAAATGCAAGTTGAATCAGTAAAAATAAAAGATTAGATTAATTCAATATCTGAAATAAAGGCATCAAAACACGATACACAAGAACACATGACAAACATTAGTGCATCGAGCCACTCCGGTTCAATTCCAACCTCCCATTTTCCCTCGAGCTTCTCTCTCCTCTCTCTCTCTCTCTCTGCCCTTGGCCTCCTGTCTTTCTACATTGATGAATCTGAAAAATAAAAAGCATGAAATGCCAGAAAGAAAATACCATGCAAATCTCATGCAGTTGTGGAAAAAAGTGTGTCTTAAGATTAAGGATTCAAAAGTGTTGATAGAAGAGCCTTGTTGGATAAATTATTAATAAGTTAAATAAATCTATAAATATAAATCCATAATCAAAATAAGACAGAGACGAGCCAAAGGACAATCCATAAATTGCTGTATTTGAAGAGAGTCAGACAAGGAAGACAATACAGTGAGCTACCATCCTAGTGACAGCTTGGTAATTTTCTCTCTTCCAAGATGGAAGTTAACATACAGTATATAAGAAATACTGTATATGACAGACAAGATCGTGGGACTCATTGATTCGTTCCCAGATCATAACAAGAAGACAGACACGTAGAGTGTTGGTAGTTTTCCACTAGTGACATACAGTATAACCAAAACATGATTTCGTAGTCAGGGCAACCAAAGTTGCCATGACCTGTAATCCATAGCCTGAATTTACAGTACGACCAAAATATGGTCAGTTCAGTTCATAATATAACCTTATATGGTCATATGAGCCTCATACACAAATCATACAATTATGTATCATAATTCATATCTATCAGGCCTAATCGTCTTAATCGAGAGGAGTAAACTATTCTCAAAGCCTCAAGCATGATCGCCCTTAGAATCGAACCAGGACCATGGAATAGACTCAATGAATTGGTCAGGCAATCTAAGATGCCTGGAGGTGGAATGGGGCAGAGGAGGTCAGATGTAAATGCTCCAAATCTTTGTGTGATAGAAACTTTTTTCTCCTTTTTTATCACTTGAACGTACATTTTCTGAGAACTTCAGCCAAAAATAGCAGATCTACAAGCTCACAACGACTTGCGCTGCGAGGCGTTGTGAGCTTGTAGATCTGCTATTTTCAGCAAAGAGCTTTGGTGTAGAGGGGAAAAAGAGCAGACTAAGTACAGAGTGAAAGGTCAAGTGTATATAGTATTGACGCTTCAAGTGGTTAAATATCTGAAAACACAAATTGACATGAATCCAAAATACACTGATGATTGTGGTGTCAAACGATGAAACTATATGGAATCTGGGGGTCCCTGCTTCATCTCTCTCAGCTAAGGGGTCCTTGGCCTGAAAACGTTGAAGACCCCTGCTTTAAAAGCAAATAATAAAACTGTAAACTATTCTGTATGGAAGCGACCAGTCATTGAAGACAGGCCAGTCAGGAGCCTAGCAGCTGCATTTTGGACTAAATGCAGATAGAGATAGAGATGATTGACTGACTCCAATGTAAAGGGAATTAACACTAATCAATAAAGGAGGGAGTGAAGGCATGTAAAACAATCTCCAGATCCTTAAATCAGAGGAAAGACTTTCATTTGGCTTTGGTTCTAAAGCTGAAAGAAATACATTCGAGGACAGAAGCCCTGCACCGGGGTCGGTGAGTTCGTTGGGCCTCGGGCCAGTTTTATTTCCAAGCCATTAGATGACGGGCCAGAACATAATCAATGGGTGATTCAAGGAATTGATTGATAAGAAATGTTGGTGGTGTGACTAGTAGGGCCACCCTGGGGTGAGTGGGTGACCAGTAGGGCCACCCTGGGGTGAGTGGGTGAACACAAAAGACTAACCAGAACTGCGCTCTGTCGAGGTGCCAACATGCGCTTGGTGCACAAGCCTTGCATGGCCTACTTGCAGTGGTGTAAAGTAACTAAGTACATTTACTTAAGTACTGTACTTATGTACACTTTTGAAGTATTTGTACTTTACTTGAGTATTTCCAATTTCCAATACTTTTACTTCTACTCCACTACATCTCGGATCCAAATATTGTACTTTTGCTCCACTACAATATTTGAAAACTTTAGTTACTAGTTACTTTGCAGACACAAATCATAATATTATAAAACATACATTAACCACTTCAGCCCTATTTTATACCTAGGCTATTTGAAAATAGCCGATCTACAAGCTCACAACGTGTCGCGATGCGAAGCGTTGTGAGCTTGTAGATCAGCTATTTTCAAACATTTAGTACTTTTACTTTTGGTACTTTAAGTACATTTTGATGCCAATGCTTTCATACTTTTAATCAATTACATTTTTAATTCTGGACTTTTACTTGTAATGGAGTACATCTACAGTGCAGTATTGATACTTTTACTTAAGTACAACATGTGATTACTTTTCCCACCTCTGCCTGCTTGTGTGCCAGCAGGGCGCGTCATGAGGTGCGCTCACCACTGGCATCACCAGGCATGCTGGTCCCCCATTGGATGTTAATGATAATTGGCTACATGCTTAAACACACACAGCTACCTATACCTACCTACACAGCCCAGTGCAATACTTGCACGCTCTGCTGGTGCAAGTAAAGACCACAAAGTCTTGCCTGGTTCCAGAACATAGATCCCGCCCACTCTCAGAGTGGACTGTTTCTCTGGTCTGGAGCTGAGTACATGAATCGGCAGTTTAGCAGCCAAAAATGTCGGCCGTTCCAATGAGCGCGGAGGGTGGGGGTGGGTCTAACGAATATCCAATCTGCGCAGCAGTTGAAACGATTTAAACGAAGTTCACATACAACAGGCAGGCTGAGACAGGCACACACACGCGCGTGCTGATTTCACCAAGCTGTTAATGTTGATTACATGTTTCTGGTCGCAGTTCTGTGTGGAAGCAGTCACTGGCACAGACAGAGACGCACACACAATCACACACACACACGCCGCGGCCGTGAGTCACGTTCACCGTGTGTCGCGATCACCGTGCATCGTGATCACTCGCGCTTGGTCGCGCGTGTGCACGCTCGCAAAAAACTCCCTCCCCCTTAAATCGCTCAGAATAGGGCACAGTTTCAGACTAAAGCGTGAGCTGAGTCTCTGAAATCAGGCTACACAGTCAGGAACCTACAGATTTAGAAATTGCAAGAGACACATAATGAATAGACATAGTAAGAGAGGACAGGTATTGGTCCGTGCGAGTTATGAAATGCTGCAACTGAGCTGGAATGAATTTCCCCTTTCCATATTATGAATAATAAATATTTATAATATTTTTTGAGATGGACTGATTGCTTCTCTCTCTCTCGCGCACAACACACTCACCAACTGGACCGGCCGTATTGCAGGGGCCAAATGAACGTATTTAACAGCGAGGGTGATGGCTTTAGCGTGACACCTGGAGAATGCGGTGGGAATAAACAGTGAATAAACAGCTCATCTCACTGTGACATAATCCCTGGGAGAATGAACGGTGATGAGGGCTTAGAGCTGCAGCCTGACAGTTGCTCTGTTCACCTTCTCTCTCTCTCTCTCTCTCTCTCTCTCTCTCTCTCTCTCTCTCTCTCTCTCTCTCTCTCTCTCTCTCTCTCTCTCTCTCTCTCTCTCACTCTCTCTCTCTCTCTCTCTCTCTCTCTCTCTCTCTCTCTCTCTCTCTCTCTCTCTCTCTCTCTCTCTCTCTCTCTGTCTCTGTATGTCTGTCATTCCCCTTTTCTCTCTTTCATATAATAGAAACTAGAAAGGTTAAATTCAGGGAAATTGCAAGTGTGGTTGCACTGACGCGAGTCTCAAGGAATCCACTGGGAAATGAATTCCGTTTTACCATTTATTGCAACCGAAGGTCACAGTCTACCATGAGACGTGTAGACGCGTGTACACATTTTTAAAAATGTGTCATCATGATGTCATCATGCTTTGATGTCACTGTGATGTCAGGGGAACCACTCTAGCAGAATGGGTTTGCCACTCTGACATCACACTCTGGCTTCACTGTGGTGTCACACTAACAGAATCCCTTTTGTTTTATGCCCATATATGGAGTTCCCTGATGTCATCAATATTTGCAATGCCCTGTTAGAGAGATCTCTGTGATGACCCTGTGATGCCAGGGGAACAAATCCCTCTTATGCCCATATATGGAGATCCCTGATGTCCACATCCCTGATGTCCACTTCACTGCCCTGAGGTGTCTTGCTAGTATTATACCGTGTACATTATGTCGTGTGAAGCATGACTAAAAAGAATCTATAGCAACCAGACTAATCAGTGAAGTTGCCACTGTATTCCACCAGCCACTATGTGCTGTGTATGTACAGTACTGTACCATAACGACACTGTCGGGCAGAAACCTTCAAGTGTGTGTGTGTGTGTGTGTGGCCATAGGGGGTGGGGTTGGGCTTCATGATTGCACAGCAGGACCCGATCCCTGTGGAGAGGGGGGGGGGGGGGGGGGGCACGGGGGCACAGCGGGAAGAAACACACACAGACACACACACACACACACACACACACACACACACACACACACACACACACACACACACACACACAAGTAATTCCGCGCACGACCAGCAGTAATGAAGCAATGCTGTTCACTCCCTTCCAGCCTGGGGATCACGGTCATAAAAAGTATCCTGGGTTTTCCCAGCGCTCCCGGTTTAAGGAGGCATTCTGAGCCGGTTCCCATCGGCATTAAATATGCATCGAGCCCAGCCTTTCATCTGAGCTATAGTGAGGATGTGCTTTGTATCAGAATTCCGGAGGATATTTTTTTTTTGATACTCGCAAAGCCACGCCGAGTTCTTTATTTATTTACTTTCATAGCTTCTCCTTTTAATTAAGAAGGAGAATGAGGTCTGCGAGAAAGACGGCTAATCTTTATTAATTGGAATTTCTGGGCGGCTGAGCCGCTCCGGGGCTCGGCGCGGTGAAACGCCGCCGCCTAAAAAAACACGAGCGAAAGCACCCGGTACTCTGATCCGTTATTTCTCATCAATTAGGCTCGGGGATAAAAGAGAAAACAGGAAAAACCTCAGGGGGGAAGGGGGGGACATAGGGGTAAAAAACTAACTTAATGCTGAAATATGAGGTAAAGTACACTTCTAAAATCTTTAGTGTTCATTTTAACTCTGAGAGAGTATGAATGTAACCCGCAAAGGTCCTTTGGGTTACATTTGTACACTCTCAGAGTAGTTCACCCCCCCCAAAAAAAGAAAAAAAAATCTATTGATTACTCACTCCATGGAGACTAATACAATGTTTTTGTATTTGTTGCATTCCTAAGACAATAATTTGACTAATTTACCCCCATTGATTCCGGTCGGGGACCCTGATGCGTTTATGTCCCCATCCGGAGTATGGGAGTACATTTACTATAATCAAATTCGTGTCTTAGGAATGCGACTAATACAAAAAAAATACGCATGAACAGAGTGGTTACCTTTACACTTCAGTGTACAACTCCCATGAGGTGTCATTTCCAGAGAATAGAGTGATGAAGGGGGAAGGGTCTTGAGACTGACACAACGAATCCCATCGCTCAAACCCCCCCCCCCATGTCTGTAAGCCAACTC